>NC_143193.1:5723500-6032000 GCF_051530095.1 Phoenix dactylifera
TACTGTTCATCCGTGCCATTTTTGCAGAAGTGTGCCAGATGTTTTCTTTATGAGCCGGGGTCGACCCAATCAACCTTGGGGTCGACTCAATCCACACTTTGCTGCAACTCAAGATTAGATTCATCCATATAAACAATGAAATGCATCTTTATCTTATTATACGAATATAATGAGAGTAACAGACTTATAAATGAAGTATCGAATTAACTTGTAACATACTATTGATTATTGCTTGTTAATCATCAAAATAACACTATCATCCTCAATCTCCCCCTTTTTGATGATTACAAAATATAGAGTATGAGCCTATTGATACTTATCTTAAAATCAATTTTAAAAGGGCTCAAGTTGCTGAATTTCAGCTTTTCAAATATGAGAGTGAAGTCTCCCCCTATTTCATCCAAATATTTCCAATTTGACTTTTTGAATTGCTCCCCCTTTCATTTATATTTCATTAAAGATGAAACTTCAAAAATTTGAGATAAAGCATGAGTTTCAGATTATGTATCGAGGTGTGAAAGGTATGTGCCAAATTCTGAAATTCTATGTGCCAAATTCTGAAATTCAATAGAAATTTTAGATTTGATCATTTTCATTGTTACAAATTGCTCCCCCTTAAATGTATATGCTTTCCTATTATAATTTTCAACTTGTTTGACAACTTATTTCTCTTTCTTACACAACTTATTTGTCTTTCCTTACTTCTCCCCCTTTTTGTTATCATCAAATAGGTGCATGGGAATATACACAATAATTAACAAACATTTAAACTTCATTGATCAAAATAGGAACATTTTAGTACAATTAATGCCAAAAACAAAAACAAATACAATGTTCCTCAATCAAAGTTTAAAATACATGATCAACACAAAATACATATGAGAACTAGATACATATCCTAGGCTCTAAACAGAAATACTAATATCAGCCTAGGGAGTATCTAATGGCTGTGATCTAGTCCTCATCCTCCTAGTATAAGTGGCGAGGGGAGGTCGAGCCTGATGAGACTGAGTCTGGCGTGGAGCACGGTGAGCTGGATGACTCTGTGCCGAAATCTCTAACTCAGCTGCCTGTGGCACAGATGGTCCATGAGTCTCTCTCTCTCGCCGTAGAGCTCCTATCTGCTCTCTCAGATCACTGATCTCAGCAGACATGATATCTAGTCTGCTCGTCAGCCCATTAGTGATAGTCCTCGCCTGAGCTGACATAAGCTCAGTCATCCTACTCCAGAACTCATCTGTGTCTCCCGCAGGAACAGATGACGATGGTCCAGCCTCTGAAGGTGCAGTAGGATGATCCATATGCTCCTCATCCTCAGGGATAGGGTCTCCAATATCTGGTGCATCACCCTCTGGTGCATCACCCTGAATCCCTGCTCCAGCACGAACCCACTGCCCGTTCACTTTCTCATAGCCCATGCGAATAAGTGATCGTGCAGTGTATGTATCAGTAAAAAGCAGATGCCTGGAGATCTCCCCCTCGACAGATATGTCGTGCTGTCGAAAGATCAAGGTGAGTATCATACCATAAGGCAGGGATACTCTGGAGTTGCAGATCACCTTCCTCATCTGCCTCAGTATCATAGCCGGGAGATTCAGGGGAATACCCTGAATAATATGCTCCATCACAACTAGATCTCGCTCTGAAATGAGATCAAATCTCCCGCTCTTCGGAAATAAAATCCTATCAATGATGTTGTGCAACAACCTCATCTCTGCAGAAAGAGAGCTCGCTATAACCTGCTCCGAGAAGTCGAAGTCTTCATTCTCAAGAATTAACTGCAGGGCTCTCAACTTGTTTTCTGGCTTTTCTGGAGTTGCTCCTTCGCAGGGGAGATGAAGCAACTCACTCAAACTCTCTTCGGAAACTCGAACCCTAACTCCTCGAACTTCCGATATGAGCCCTCCCATCCCAGTTTTGAGGAAGGCATAGAACTCCCGGACTAGTCCCGGGCATATCACCACATCTAGGGAGCAGAGATACTCCCATCCTTGCCTTCGGATCCATTCCTCCAAACGGAATCCTTCTTGATCCAAGAACTCGGAATGGATCCTTCTCCCCGTTGTAACCGGTCTCCCCGCAAACTTTGCAAGTTGTACTGAAGGGGAGGGAGGAGGAGGTGGCTCTACACGTGTCTCACCTTGTGGAGACACTGTAGATGGCTCCGTAGCTTCTCTTTCCGCACGTTGGATCCGTGAGACTCTCCCGGATCGCTTGGCTACGGCTCTTTTGGGTCCCATTTCTCCAAGATTGTGAAGTAATCTACTATTTGGAGATGATTGGAGGAGATTGGAGAGTGGGGAATAGGATTTTCGGAAGAGGACAAAGTGTAAACAGTGCCCTAGATAGCTCACGGGTCCCCCTTTTAACAGTGGGGTCCCGACGTTGGGTCGACTCAAGAATTTTCTTGGGTCGACTCAACGTTGGGTCGACTCTATTTTGGGTTGGGTCGACCCAAGTTCAGAAATTTTTCCTTTCTCTTCCTTTTCGCTTCTAAAAATTTTTTTTTTGCTTCCAATCCTTACAAATTCTTTCTGGGACAATGATACATGAGCAAGGAATCTATAGACGACAAGTTTGACTCATGTTTCATGGGTTTTTTAGAAATGGAAGGAATGTATCATGAGACTGCTTGCTCCCTTTTATATCTCTTCAATAAAAGGATCATATATGCCTAATTCCCTCCTTAGCGTGCAGAATCTATCTTCACTCAAGGGTTTTGTGAATATGTCAGCTAATTGTTTTTCAGTGCATATATGCTCAATATATATGTTTCCATTCTGCACATGATCCCTAATAAAATGATATCTTATTTCTATGTGTTTGGCTTTAGAATGCTAAACCGGATTTTTAGTGAGGTTGATGGCACTAGTATTATCACACTTAATAGGAATGTTATCTAGCTTAACTCCATAGTCCTCTAGTTGTTGCTTAAGCCATAGTACTTGAGCACAACAACTGCCAGCAACTATATATTCAGCTTCAGCTGTTGACAGTGCCACTGAATTCTGCTTTTTGCTAAACCATGATACTAAGTTGTTTCCTAAAAATTGACATGTTCCACTAGTGCTCTTCCTATCTAATTTGCATCCAGCAAAATCAGCATCTGAGTATGCAAGCAAATCTAGACAGGAGTATCTTGAGTACCATAATCCTATGTTCGTAGTTCCTCTTAAATACCTAAGGATTCTTTTAACAGCACTTAAATATGACTTCTTAGGATCTGATTGGTATCTAGCACATATTCCTACACTAAACACGATGTCTGGTCTACTAGCAGTAAGGTAGAGCAAGGATCCAATTAGTCCTCTATAAAGCTTAATATCAATACTCTTTTCTTTCTCATCTTTGTCTAGCTTACTAATAGGATTCATTGGAGTGCCTACTCCCTTATGATTTTCATTCCCAAACTTCTTTAGTATTTCCTTTGTATACTTAGTTTGATGAATGAAGATACCTTCTTTAGTTTGTTTGATTTGTAATCCTAGAAAGAAACTTAGTTCTCCCATCAAACTCATTTCGAATTCTCCGTGCATTAAATCAGCAAATTCTTTGCAAAGAGTATCATTTGTGGCACCAAAGATTATGTCATCTACATATATTTGTACCACTAGTAGATTTTCGTTCTTTCTTTTGAGAAACAGTGTTTTATCTACATTGCCTCTACTAAAGTCATTATTTAGTAGAAATTTACTTAATCGATCATACCAAGCCCTAGGTGCTTGCTTCAATCCATATAATGCCTTATGTAGTCTAAACACATGATTTGGCAATTCATGATTCTCAAAACCAGGAGGTTGCTCTACATATACTTCTTCCTCTATAAAACCGTTTAAGAATGCACTTTTTACATCCATTTGATACAATTTGAAATCCATGAAACATGCAAAAGCTAGAAGTAATCTAATAGCCTCTAATCTAGCTACAGGAGCAAATGTTTCATCAAAATCTATCCCTTCTTCTTGATTGTATCCCTTAGCTACAAGTCTAGCTTTATTTCTTATAACTAACCCATTTTCATCTAATTTATTTCTAAAGATCCATTTTGTTCCAATTACAGAGTTATGCTTTAGTCTTTCAGTTAATGTCCATACATTACTTCTTTTGAATTGATTTAATTCTTCTTGCATGGCATTTATCCAATTGGTATCTTTTTCAGCTTCTTCATAAGTCTTAGGTTCTAACTGTGAAACAAAAGCAAGATAATCATTTAAATTTCTAAGAGATGATCGAGTTTTTACCCCTTGAGATGGATCACCAATGATTAAGTCTTTAGGGTGCCCATATGCATACCTCCATTCCTTTGGCAAGTTTTGAGATTGTGGTGGCACGCAATCATCTCCCTTATCTTGAATTGGCACGTCATCAATATTCAACTTTTCAAAGTTAATAATTCCTGTATCATCATCAAGAATATTTTCTTTCCTAGCAGACTCACTATCAGACTCATCAAATATGATATTAACTGACTCTTCGACTACAAGAGTTCTTTTATTGAATACTCTGTATGCCCTGCTAGATGTGGAGTATCCTAAGAAGATACCTTCATCTGACTTGGCATCAAATTTACTTAAATCCTCCTTGCCATTGTTTAAAATGAAACATCTACATCCAAATACTCTAAGATATTTAGCAGTTGGTTTCTTATTCTTCCAAAGTTCATAAGGAGTTTTCTTGGTTATTGGTCGTATTAGAACCCGATTTAGAATATGGCAAGCAGTGCTTATAGCTTCAGCCCAAAAGTACTTTGAAAGATTTGACTCGCACAACATCGTGCGTGCCATTTCTGCCAATGTCCTGTTTTTCCTTTCAACAATCCCATTTTGTTGAGGCATTCTAGGTGCTGAAAATTGATGTCCGATACCGTTTTTATTACAAAATTCTTCAAAGTGTTGATTTTCAAATTCAGTTCCATGATCACTTCGAATTGCTACTAAGGTGAGCTTCTTTTCATTTATGATATAATTATAGTATTTCAAGAATTCTGAAAATGCTTCATTCTTATGTGCCAAAAAAGAAACCCATGTATATCTTGAAAAGTCATCTACAATAACTAGTCCATACTTCTTCCCTCCTAGACTCGCAGTTCTAGTAGGTCCAAATAGATCCATGTGTATGAGTTCAAAAGGCCTAGTTGTTGACACTATATTCTTTGATTTGAAAGATGATTTAGTTTGTTTTCCTAATGAGCATGGTCCACAGATTTTGTCCTTTTCAAAAATCAATTTTGGCACATCTTTTATTAATTTCTTCTTGACTAGTTTTGATATTAATTCCATACTAGCATGTCCTAGTCTACGATGCCAAAGCCAACTTGTTTCATTTTTCTTTTCTTCATTAGTAATTAAACATAATCCATTTTTCTTGCCTAAATCATGAAGATCTACCATGTAAATATTTCTTTGCCTTTGTCCTACTAGTACAATGCTATTATCTTTAAGATTTGTGATTATGCATACTGATGCTTCAAATGTGACTTTAAACCCTTTATCACAAAATTGACTTATGCTAAGTAGGTTATGTTTCAAATCCTTAACTAATAAGACATTTTCTATTAAAGTAGATGGAGTAATGAAAATTTTACCTTTTCCAATGATATACCCTTTTTCATTGTCTCCATAGGTTACTACTCTACCCTTCTTAGATTCCAAGGTGACAAATTGATCTACGTCACCGGTCATGTGTCTTGAACAGCCGCTATCTAGATACCATCGTTTTTCCACTTTATTAGCTGCAAGACACCCCTATAATAAAGATCAAGAAAGAGCTTTAGGTACCCAAACTATGTTGGGTCCTTTAGGGTTAGTACTTGATGTTCCTTTTGGAACCCAAACTTTCTTTAATTTAAGCTTATGATTATTACTCAATTTGTTTTGACTGGACTTTCTATAGTTACATTCATATGCTTTATGTCCTAATTTATTGCAGCAATGACAAGTAATATTTTCATTTTTAGCTTTTACAAAAATGTTCTTTAAGTATTTTTGTTTCCTATTTGTTTTATATCCTAATCCAGCCTTATTATATACAGCTTTTTGACTATCAAGAATCATATTTAATTTGGTAGAACTAAGTGTAAACTTATCTACTAAGGATTTATATTTTTCAGCATCTTCTTTTAACTTGACATTTTCAGCAATTAGATTCTTGGTTTCATTTGTGAGTTTCCTACTTAATGTTTCATAGTTATGAGATAGTTTTAACTTATCTTTGATAAGAGATTGATTTTCTTCTTTTAGAACTTTATTTTTATTGATTAGTTTTTTATGTTCTTCCATGAGTTCTAAAAATGCATCATGTAATTCATCAATAGTAAAATCACATTCAAGTTCAGATTCTACCTCATCGTCATTGGCCATATGACATATTTGGGCCGTCTCTTGATGATCTTCCTCTTCCGAACTTGACTCCTCACTTTCACTCCATTCAGCCATGAAGTTCTTCTTTTTCAGTTTTCTTGCCATCCACTTTAATTCCGGACAATCTATCTTATAATACCCGGGCTTGTTACACTCATAACAAATAGGTGATTCTTTTTCCTTTTCTTTGTCCTTACCCTTTTCTTTGCTTGAGCTACCTTTGAAGAAGGATTTCTTTTTATGAAATCTATTCTTACCTCTCATAAATTTTCTGAATTTTCTTCCAAGCATAGTCATTCCTTCTTCATCAAATTCATCATCATCATCTGAATCTTCCGACTCAGTTTGTTGTTTTGGAGTGGTTGACTCTAGGGCAATAGTCTTTCTTCTCTTGACCTCATCTTCTGAATTTTGCCTCATGGTCAACTCATGGGTCATGAGTGATCCTAGAAGTTCCTCTAATTGCAGTATATTGAGATCCTTAGCTTCCTGAATTGCAGTTACTTTGGCCTTCCAAACTCTTGGTAGAGACCTGAGAATTTTTCGCACCAATTCAGAGTTAGTATAAGACTTTCCTAAACTCTTTAGCCCATTTATAATTTCAGTAAAACGAGTAAACATATCAGTTATGGACTCAGTGGATTTCATTTTAAACAATTCATACTTACGTACTAATATGTTTATTTTTGACTCCTTAACTTGATTAGTCCCTTCATAGTCTAGTAATGATATACCACAATTCATAGTCTAAAGCTTGAATGAATATCCTCATCCTAGCTTTCCAGTATGTGTAATTTGTGCCATTAAATAGAGGAGGTCTATTTGTGGATTGCCCCTCACTCATAGAACATCCCACTTGGGTTGTCATGATCTTTAACTCTTGATTGTGAGATCAATAAGTACTATTGGAGCACCTTGCTCTGATACCACTTGTTGCCCAAGGTGACAAGCCAAGAGGGGGGGGTGAATTGGTTTCTCTTAATTTTAACTATCTTACTTATGTTAATTGATGAGTTAGTGGAATTAAAACAAATCACAATACAAACAACAAGAAGTATAGTGGTTCGGTGCTCTCCTAAGCACCTACGTCCACTCCCCAAGCGACCCCTTGGGAATTCACTATAATCCCGCGGATTACAGTTGGATTGTTTTCCGGGCTCACAATCCAAAAACCTTTACACTTTGGTTTTCCGGGTTCACCAAAAACCTATGTTGGTTTTACGGGCTCACCAACGAACCTATGTTGGTTTTCCGGGCTCACCAACGAACCTTTACAATTGATTTTACGGGTTCACCAATCAACCTATACCGTTGGTTTTGCGGGCTTACCAACTAACCTTTACAATGAGTTTAATAAACAAAGTAAGAAGATTTAAGCTCCTAGATGAGCAAATATAACAATATAATTTACAAAGAAGAGTTTAGAGAATAGTTATCGCTTGATGTGACTTCTCTCTTCTTTGTCAAGGATGCTTCACTCTTCAAGGGTGGATAGAGCTCTTAATGACTCTTGGAATCTGCTCAACCACTTTCTTTTGACTCTTGAATGAAGCACTTGGATGAAGAAGATTAGGGCACTTTGTCTTTCTTGTGTACTCTTTGATATTTTGCAAAAGGATATTCTCTCTGATGAATAGTGCCACTTTAAATAGTTTTTTTCATCCATTGGACAAGCCCCAATGGTTAGAATTCAAAAACTAGCCGTTACTCACTGTTGGAAGGACAAAAAGTACTTCTGCAGAACTAGCCGTTATGCTTCTGCCCGTGCTTGGGTCGACTCAACCTTTCCTTGGGTCGACCCAACTTTCACTTGGGTCGACTCAACCTTTCCTTGGGTCGACCCTCTCAGAACCACAGAAACTTGTAATTCAGCCTTTCTTCACTTGGGTCGACTCAACATTTCTTTGGGTCGACTCAAGGTTCAGTTGGGTCGACTCAACTTTCACTTGGGTCGACCCTCTCAGGGTTTCCAGAGAACCTATTCTGTCAATGTATTCTGTCACTGCCTTTGGGTCGACCCTCTCAGTGTTTAGGTTGACTCAAGCTTGGGTCGACTCAACTTCCTCTTGGGTCGATCCTCTCAGTATTTCCAGAGAACTGTTTTTTTGAGGCTTGAGGTTTGGGTCGACTCATGCTTTCCTTGGGTCGACCCAACTACTGTTCATCCGTGCCATTTTTGCAGAAGTGTGCCAGATGCTTTCTTTATGTGCCGGGGTCGACCCAATCAACCTTGGGGTCGACTCAATCCACACTTTGCTGCAACTCAAGGTTAGATTCATCCATATAAACAATGAAATGCATCTTTATCTTATTATACGAATATAATGAGAGTAACAGACTTATAAATGAAGTATCGAATTAACTTGTAACATACTCTTGATTATTGCTTGTTAATCATCAAAATAACACTATCATCCTCAGTTCTACGTGGTGGCTGGCGGCCTTATGCCTACCCGCACCCTAGGACCGTCGCGGCGGCCCGTCGGGAACGAAGCGGGGGTCGTGACATTTGTGTTCTTCCCTGCTCCTTAAGTAGATTAGTCTATCGTCAATGAAGACTATCACGAACTGATCCAAATGTTGCCTAAAGACTCTGTTCATTAAGTCCATAAACGCAGCCGGAGCATTGGTCAGTCCAAAAGGTATAACTAGAAATTCATAATGCCCGTACCTAGTTCGAAATGCAGTTTTTGGCACATCATCAGCTTTGATCTTCAACTGATGGTAACCGGACCGCAAATCTATCTTGGAGAAGACTTAGGCACCTTACAGCTGATCAAACATGTCATCGATCCGGGGCAGAGAATATTTATTCTTTATTATTATCTTATTCAATTTTCGGTAATCGATAAATAGCCGCATACTTCCATCTTTCTTTTTCACAAACAAGACAGGAGCTCCCCATGGAGACACACTGGGCTGAATAAACTTTTTGTCCAGGAGTTCTTGTAATTGTATCTTCAATTCCCTTAGCTCAGCAGGAGCCATCCAATAAGGAGCCTTGGAGATAGGTCCCACTCCTGGTGCGAGATCGATAGTGAATTCGATCTCTCGATCAGGGGGTAATCCCAGTAATTCATCCGGGTATTTCCTGACTACTGGAATATCTTCCAGTTTGATCTCTTCTCGGGTATCCATTACATAGGCCAGATAAGTTGTACACCCCTTTCTTAGCGCCTTTCGAGCTTTCAAAGCGAAAATAAAATGCAGTGTTGAATTACCTTGAAGTGATGTGTCGCTCTGAAAGAACTCTTGTTCTCCAGGCATCCGGAATACCACTCTTTTATTGTAACAATCAATATGGGCGTAGTACTGAGACATCCACTCCATTTCCAAAATGATGTTGAAGTCTTGCATGTCAAGCTGCAAAAGATTGTCTCTAATTCTCTTTTTCCTATCTGAATTATGCAGTTTTTGTATTTAGTGTCTATAAATTCTGTTTTCTGAAAGGGTGTAGCAACATGTCATGGTTCTTCTAATTTATCATATGTGCAGTGTAATTGTCTGGAAAAACTAACTGACACGAAAGAATGCGTAAAACCAGAATCGAACTAAACAGAGGCATGAACCGAGTTGACTGGTAATATACTTGTCACCACTTGATCGCTAGCACTGGCGTCTTGACGAGTCAGTGCAAAAACTCGAGAGTTACTCCGCGGTCTCTAGTCCTCTGGTGCAGAAGGTCTGGGCTCATTCCTTTTTCGGCTCGGGCAGTTGTGCGCAATATGTCCCGTCTGCCCGCAGGTAAACCAGGCCCCAATTTTCTTCAAGCAGGTCCCACTATGGTGTTTGCCACAGCTGGGGCAACCTCGATTTTGTCTCTTCTTAATCGTAGGCCTCTTGATGCCTCCGGGCCCACTGCTCTGCCCTCCAGTCGACCTGGTCCTCTTCAAGTCATTTCTTTCTCTGTCAGACTTTATCAAGTCAGCCTCAACCTTTAAAGCTCGGTCCAACACATCTCTGTAGCTAGTGAATAGGTGGGAGGATATCCGGGACCTAATCCCGTATCTCAATCCTTGCTCAAACCGTTTTACTTTGCTTTTTTCATCCTCCATGAACTGGGGACAAAATCGTTCCAGCTCATTAGATCTATTAGCATACTCCAGAATAGACATATGATCGGACTGGATCAGCGCCAAAAATTCATTTTGCTTCATCTGGCTGACTGAGTCCGGGAAGTACTGAGTATGGAATAACCTTTTAATGTCCCTCTAGGTTATTTCATTGACGGCATAGGCCGTCTCCAAGGCCGTTCACCAAAATTCGGCATTCCCTTTTAGCATAGGGATAGCCAGTTTGACTATTACTTCATCCGAAAAATGGAGTGCTCGGAACATTTTCTCCATTTTCCTAATCCATGCTTCTGCTACCATGGGATCGGGTCCACCATCAAACATTGGTGGGTTCAGTCTATGAAATCTCTCATAGTAGGAATCTGCCAGTTGTATAACAGCCAACTGCATCTGCTACTATTGTTGGAGCAGTTGTGCCATCAACTGATATACCCCGGCCAGGTCTGCATGGCCTGCTACAGAATATGGAGAATCCTGGAAAACCGACTGATAGCTAGGCTCTGGGAGGGTGCTCTCCTATCATCATCCATAACTCTTAACGGTCACCTAGCAATCAAAAAATTTAGAGTAAGATTACAATAAACTAACATATTATGACAATCTCTATAAGTTATAACATTCTTAACTACCCATTATCCCATATTTTTACGATTATTTTCTTGTTAAACCTAGGGCTCTGATACCAAAAGATGTCACGCCCCGAACCCGGATCCGTGACACGGCCGTGTTATTGCCGACTACCGCCCACAATAGCATGAAGCCTCATACATGGGTAATAGGTAGCCAAAACAGTCAAATTTTCATATATTAAAATATTTTTGGTACAACTTGCTGGTTGTTACAAAATACAGAGCTTCTATATAGTACATGTACACAAAAGTATATATGTTTCACCCCAAAAAGAAAGAAGCCCTGTTACAAAAGAACAGTGTCTCTGACTGCTATCATTGGTGGTAATCTGAGAGAAAATATAAATGAACGGGTATGAGTTATACGGTTCAGTAAGTAATCCTGCATAATCTTATTGGATCAACTATAATGCTAAACATATTTAACGGGGTTTGAGAAGCTGACATGTACACTACCTAACAATTCATCACGATAAAACATTTATACTGAGAAAATAAATTAGTATTTTATGTCATCAAGAATTTTCATAAAAATATATATTGTAAAAACCGCACCCCCGGCATGTCGTGGTTCATACTCTCGGATGCTACTGCGAAATCGTTATCGGCCACTGGCGGGTCCAGCTCAGTTATTATCGGCCATTGGCGGGGTCGGCTCATCATTCTCAGCCACTAGCAAGGCCAGCTCAGTTGCATTCGATTAGTAGCATCTAAGAGCCCATTAATAGTACCTCTTGCAAGTAGTACCTCTTGGATGCTACGGCGAATTCATTAATGGTCACTGGCAGGGCCAGCTCAGTTTTTTATCAGCCACTGGCGGGGCCGGCTCAGTCATTCTCGGCCACTGGCAAGGCCGGCTCAGTTGCATTCAACCCGTAGTATCAAGAGCCCATAGTACCTCTTGCAAGCAGTACACATAGCTAAATGCAATTACTATATCAACTTGCTTGCATGATACTTTAAAATCAGCATAAACCTGATGCATGCATAACCATAAATTATGAGGTCAATTACTTACTTTTCATGATATGCCATACATGAAGTATGTATATGGATAATACTTAGAAAATCTTAATAACCATGATGCTCACATGATCCATATTAAGATTAAAGAACAGGCTACTTGCATGCATGATCCAACAAGATGAGGACAAATAACTTATACTTGATAATTCATGTAAGAAGACATAAACATAGCATGATCCATAAAAGATTAAGGCAAGTTACTTACAGTTACAGTAATTCTTAAGTCCAGGTGACAGATCCTTAATCACCCAAAACCACATCATAAGGATCACATTATTCTCTATTTATTTATTATACAATTTAGTTTATCTTACTATGGACTTGCTTGAATCCCATCCAAAGATCTTAGCCCAATCCAATTTACCCAATTTGAAGCCTTTGGGGTTCAATTAAAACCAAATTGAGTCTACATGGGTTAATTGGCTTTTAATGAAAGGATTGGGCCTGATTTATGATTGAATCCAGCCTTTTCTAGCCAATTTGGCCTTTTGATTTGGCCAATAGACTTAGTCTCAAGTTTAATTGGGCTTAAATTTTGGTTTAGGATCAATGTGGCTCATTTGGGCCTGAGTTTGGATCAGCCCAAGATCAATTTGGCCTTCTGTCAGTTGAATTGGACTTGAACTGGGCCTGATTTAAAATTAATTGGGTATGTTGGGACCAGTATAACATAAATGGGGCTCGGACCCAGCTCAATTGGGCTTAATTGAGTTTTGATTTAACCCAATTTGCTCAATTGGGTCCGTTCAAACTCGGCTCAGTTTAGTTAGGTTCAGAGTCAACGTCATTTGGGCTTGAATTTAGCCTATTTTATTCAATTGGGCTCAGGTTCAGGTCTTATTGGGTTTACCAAACCTATTTTCTTTTATTTGGGCCTACGGGTTTCGGATCCGAATCCGGATCCGACCCGTTAGGCCAACCCGCTTAAGGGGTCTTTCTCGGATCTTTTTTTTTTTAATAATGTTGCCACCACCTCTTCACCGAAGAAGAGGTGGGGGCTCAACTGGGGCTGGCGGCCCTGTGGCCGCGTTTGGTGCCAACTCGGCCAGACCTGGCGGCCCGTGGTCGCCCCCTGTGCCCTAGGACAGCCGCAGCTGAGGCTGCGGTGCCCTATTCATCGACAGGCTGAGTCCGGTTGGGCTCGGCCCGGATGAACACCGAGCCTGGGCCTAGGCCGGACTTGGGTCATTCTCAGGCCAGTCGACCCACGGCCTGTGAGTCTGGTCTGTGGTGGAATCCGGCGGCCTTTCCCCTGTGCAAGGGTCTTCTCCTCTCTGTTTCACTGTTGAAACAGGGGGGAGAAGTACTCCACAGAGAAATGCCCACCCCTCATACTTCATTTAAACCCTATCTACTTAAGTAAAACATATCTTACCTTGCTTCGGTTGGTTGCATCCGAGTAGTATCACCTTCACGAAATCCCTCCATCCTCTCCTAGGGCTTTAGATCTCCTTTAGCCTCCAGCTCGAGGGGTCCAGCTTCTCTGGTGCAGTACTCCAAAGGGCTAGAGATTAAGAAGGTATAGCAAATCTTAGGTTAAGAAGCTGAGGGTTTATATAATGCTGCTTAAGAAATGACCCCTTGGAGAGGTGGCATCCTCTCCTCCCCCCTTGCTCTGGGAGCCTCCAGCTGCCCCCCTTTCTCAGGCCACCTAAGTTCCTCTATTAACCGAGGATGAGAGGTGGCGAGCTCCTAATTTGCTTGGTTAAGGGCCAACAGCTGGCCTTCTCTCTACTGGCTAGCTGGGGCCCTATCATTTCTGCCCTCAGGCGTGAGGTGGCAGCCCTCCATGGGCTGCCATCCATGGGTCCAATACGACTCACTAATACCTGGCCCAAATACCCTTAAACTGGGCCTCAAAAGTATTGGGCCCAGTTAGTATTGGGCCCGGACATTACAGTTTCGATCCTAAAGGAGTTGGAACCGAACAGTTCCTTGCCCGTACTGATGCGAACCGGTGCGGTTCCCACCGGTACAAGCCCATTACCGCTACGAACCACACCGATTCGCATCGGTACTCGCAGGGAAGAAGAGGAAAGAAGAGGAAAGAAGCGGAAGAAAGAAAACGAAGAAGAAGAGAAGAGGAGAAGACTACCTATCGAAGGGGGAAAGAAGACCTCTCTTGCGGGAATTTTTGCCTACCGGGTCTCTTTCTTCCTCCCGAGCACCTCGCAGGAAAGAAGACTACCTCGCGGGGAAGAAGACCTCCCTTGCTCGCGGGAGAAGGGGGAAAGAGAAGAGAAAAGAGGAGGAGAGAGGGGAAGAAAAGAGCGGCTCGGAAAGAAGAAGAGAAGAAGAGAAGAAGAGAAGAAGAGAAAAAAAAAGAGAGAGGTCAGGGCAGCGTGCCCGTGCGTGGGGGCGTGGGCGCGAGTGGGGAAACATGTCCCTGACTCGCGCTCGCGCGCGTTCCATGCGGTGCAAACCACGCATCCACGCGGCTCGCTGCACGGGGCAACCCACGTGGGTTTTTAATTCCACAGAGTTGGCATAACGCAGACTCGTGCGCGTCTGCGCTTTTTTTTCTGAACCGGTTCGGTACTGGTTCCAACCGGTACCAGTCTCCACCAGTACGTCGGTTCAGTCAATACCGCGTACCTTGGATTTGATAAATATCCTTCTTCATATATTTGCTAACATAGACTAGATTGAGTAAGTTTAATGACTGCAACTTATGAGTAAGTTTGAAAAGCTGATATAAGATGATATACTCTTCTTTTCTTTGAGGTAAAAGGTAGCAGCAACCATCAACATTAAGATAAGATACTCTTAAATCCAACTTTTTCTAACAAAGCTCTCATGCTCTAATATAGATAACTAAAAGGAATTAGCACTAGAAAATATGAAAGGAACTAACACTTGTATTGAGATAAAAACTAAATTTAAAATTTCAATCTAGCATATCACCTTGAACATGATCATGCTAGCAAAGATAGTGAAAGTAGTGAACATCACATAATAGACAGGAGAAACCACAGCAGTATTAAATGTGTCCAATGCCTGCACAATAGAAAGAAGCAATGTTATTATCAATTAATAACTTCAGAGAAAAATAACAATACATTATGACTTCATGCTTCGTATAATTCATATCATCACAAAGCACTAAGAAATCCTCTTATAGGATACAATAGATCCACACATGATCAGATAATGGCCCAGGTTTCTACATGGCACCTTGTGGGACTCACGGGACACACTATGCATCTCTCTTCTATAAAGTCTGTTAATCCTGTGCATGTGCTATGACATTCATGTGTGTACATTCTCTTTTGGAGCACAAAAGATCTCCAGTTACCTATAGGGTTTACACTTATCCTGCTTATGAAGATGACATGGTATTGTCTAAGGCAACAGCACTTTTAAAGTTTGTACATTACAGAGCTCTAATTTGGTATCTTGTAATGGAACCCAATCATCTTTCTCCATCATCACCTTAAAATTTCATAAAAAGGGAACCATTTTGCCTCTTCTCTTTATCTTGTAATGGAACCCAATCATCTTTCTCCATCATCACCTTAAAATTTCATAAAAAGGGAACCATTTTGCCTCTTCTCTAAGTAGCACATAAATGTCGAGTTTCTAAGAAGAACAGAAGTGGCAGGGTGTTGTGATGACCTTCTCTCAGACTTTTATGCATTAAGCACAAGAAGAGAGACTTGTATGCACTGAAAAAATGCAGATACTGGAAAATTGTTGCACAATGCATCCTGTAATAGAGCGCAATATAACCCACACAAATCAAAAAGTATGGAATAGAAACTAGCTGATTGTCAAAGCAACCAGGACAAGACATTGTTGGCATCATTCTCTGCCATATTACAAGAAATTCACAAGGTGTTTTAATCTCTGAAGCCTTGTAGTATTAAGTTAATTCGCTTTAGTTACAGGAATGGCCAAGTAATGTTCAGAACCTCAATAAGAATTAAAACTATTAGATTTTAAATAATCAATCTCAACCTTATATGCCTCATTATACTCATTAAACAGAATTTCGTACATATTATAATTACCTTGTTTAGGTAGTTCAACTGCAAGAGACAACATATAACTACAACAGCAGCAAAAAGCCAAGTCTGAGCATAGATAAATCGATTTGTTCCCTTAAATGTTAGCTTTATGGCAATGGCCAATGCTTTCACACTCATTACCTGTCAAAATGAACATTTGGGATTAAGAGAGCATGAAGTTTGCCTAGATTATATTCAGAAAGCTTTTTTAACATACCGTAAGAGAACCCATCAGCGAGCAAATTCCAATATATACAACCAAATGTGTATTGCCATAATGTGGAGCTAACTGGATGATCAAGAAAATAACCAAGAAAATGATCACGCAGCTGTAGGCAATGAAACCTGTAGATCAAAGATTATTAGTTGAAAACTTGAAATGACTAGAAAGACTCTTGAGTCTTGATGTTAATAACAAAATGCAACTGTATCAAGGAGATGTTTTAACTGACCATGTTTCTCCTTAAAAAAGAAAAGATATTTTAAGTTCAGTTCCTCAAAAGGGAGTTGATACCAATGTCGTCATAAAACCAAATTAATATGGATGATTCCTTGGGGGGGGGGGGGGGGGGGGCGATCAAATAATTGTAACAATTTTTGTTTGTTTTTGTTGTCAATTAACCTGGTTCAGTAGCAAGGCTCCAAACTTCCTTCACTGATTCAATATCTTTCTCTTTCGGGGCATGCAATACAATAGTTGTCGAACCCACAACACAAAGAATGCAGCCGAGGATACCAAAAATGTGCAATTTTTCATCCAAAACAAAATGTGCTAGCACTGCGCTGCATGAAAGAGAGATTTAGTAATAAAATGTCATGTAATTCTCTGATTTAATTTCTGAGTGCCTCCAGTACCAGACCTGACAATAATGCTCAGAGCTCCCAAAGGAGTCACAAGTATTGCTGGAGCAAATGCATAAGCAGAAAAATTAGCTACCTCACCCCCAATCACTACAAAATAAAAGAGACAGTTAATAAAAGTAAAACTTTCAGCTAGGGAGAATGTTATGAAAGTAAGGAGTTCAAGAAGAACAAATGTTGAATGTCCAAGGTTCATTTAAGTGTTAGACACCATAAGAAAATTAACGCAAAGTAGCAATCATCATATTTCTCCACATTTTAAGTTTCTTCCGCTGACAACCTTCTCTAATCAGCCAGCACTGCAGTTGGATTTAATTGAAATACAGAAATTCTTAATGACTGATACTTTTATGATTAAAGTTTCTAAGAAATGGTAAATCACCATCATCTGTATATTTTTGGGGCAACTGCACATGAAATCTGTAAGCCGAATTAGGAAACTTGTTGGCAAAATCACCTACAACATGTGATGTGTAACTTCTTAGCAAATTGGTTGTTTGTGCTAACCCAATTGTTTAGTATTTCACAGACTAGCACTGGAGCATGTGATGCACCTCAGTGGAAGCATGGATGGCTGTGAGTTCTCATGTCATTAGAAACATTTTGATTATTCACATAACTTAAAAAATGCACTATATTAAAGGTGGTGCATTTTTCTTGCATCTCTACCTCATATTAAGAACTTAACTGATTAGTCTGTACTTACATATGGAGGTAGTGAGAGGTGGTAAAAGCAAAGGAATGTGCTATGTTTGGTCTCCAGTCATTAATTCTTTTTATCACAGGCAATACTAAATGCCTCGTGCGAACAGATTCAAGGTTTTTGGATTATCTACAGTGATTCTACCTTTTAAAAGGATGCACACCAAGTAACACATAAATACACTACACAAAAGGGTCAATGCTACAGAATAAGATTCGCCGTCTTAGTACTGGACCTCGTACCGGTGCCACACTAGCACAGTGTCAGTACACTATGGTATGAAGTTTTTTTGGCGTATCGAGTCTGTATAGCGTACCTTGCTACAGAATCTATATATGCAAAGTATAGAAATTGAAAGATGGTCAAAGAGATGAAACTTTGATATTGCCAAATTGACATATGAAGATATAGAAGCAAGGATATTAAAATATTAATGGGATTTAAGGTTGCAAAAGTCCAAAGTTCAATTTGCTAATAATTCTGCTTCAACCTCAAATTTCACTCTAGCCAAACTTGAGATTTGAGAGTTTGTAATCTCTAATGGAATTGACAAGGGGATTGAAGTTGAAATGAAGAAGAAGGAACTATACAGTCTCAAAAATTAAAGGAGTTACTGGAGGGTCGATTGATTTCAAAGATTGCAATTTGGCATTGCTTGTGTTAGCTATAAGAGATTAAATGCAAGAATGGTTAATATTAAGGACAAGGTAAAGGAGAAATGCAAAGGGGATTTGTTAATGCCTGAATAGAAGAAGGGGAAAATACAGCAACAGATATAAGAGGATTAGGCAGCAAAGCACCACTTTAATCTTTCATGTAGTCACATCAAGGACTAGAGGAGTTCTACTTTGATAGCTTGGAGTCACACCATGTAAGAAGAGGAGATCAAAAATTTTATTCTAAGAAGAAAAACTGGCCCTTATGTAAGCAGGGTTTAATAAAACACTAAGAACAAAACGTGAAAAGGGAAAGAACTTCCTCCTAAGGAGACAATGAAGGACTATTATTATGGCCCCAAGCAAGACAATATCATGAATGGATGCAGCCTAGTGGCCTAGTCGGTCCCCACTAGGCACCTGGGATCCCCATCACTAAGGCGCCTAACACTTTTGGAGGCCCTTAAAAAATTGCTGCTTGGATATGGCACCTAGCATATGCCTAGGCACCTAAGGGCAAATTAGTGGCCAAGAAGCTACTCTGATCTTAGCTGAGTAGATAAAGGCAGCTCGGTAATTTCAATTTATACAATTTAAATTATGATAAATTGTTTCCCTCCTTTTCAACTATTTTACTTCTCCCAAGAACACATTTTAAATAGAAAACATAAGATAAGTGTTAAAATAGAGGATGGTAGTTACATATCAATTACCATGTAAAAAATACAAACTTTTTTTTAAGTAAATACAATCTATAAATAATATACTAGATGGAGAGGCAAGTCTAAACACCGAACTAGCATGAGTTCATGACCATCCATCACATATTTCTCGCCTCTTAAACCAATCACTTGTACCCAATATTGTTAAGATCAGAATCGAGTCATAAATTGTAGAGTTGGCTAGATCGGATTGGATTGTGGATCATAAATTGTAAATATTTTCCTATTTCCTTCAAAATTTTCAAGTCTATGAGAACTATAAAAATTGACATATGATTCAAATATAGTAGATGAATGATGAAACTAGTTTTCACCAATAAAGCTCATATGTTGCATGTCTAATGAAACAAACATTGTTTCAGACTTTCCGGTAATTCAAGACATCTATACACTACCTTTCAGTTCAATTATCATTTTACTTATAATTTCTTAAGAAATAAACAAGAATAAGATTTTAATTTATGAATGTAAAAGTTACAAAAACTTGCCTCTCTTTAACTCCATAAACTCTAATGACAAACTTGCTAGCTTATGAGTCAAGACTTATCAGTAATGAGTAATTTAAAAAGCAATATAGTCAAATAAATATTAGGAAATGGAATAACACCTGATTTAATATCTAACTATCATAATCAAGTCAAATCTTATGATCCAAGGGATTGTGTAATTCATAATACGGATCTAGATCATATTTTTTCCTAATTGAACCTAATCCAAAGATACAATTCATATCATTTAGGGTCATTTTGATTCTGATCATACGATCCAGATTGTGAATTATAATATTTTAACAACATTACAATAATGCCTGTACCTACTGAACATCAAATACTCTTTGCATTGTTGAATGTCTGACGGATGACATGTTATAGGCACCCCATCACAGAATAATCATAAAATCTGAATGGACACATATTATTGTCCCTTGATATTAATTGTTAAAACTTCCTCTTGTGTTGTGACTGTTGTTTAATAACTTCAGAATCTATATGAAAAATTATAATTGTTTCTACTGAAATAATTACCTATAGTATTGCTTGGCTGCCTAGGCATTCTCTTTTTGTGGAGGGGGGAGGGTGCACTACCCAAAATTGCCTAGGCAGTTGATAATTGATGTAGCCTGATGTAGAATAGGACTATCAAAAATTGATTTAACTTGCAAACAAAATGTTACAACTGATTCTCTCTCTTAACTAGAGATGGCAACAAAAGAGAATAATTGGGAGGTGAAAAGGTGAAGAAAATAGAGTAGAAGAAATATCAAAATAGAGATCACTGAAGAGTGTTCTTGGCACCCCATCACTCTCTAAAACTTCTCTTGGAACAAGATTGTAGTGTGGGTCGTTCTCAGCCTTTTATAGTTCAGGTAGTTGTATTGTTGTTTTCATCATGTCTGTTCCTGCAATCTTGGCCTTTCTTTGGCTCCAAGTGATAGTGACTGTCCATGATTTCCCCCCATCAGATTTCTTGGGTGATCCCCATAGCCCAAAGCAGTATGTCAAGCGGTGGACCAATCTATGCTCAAGGAAGCATGAGGAATGTGACTTGATCAGCTCATTGCAATGCTATAGATGGGTTCTTGGAAGTTGGAATTGGCATCATGGTTTTGTGGAAAACAATGAACATTGCAGATCTTCTTCTCTGGCACCAGTGCTCCGCGATAAGACCACTAGAAGGAAGATGTCAATTAATGTGGAGTGATTGATTAAAACCCTATTTGATTTTGATGAGCTCAAAGCATTAGAGTATATATGTTGTTTACTAATGAATTCAATTGAGTTTCAGTGAAAATTTTGTCTAAGTGTCTCAAGACTTGGTTCATAATATTTTGGATAAGTTAAGAAGTCAGTTTGAACCAAAGTCTGAGACTCGAGTCGACTCCAGAGTATTACGAGTCGACTCCAAGCGTATCAGGATCACTGGCACGGGCTCGAGTCGACTCCTGACCATTACGAGTCGACTCCAACTGAGAACAGACAGACAAACAGAAAGCATCAACTCAAAATCTGTCAGCGAGTCGACTCCTGAAGTGCGCGAGTCGACTCCGATGTTTACCGAGTCGACTCCGGAGAAGTATGAGTCGACTCCAAGGAGTCACAGGCAGAAAAGTCAGAGAGCGGTTTTCGACCCTGAGATTCGAGTCGACTCCTATGGAACGCGAGTCGACTCCGATGGTTGGCAGGTCGACTCCAAAGGTAGTGAGAGTCGACTCTCAGAGGAACACAAGGAAAAAGTCAGAGAGCAGTTTTCGGACTCTGAGATTCGAGTCGACTCCCGCATTGCACGAGTCGACTCCGAGACACCGCGACCCCAAAGAAGACAGAAGACCAATTTGCTGTCTCTGAGATTCGAGTCGACTCCAAGGCAGCGCTTCACCAAAAACACAGAAGACTAAGTTTCGGAAACTGAGAGCCGAGTCGACTCCGGAACAGTTCGAGTCGACTCCAAGACTGGACGAGCCAAAAGACAGTAGATCGAGAGTTCGGGCTCTGAGCGCCGAGTCGACTCCCAGGATTGTCGAGTCGACTCGAGTGGACCAAGTTCAAAAATAGATCCACGGACTTCATGGGATGAGCCGACTCCGAAAATGCCAAGTCAGCTCCAGAAGTTGGCGAGTCGACTCCAGGTCAAGTCGAGTCGACTCCCAGTCGAAAAGGCGACTTTAATTCAAATCCGGAACAGTTGCCGAGTCGACTCCAGAAAAGCATGAGTCGACTCCCGCTACAGCCGAGTCGACTCCTGATCGCGCGAGTCGACTCCAACCCACCAACGGACATATTGTCAGGCTGTGCAGAGTGTGCAGAACGGCAAAAAAGGTCTCTAACGGCTAGTTTCCGTGGGGGATGGCTTAAATAGCCACAGAGGACTGTAGCAAGGTAGAGAATAACTATTCCACTCAAAGTAATCAAGCTTTCACTCTCTGCAACCTGATTTTCAACGGAAAAGAGGGAAGAGCAACATTAACTGCATCCACCTACTTCTTCCCAACATTGAAAGAGATCTCCTCCTGTATTCAAGTCGATCAGACATTCAAGAGGAGACCTGAAGTTCAAGAAGCCCTACTCTACTCCAACTCTAACGTGTTTGAGGGCTTCTAACTTCTCTTTTGTTTATATTGTTATTTATCTGCTTTTGAGAAGCTCTGTTTTTCTGTTACTCCTTTTTACTTCCATCTTGTCTTTGCTTGGTTCAATCGGGGGATTGAATCAAGGGTATTGAGGTTGGTTGGTGAGCCGAGTGTAAAACCAACGTGTAAAGGTTCGATTGTGATCCCGGGAAAACAATCGGGTTGGTTCTAGTCGATGAGCCTGGAAAAACCGACCGAGTTCGTTGTGAGCTCGTAAAACAACAAGTTTGGTTGTGAGCTTGAAAAACAACCGGCTGTAATCCAAGGGGTTATAGTGAATTCCCAAGTGAGACTTGGGGAGTGGACGTAGGAGCAAGGGTTAGCTCCGAACCACTATAAAACATTGTGTTTGTGATTGTTTGTCTCTCTCTATCTCTCGCATTTCATTCACCGCACATAGAAACTAATTAATCATCTCGCAAAAGCATTAATTAGTTATCCACAAAAGTTTTAATAGCCAAATTATTTTAAAACCCAATTCACCCCCCTCTTGGGTTGTCTATCTGGGCAACAAGTGGTATCAGAGCCTAAACTCTTCTACCCTAAGAGTCAAAGATCAAAATGACAACCCCATTTGGATCTTCCCACATTGAGGGTCAGTCCACCCAAAGACCCCCATTCTTTAATGGATCTGACTACTCATATTGGAAGGCTAGGATGAGAATATTCATCCAAGCCCAAGACTATGAGATATGGACCATTGTAGCAAATGGGCCATACATCCCATCCATTTATGTAGAGGGGGTCACTGTACCCAAACTCGAAAAGGATTGGGATGAACACGACATGAGAAAGGCACAACTCAATTCTAAAGCAATGAATGTGCTTTACTGTGCACTAGATAGGAATGAATTCAATAGAGTCTCTACTTGCAATTCTGCAAAAGAGATTTGGGATAGACTTGAAGTGACCCATGAGGGCACGAATCAAGTCAAAGAATCCAAAATAAATATATTGGTTCATAAGTATGAACTATTTAAAATGGATTCTAATGAAACAATCACTTGCATGTTCACTAGATTCACTGACATTGTCAATGGCCTAAAAAGCCTTGGCAAAAACTATACTAACAGTGAGCTTGTCAGGAAGATTCTTCGATGTCTACCAAGGTCATGGAAAGCCAAGGTGACGGCAATCCAAGAAGCTAAGGACTTGAACAAGCTTCCACTTGAAGAGCTCCTTGGATCCCTAATGACTCACGAGCTAACCATGAAGCAACACAGCGAAGAAGAGTCCTCACATAAGAAAAAGGTAATAGCTCTTAAATCCACATCATCTAACAAAGATTTGTCCTGCAGTAGCAGCAGTGAAGAAGAAGATCATGAGGGAGATGATGATGAGGCTCTTCTTGTGCGCAAGTTCAGAAAATTCATCAACCACAAGAAGTCCTATCATCAAAGGAGAGGCCCCTCAAATTTCTATCGCAAGGATAAAGGTAAGGAAAGGGAAAATGAGGGGATTGGATGCTATGAGTGTAAGAAGCCGGGACACATCAGAGTTGAGTGTCCCTTACTTAAGAAGGGCAGCAAGTACAAGAAGAAGAAAGCCCTTGTCACCACCTTATCGGACTCCGACGCATCATCTTCATCATCGGATGAGGAACAAGAAGAAAAGGCCAATTTCTGCTTCATGGCCAAAGAAAATGAGGTAACATCCGAAACGCATCTAGATTTTACTTTTGATGAACTTTATGATGCATTTAATGAACTAATGATTGAATATAAGGCTATAAACATTAAGAATAAAGAGCTAAAACTAGCTAATCAAACTTACATACATAAATATGATAAACTAGTTAAGGATAAGGACTGTATCACCAAAGAAAATCTAGAACTTAAGACAAGCAACCAACTCTTAATTAAAAAAACTAACACCTTAAGTAAAGATAATGAAAAACTAACTAAGGAAATTTCAGAACTTAAAAATAATAAACAAATCTTAAACGAAAATCTCATAAAAGACTTGAATACTCTAAAAACAGAAAAACAAACTCTAACTAAAGAACTTGGAAAATACAAACCTTTGGTTGAGAAATTTACTTATAGTTCTGAAAAATTAAATATGATACTTAATAGTCAACGTGCAGTATTCAATAGAGCAGGTTTAGGATATAAACCTAAAAATAAGCAAAAACTTCTTAGTAACTTCTTTGTTAAAGCAGGAGAAAGTAAAACTAAGAAAATAACCTGTTTTTGTTGTGAAAAATTAGGACATAAGGCAAATGTGTGTAATTATAGAAAAGGAAAAACAAAAGGAAAAATTAAAAGGGTATGGGTTCCAAAAGGAACCAACATGACTAACCATGAAGGACCCAAGAAAACTTGGGTACCTAAGATTACATGATTTGCTTGTGTAGGAGTGTCTTGCAGCCAAGGTCAACAAAAATTGCTGGTACTTGGATAGTGGCTGCTCAAGACACATGACGGGTGACAAGGATCAATTCTTCACCCTTGAAGCTAAGAAGGAAGGTGCTGTGACTTTTGGAGACAATAACCAAGGTCACATCATTGGTATAGGTAAAGTTCAAATTACCCCTTCTACTTTTATTGATAATGTTCGATATGTTGATGGTCTTAAGCATAATTTATTAAGCATTAGTCAATTATGTGATAGAGGCTATAATGTTATGTTTAAACCATCACTATGCATCATAACAAACCCAAATGATAATAGTTTAGTTTTTAAAGGAATAAGACGTGGGAATGTGTATGTTGTAGATCTTGAGGATCTTGCCAAACACAACCCATGCTTAGTTGTTAATGAAACTAAGGACAATGATGCTAGTTGGTTATGGCACCGTAAGTTAGGTCATGTAAGCATGGACACAATATCTAAACTAGTTAAAAGAGATTCTGTGATAGGTTTGCCAAAACTAAGATTTGAAAAGAATAAAATATGTGAAGCTTGTCAATATGGCAAACAATCTAGGAACTTCTTTAAATCCATAAAATGTGTCTCTACCTCTAGACCTCTAGAATTATTACACATGGACCTATTCGGACCAACTAGAACAACAAGCCTAGGTGGAAATAAATATGGTCTAGTCATTGTAGATGATTATTCTAGATACACTTGGGTTATGTTCTTAGCACATAAAGATCAAGCTTTTTCAGTATTTAAAAAGTTTCATAAGGAAGTAACCAATGCTAGAGATACTACAGTAATAGCTATTAGAAGTGACCATGGTACCGAATTTGAAAATCATTTATTTGATGAGTTTTGTAGTAAAAAGAGAATAACTCACAATTTTTCTGCACCTAGGACACCACAACAAAATGGAGTTGTGGAGAGGAAAAATAGAACTCTAGAGGAAATGGCTAGAACTATGTTATGTGAAAGTAACCTCCCTAAGTACTTTTGGGGAGAAGCCATTAATACTTCTTGTCATATATTAAATAGAGTTTTATTGAGACCCATTATAAAGAAAACACCTTATGAACTTTGGAAAAACAGAAAACCAAAGGTAAACTACTTTCATGTTTTTGGATGTAGGTGTTTTGTTCATAATAATGGGAAAGATAATCTAGGAAAATTTGACTCAAAATCTGATGAGGCTATATTCTTGGGGTACTCTACAACTAGCAAAGCCTATAGAGTCTTTAATAAAAGAACCCTAGTTATAGAAGAATCTATACATGTTGTATTTGATGATTCTAGTGACATCTCTTCTAGCAAGAGAGTTAATTTTGATGATGATGCTGAAATTCTTGAAGAAAAGATAGATGAGATGACATTACAAGATGATAATCAAAAATTAATTGAAGGTGCATCATCAAGCCAAGAGGCTATTGTGGATCATGGACTAACTAAAGCTTGGAGGTATGCTCACGGGCATCCTAAGGAATTAATTCTAGATGATCCATCTCAACCTATTAGGACTAGGGCATCCCTTAGGAACGTAAATAATCATCTAGCCTTTGTTTCTCATTTTGAGCCCAAACACATAGAAGAAGCTGAAAAAGATGTAAATTGGATAAATGCAATGCAAGAAGAATTAAACCAATTTACTAGAAACAAAGTATGGAATCTAGTTGAAAGACCTACTGAATATTCAATTATAGGTACCAAATGGATTTATAAAAATAAACTTGATGAAAATGGTACTGTAATAAGGAATAAGGCTAGATTAGTAGCCAAGGGTTATAATCAAGAAGAAGGTATAGATTTTGATGAAACCTTTGCTCCGGTAGCTAGACTTGAAGCAATTAGACTTTTACTAGCTTTTGCATGCTCTAAGGACTTTAAGTTATTTCAAATGGATGTAAAAAGTGCATTTTTAAATGGGTATATTAATGAGGAGGTATATGTAGAACAACCTCCTGGTTTTGAAAATCATCAATGCCCTAATCATGTTTATAAATTGAACAAAGCACTTTATGGTTTAAAACAAGCACCTAGAGCATGGTATGAGAGGCTTAGCAAATTCCTATTAGAACATGAGTTCTCTAGGGGTAATGTAGATACTACATTGTTTCTAAAGAAGAAAAACAAAGATATGTTGTTAGTACAGATTTATGTTGATGATATTATTTTCGGTGCTACTAACAATCGTCTCTGCGAAGAATTTGCTAACTTGATGCAGAGTGAATTTGAGATGAGCATGATGGGAGAGCTGAATTACTTCCTTGACTTCAAATCAAACAATCTGAAGGAGGCATCTTCATCAATCAAGCCAAATACATCAAGGAGATGCTCAAGAAGTTTGATATGGAGGGAAACAAATCAATCAGCACCCCCATGAGCTCATCATGCAAATTAGACCAAGATGAATCAGGTAAATCTGTAGATCAGAAACTATATAGAGGTATGATAGGATCTTTATTGTATCTTACTGCAAGTAGACCTGATATCATGTTTAGTGTTTGCATGTGTGCTAGATATCAGGCTAATCCTAAGGAATCACATCTAATTGCAGTAAAGAGAATCTTTAAATACCTAATAGGAACAAAGAATATAGGGTTATGGTATTCTAAAGAATCTAGCCTGAACTTAATAGGATATACAGATTCAGACTTTGCTGGATGTAAACTTGATAGAAAAAGCACCAGCGGGTCATGTCAATTCCTAGGAGAAAACTTAATATCATGGTTTAGCAAGAAACAAAACTCGGTTGCATTATCTACTGCTGAAGCTGAATATGTTGCAGCCGGAAGTTGTTGTGCTCAAATCTTATGGATCAAACAACAATTAGAAGATTATGGCATTAAACAAGATAAAATACCCATTAATTGTGATAATACAAGTGCCATTAATCTAACTAAAAATCCAATTCAGCATTCAAGAACTAAACATATTGAGATAAGACATCACTTCATAAGAGATCATGTACTGAATGGTGATGTGACACTCCAATTTGTTTGTACTGATGATCAATTAGCTGACATTTTTACAAAACCCCTAAGTGAAGAGAGATTTAGTGTGCTTAGGAGGGGATTAGGAGTGATTGATCCATCCTAGTGGTAGTTTCCACTAGATTCATTGATTTTGATGATTAGATTGTGGTTAAAATAGAGTTTCTTTTCAATGATCATCAAATCAGATCATAATTTAGTGATTTTCCCTCATTCGGCACGAACATAGCATAATTTTTAGGTGCGTGCCAAAGTTCGAGACGACTCGAGTAAGTTTCAGAGTCGGCTCGTAAGGGGGAGTCGACTCGCGCTTAGTCGGTAGTCGACTCGAGGTCGATGGCAGCAGAGGTGGAGTCGACTCGCATACAGTCGGGAGTCGACTCGCGCATAAGGAGAGTCGGGGTCAATAGGCGCATAAGGAGAGTCGACTCGCGCATACTTTGGAGTCGACTCGAGGTCGAGTCGACTCGCGACTCAGAGGAGTCGACTCGCAGTCGGGATCCGACTTTTTAACCCTAGCTCCATCATTTTCAAAACATTTCTATTCTCCGCCGCCACTGTTCACAAGCCCTAGAGCCGACTCCTAGGTCGTCCCCGGTCGTCCCCAAGCTTTTTTCGTCGACTTTTCACCGTCCATTAGGGCTTTTCCTCCCATTCTAGGTCACTATGCCTCGTAAAGCCGTCGTCCGGAAGAGGCCCCAACCCGAGGCCGGTCCCGAGAGGCGCTCCAAGGCTCGGCACGATCCCGCGAGGTCACAACCTCCGGCTCGTTCCCCGTCGAGGGCGGTTCCCGCGAGGCCGTGCGCCGGAAAGGCGGTCTCCACCGGGAGATACGTCGATTTCGACTATCTCTCCCGGAAGGGCTTCACCATAGGTGAGAGATTGCGTGTCCAGGGCTTAGAGTATTTTCTTGCATTAGATCTCCCCACTTACCCTGGATTAGTTAGAGAGTTTTACGGTACCGTCCATCGGGGAGATGGGGGTATCGAGGGCACGGTAGCCGGTGTCCCTCTGTTCGTTACGGAGGATCTTATTGCCCACATCCTCCACCTTCCACAAGTAGGGGTGGCTCCCACACACCCCGAGGACAGGACTGAGGCCCTTACGGCCATACTAGGATATCCTCCTCAGTCCCCTTTAGACGAGGTATCCGCTAGCTCACTTCCTGTTGAGGTGCGGATCCTCCTGAGTATTTTGTCTAGGTCCATTTTTCCGAAGACTGGCCGCTTCGATTTTGTGTCTGAGAGGGACCTCGCCCTTATGTTTTATATTCTTCAGGACACCCCAATCAACTTCTCCAAACTCATTTATAGATATCTGTGTGAGCCCCTAGATAGACCTAGGCTCACCCTCCCCTACGGTATGATGTTCACTCTGTTGTTTAGGGAGTACGAGATTTCCATTCCTGAGGGGGAACCCTCTAAGGCGTTGCGATGGACTGATCGCATGCGTCCGGGGACCCTACACAGGATGGGGTTTCGGAAGGTAGAGGAAACATGGGTTAGGAAGTTATCCACCTCCACACATACCTCCCGACACTCTCCTAGCCCTGAGCCAGATTCTGACTATCCTGACTTTCCCTCCACTTCTGCTCCTACCACCTCAGCCGGACCTTCCTCCTCAGCTCCACCACCTATGGAGGTCCGGATCGCTCCTGAGCAGCTCCTGGAGTTGCGGCAGGAGATTGTTAGAGACCTGCGAGATGAGCTACTTCGGGAGCTCCGAGGTTCAGTGCCAGCTCCCACTCCTGCACCCACATCTTCTGAGTTGGTCCCTTCCTTGACAGCCGTGACTGACATGACGGCCCATGCACGGAAAGAGATCTACAACGTGAGGAGTTTGATTCAGGCTCAGTTCTCCAGTATGAGTGAGGTCACGGGCATCACTCGGAAGATGCGCGATGACATCCGGAAGGACATGAGCACCACTACCCAGGGGGCCGAGCGCTTGTCGAATGTGCTCATCGACAAGCTGGACGCACTGCAGAAGTCGGTCCTCGAGCTCGATACGACACAGAGCAGGGCCATTCAGGCCGTTATCCGACATCTCGAGAACGTCACCAATGCGGTCCAAGCACTGGTTGAGTGCATGCCTCGGGGAGCCACATCCTCGAGAGGAGGAGATACATCCTCGAGAGGGGGAGCCACATCCTCGAGAGGAGGAGCTACATCCTCGAGGAGACCGTAGCTGCTTTTGTGTTTTATTTTGACATGTACTGTTTTGCTTTACTTATTGTATTCTCAAATGTATTCACATACACATCAATACAATGAGTAGACAACTTATCTTCATTTCTGTGCAATTTGATCTATGATTGATTGTGTGTTCTGCTTACCTCCTTTTTTTTGATACGATGACAAAAAGGGGGAGAAATATTGAATAGATATGTAAATGGAATCAACATAAAAGAAATCAAAATGAGAATCAAAAATTAAAACATAATTTGTTCTTAGTGGATTTGGTACCTCGAGGCTCATTATCTCTCTTTTGGGGCTCCTAATGGAGTAATCTCCAGAATCTATTCAAGGGACATTCGGAAATTAGCTGAATCCAACTCAAGAACAAATTGACAGATTTTCCCTCTAAATACCAAAATTTAAAATTCAAAAACTTCAATATACTAAAAGGAAATTCAGAGAATCAAAACATAGTAGAATGCATATGTTGAGGGGGAGAATCTGAATTTTTAAGAAAGCCAAATCATTAAATATATATAAGCCAAACAATTGATTGCATGATATGAAGGCTTATATAATTCCAAATGAAAGGGAGAGCTTTAACTCCAAAATTTATTATTTCACACCTTTCAAGCTTGGATATATTAAATTACCAGACATATGAATTCATTTATGGATTTTATTTCCTTGTTTATTGAGCAATTCACTTTACATATACTCAAAGTTTTGTCATCATCAAAAAGGGGGAGATTGTGGAGTGATTGATTAAAACCCTATTTGATTTTGATGAGCTCAAAGCATTAGAGTATATATGTTGTTTACTAATGAATTCAATTGAGTGTTTCAGTGAAAATCTTGTCTAAGTGTCTCAAGACTTGGTTCATAATATTTTGGATAAGTTAAGAAGTCAGTTTGAACCAAAGTCTGAGACTCGAGTCGACTCCAGAGTATTACGAGTCGACTCCAAGCGTATCAGGATCACTGGCACGGGCTCGAGTCGACTCCTGACCATTACGAGTCGACTCCAACTGAGAACAGACAGACAAACAGAAAGCATCAACTCAAAATCTGTCAGCGAGTCGACTCCTGAAGTGCGCGAGTCGACTCCGATGTTTACCGAGTCGACTCCGGAGAAGTATGAGTCGCCTCCAAGGAGTCACAGGCAGAAAAGTCAGAGAGCGGTTTTCGACCCTGAGATTCGAGTCGACTCCTGTGGAACGCGAGTCGACTCCGATGGTTGGCAGGTCGACTCCAAAGGTAGTGAGAGTCGACTCTCAGAGGAACACAAGGAAAAAGTCAGAGAGCAGTTTTCGGACTTTGAGATTCGAGTCGACTCCCGCATTGCACGAGTCGACTCCGAGACACCGCGACCCCAAAGAAGACAGAAGACCAATTTGCTGTCTCTGAGATTCGAGTCGACTCCCAGACAGCTCGAGTCGACTCCAAGGCAGCGCTTCACCAAAAACACAGAAGACTAAGTTTCGGAAACTGAGAGCCGAGTCGACTCCGGAACAGTTCGAGTCGACTCCAAGACTGGACGAGCCAAAAGACAGTAGATCGAGAGTTCGGGCTCTGAGCGCCGAGTCGACTCCCAGGATTGTCGAGTCGACTCGAGTGGACCAAGTTCAAAAATAGATCCACGGACTTCATGGGATGAGCCGACTACGAAAATGCCAAGTCAGCTCCAGAAGTTGGCGAGTCGACTCCGGGTCAAGTCGAGTCGACTCCCAGTCGAAGAGGCGACTTTAATTCAAATCCGGAACAGTTGCCGAGTCGACTCCAGAAAAGCATGAGTCGACTCCCGCTACAGCCGAGTCGACTCCTGATCGCGCGAGTCGACTCCAACCCACCAACGGACATATTGTCAGGCTGTGCAGAGTGTGCAGAACGGCAGAAAAAGGTCTCTAACGGCTAGTTTCCGTGGGGGATGGCTTAAATAGCCACAGAGGACTGTAGCAAGGTAGAGAACAACTATTCCACTCAAAGTAATCAAGCTTTCACTCTCTGCAACCTGATTTTCAACGGAAAAGAGGGAAGAGCAACATTAACTGCATCCACCTACTTCTTCCCAACATTGAAAGAGATCTCCTCCTGCATTCAAGTCGATCAGACATTCAAGAGGAGACCCGAAGTTCAAGAAGCCCTACTCTACTCCAACTCTAACGTGTTTGAGGGCTTCTAACTTCTCTTTTGTTTATATTGTTATTTATCTGCTTTTGAGAAGCTCTGTTTTTCTGTTACTCTTTTTTACTTCCATCTTGTCTTTGCTTGGTTCAATCGGGGGATTGAATCAAGGGTATTGAGGTTGGTTGGTGAGCCGAGTGTAAAACCAACGTGTAAGGGTTCGATTGTGATCCCGGAAAAACAATCGGGTTGGTTCTAGTCGGTGAGCCTGGAAAAACCGACCGAGTTCGTTGTGAGCTCGTAAAACAACAAGTTTGGTTGTGAGCTTGGAAAACAACCGGCTGTAATCCAAGGGGTTATAGTGAATTCCCAAGTGAGACTTGGGGAGTGGACGTAGGAGCAAGGGTTAGCTCCGAACCACTATAAAACATTGTGTTTGTGATTGTTTGTCTCTCTCTATCTCTCGCATTTCATTCACCGCACATAGAAACTAATTAATCATCTCGCAAAAGCATTAATTAGTTATCCACAAAAGTTTTAATAGCCAAATTATTTTAAAACCCAATTCACCCCCCCTCTTGGGTTGTCTATCTGGGCAACAATTAATGTGCAAGATATCGATTTCTCACTCTCACAAGTTTTTCTAAGGTGGATCTCTTCTTTGCCCCAGTAAGGTTCGTTATCTCAGTAATGAACCCCATATACCAGCCATCCTGGTACAATATTAATATGTTGGTACGGTAGCTGGTTTGGCGTACTTACACTCGGTATACCGTCGTACCATATGCTGATTCGTTACCGGTTATGATATGCCCGATATGCACTGGTACCGACCAGTATAGCGTACCATATAGTGATCGTTGGAGAGCTTGAAACAGAAGGAATGCTCTAGAGTGCAAGACATTGACATCTCGGATCACGAGTGCTTCATTTCATATTTTCTATTTGTAATTGGATTACTACATGCATTGTTCTAGGATAAGCCTAAGTCTCTAATGTTCTGTATGCCATTATGACCTACGTGGGGGTCTTTGGGGGTTTTTTGGCCTTCCTATACCAACAACTTGGCTTAATGAAACTAAGATGATAAGGAAGGCCAATGCTGTCATTTTCATGTGTCAAAAAAAAGTAAGAGAAAAATATAAGAATAGAGATTAGGAAGAAAAAAACCAGTAGAGAAGAAAAGATTGAGAAATTTGATGTGCAATAGAGAATAGGACTTCGAATCTACCAATAATCATCATTTCTTGTTGCCATAGAACCATAATACTTAAACAACCAAACCCTAACCAAGAACCTTAATTTTAATTCTCCAAAATGACCATAGTAGTAGTAAGCTGCTTACATTGCTTGGAGTAAGAAAGCACGGGACATGTGGATCCATATGGACACCTCAGAGAAGGTGGGGATTGGTCCATGTGTCCCCTTTTTTCTCTCTCTTTTTTTCTTTGTGGTTGGATCAATAAGTGCTATATTATTTTGACCTGAGGATGTGGTGGTGCCTTACATGGGCACATGATACATTGTTCTAAGCCCTCAATCTAGAGATTAGATGACTTAATATATACCATACAAATAAAAGAGACTCCAAATTTCCAAAATAGAAAAATAAAAACCCTAAAACAAAGGGACTAAAAATTGAAAATAAATCTGCATATCTGCAATCAAACATGCTAAAAATCTGCTAACATTGGTCGCTTTTATTGGGCATCAGATCATCTCAAGCTTAGCCTCTGTATTAAATCCATTTCAACCAGGATAGGTCTCCAAAATCTATTACCTTCCCTCAACATCATCCTTTGTGTGAGCCCTTACCACTTTGCCTTTTTATTGGTGTTGCTTTAGAATTTGACGGATGGATGATCGCTTGCTTATTGTTCAACAGGATGAAAAGTCTCCTCCTCTCCCAGTATTGTCTTATTTCTATACAAATTTTAATCGAGATAAGGCCACTCACAAATCTGCCACAAAAACCTAACCTCAATCTTCTACGAGTTCCTGGAACCTTCACCATGTTTCGCTTCATAGTACTATCTCTATGAGTCTAAATTCAGCACCAGATTCTCCATATCCCAAAGCCTAAGAATTTCCTACAGTTTAGGTATGCGGCCAGAATAAATAAATTAAAATCAGATGAGATCAACTTAAGTCTCTCCTGCTCCATTTAAACTGCAAGCACATGGCTGAATCAGATGGAGAATAGGAGTTATGTTAAGTCTAACCAATTAACCTCCTTGAAGAGCCACAACTGGTGAAATTTCCTGGAGCAGGATTTGGGAAGGACCCAAACCTTGTAAAAATCAAATTCTAGCAGAAAATACAAAAAGTTTTTGATTTGACTTTTCTAAGCTCTAGTTATGATTTTTTATTTTGGAAGGGTAAAACCCCAATTGTGAAATTAGCTGTCTAAATTAATTTTACACCAGTTGCTAGATGTGATATATAAGGCAGCTTAAAGTATATATTTATAAGCCTTGATATCAAGTCAATCTTTAACCAAACCGAAGTCCATGGAATTGATGCTCTGAAAAAGGCCCAAGTTTTGCATAATGGGCATTATGGGTTATTGAAGAAACCATCTGAAACTTTAAGAATAATGTCCTTCACGCTTTGAGGTATTTCATCCTTGTTTTCTTAAATAATAGTTTGCTTTAAAGAGAACATTCTTGTCATCCATATCTAACCTTAAAACTTCAGGAGACGATGAACTCTATGCTAAATGTCCATTGTATCCTTCAGATAATAGGGTGGGGTGGCCATGGTTCCTAAAGGTGAGAAGCATGTTGAACCAGTCCAAGATGGTATGTTCGTGGTAAAGGTTCTATAAGGTTGCCCTATGGAAAACTGAAAGCAGCTACAAGAAAACTAGTACACCTCTTATAGTCTCTTTAGGAAGGTGATGGCTACTTAACAATCACTTGTAGTACCTCAGTCTTCCTAATGTATCAAAAGATATCCATGATTAAATGTGGCATCTCACAAGTTAGAAATGGAGCAGTCTTGTGGGATGCTCAACTGGTGGCCTTCACTCATAAGGTTCTACCTAGAAAGAATACAGAGTCATGAATATGCTGAAGATGATTGCAATACAGCATATGATCAGCAGTGACAATTCATAAACTTATGTACGATATTGAAATTTCAATATCTATTCAGGCCACAAAAGTTCCATACTTATATACTATTAAAGATACAAAGTTTAGAAGAGAACTTCAGTTTGTGTCATCTCCTATAACACAGCTTGAACTCAAACTAGAAGCGGCTAGCACCATTTAGCAAATCTGGAAGGAACTGTACAGGCACCATACATTCAATGATGAATTGTTGGGATGCAAAGGCAAAATTCATCCTTGAAAAATCAAATCATTAGCTTGCAAGTTCAATTTTGTCTAGCGGCCGAAGGAGGAAAAAAATCATTTTCTGATGATCCTCGATAAAAGAGTAAATCAAGCATTTAAATAGTCACAACGATTAAATTGCCTTAGGTCTATTCATCATCCAAACAATTTGGCACCCAAAATAAATTTATCCCAGAGGCACTAGTCTTGTGGACTCAAGTTCCACTAAGAAATGACTAGTGGTGAATTTCACATATCCTGTAAGAACATTATCTGAATTCCTAATATTTAGAAGAAACTAGGTTTTCGCACATCCCAATATCCTTTGGATAATGAAGAATAGAAATTTTGTACAGCTTGACTATCAAAAAAAAAATTCTGAAGTAATCTCTCTTTGAGAGAGCAAAAGTATCCATCGCATCAAAGGGTATGAACTATCTTAAAAGAGATACTACATCTGAAAGCAACCAATCTAAGTTATTCAGCCATATATCATCCACATAATCACCTCCAGGAACAATAACAAGGAAAGTGAACTCAAAACCATCATGCGGGTTGAGACTTAAAAAAACAAAACAAAAAAAAAAACACTAAAGACTCTTTTGTGTGACCATAATTATGAGGGCGGGCCTTGGCACAAATGTAAAGTTGCTACCTGCGTGTCATAGGTTTGAAATCTGGAAACAAATTTTTTGCTGTGTACATCTAACACTCCCCGGACCGAGTAGTGGAGGGATTCTTGTGCACGAGGACGCCCTTTTTATTTGTATAACAATAATTATATTTTGATCTCAAATTCTCACTTAGGAATGTAGGAATTTAGTTTGCAGAATCTCTTCCATAACTAATACACATAACAAAAACAATTTCACACCAAATGCACACAACAGAACAAGAAAGAAAAAGAGGATTCATAACACAACCATCTTATATTACCAAGCACCAACAAGTGTAGTGGAGAAAAATCAAGTCCAACAAAATACTTACTGGTAATCATTCCGAACCACCACAAAGGTTCATGCAGGTATGAGTGACCTCCAGATCCTGAAAAAGGAAATAACAACATAATGCAGCACAGAACAACCAAACAGAAACCTGAATCCCATCCTTCAAGCTCATAGAAACAGATCAAAAACATAAGATACTTCATAAAAATCAGATTTTTAATCTTCAGATGGTTTTACATCTCATGTCCATGCACCATAAATACAAGTTTTCATACAAATCATGACTAAATCAACAACATAAAGATGGTAAAAAGCAAAGAAACCTAAAATAAACGGCCAGAATATGAGACGGAAACCTGCTCTGACTCCAGTAACGCCGGCCTTCTTCAACCCTTGCTTCTTAAAAATAAAGCTCGAGCCAATAAAAACACTCGATGAGAGGGCCAACACCAAGCCCCGGATGTTATCGGATGACATCACCATGGTCGAAATCCAAGCTAAATACCCGAAACCCAATCCCAAGACACCAAACCCCAAAAAGAACACCAAAACTACAAAGCATCCAACCAAAACTAGCAACGCATAACTCATCTCAGTTTATTTCCACATTAAACGCCATTAAACCTCAGATTGCTCGGATTCAGAGCATTCGCAGATGCCTTCGAGAAGGTTGGAGTCGCGCGAGGGGTCGGCGGAGGGCGGCGGAGGCGACCGGAGGCGGGCTGAGGACATCGGAGCTCGGAGTCGAGGAGGAGAAGCGGACGAGGAGGATGCAACAGCATTTCGGTTACACGGGGGGCCGAATCCCGGGCATATACGGTTTAAGACGGCGGGCTCGGAGTCCCTCGGACCCCACCCTCCGTACTAAGTAAACAAAACTATTGTTATGGAGCCCAATTCAAGTACCAAACAGAGACCATGTCATATGGCAAGAAATAATTGGTTGAACTCGGATCTACAGTTACGCAAACGAATCACCTCGTGATACGTGGAATTAGTTGTTGCTATTATAGTTGGGTTCCAAATATTTCGTTTTAGTAGACGACAGCTGAGTCCCTTCCCACACCGAGAACTTCTGTCCGTTGGTTCTAAGTTTGAACGATCTGATTAGACTATACAGTGGTTTCCCGTGTATGGACTCGGATGGGGGAGGAGGGGATGGTTCTGGTGAGACCTAGGAATTGATTTGGTTACCAGGGACGAGATTTAGTAGAAGAACGAGAGAGAGAGAGAGAGAGAGAGAGATGGTGGATCGTTGGAGAAGGTGTTTAAGTCCCATTTGAAAAAGCTGCGGGCACAAAAAGCTTTTGAAGGTAGAGCTTTTTGAAATAGAGTTTTTATAAAAAGTTGTTTGTTGTTTGGTAACTATATTTATAAAGTGTTGTGCCATTTTAATATGTGTTTGGTAAATAAACTAATGAAGTATTTTTTTTGGGTACAACGGCACCTTACCCTACTCTAGTGTAGGACCTGCCAACAGAATCAGAGACTAGAATCTAACTCAGAAACAAAGGAGGGGCCCTCCGGTGCGGCCAAAGTATCTCTCCAGAATGCTACACAGCGTAAGATGCTGTCACGACCCCCGCCCCGCTTCCGGCGGGCCGCCGCGACGGTCCTAGGGTGCGGGTAGCATAAGGCCACCAGCCACCACGTAGAACCCTACTACCTATCAATCATCAATAAATTCTGAAAAATTTTGGCATAATGCATGCACAAAATGATCACCTTTCCTATGGTGACCTGTCAGGATTATCTCAATACATACAACAACACTACCTGTCAGAGCAGCAATCACATAATCTGTCACATAATGAACCTGGATAATATATATCAATACATCATCACAGGCATATAACTCATCTGTATAAAAATCTGGTTCTCATTCCATCCATGGTCAAACCTATATCCACAACAGGATCTATGACTGTAACTATACACTACATACAACAAAAGTTTTATAATACACCAAAAGGTATAAACCTCTATCTACAGTATACTATGGAGCGGCACAGCTAGCAGACAACCACTAATCTTGCTCCTCTCTATACAATACCTGCCCTGCAATCCAAAACACTAAACTGGGAAGTGAGTATATGAATACTCAGTGAGTGGAGTAGAGAGTACTGTGCATATGAGACAGAATATAATCATGGCTCGAGATGAAATCTCAAGATCAATAACAAGATAAACATGAACTCAACATAGAGAATATGGAGTAAATCATCAATATCACCACAATCACAATCAACTCATCTAGAGCACATATGGAATAATCAAGTAATCATATATGCTACTCATGAATATGCTCGACAGATCATAATGCTGGAACATACAAATCGGGTGTCAATATGCTGAAACATTGATAAATAGCTATCGGAAGGTGGGTCTTACGCCCCAGGCAAACCATAATAACTCCCTACAATCACATGTATATGCAGAATAAGACACCACACTGATCATGTAAATACTGGCCAGTATCCAGAACAGCAATTCATAGAAAACCGTGAGACTCATCTCACATCTGAATACTAAATGGCACCTCGCGGGAATTCTACATCCGCGGAAAGCCATACTGCACCTCGCGGGGTCTTACTATGCCCGGCGGCAAGCAGAATATAAGTCGTAGGATTGGCCGATGCTACGCCTAGAGCCATGTCCCCCCTAGGAAGGGACTGGTCTCCACCCACCCAGAAGGCTACTATGTGCACACAGGCCGATGTCTAACCCCATCGACTATAGGTGTCCTGTAGATACTGCCAAGCCATGCATAATGCCATAATGCACCCTCCCAATACTCTACTAAAAAGTAACATAATCAAGACTACCGCTTACTCGACTCCGACCCAATCATAAACTAACATCAGGGTTGGGAGTGAGAGGTCAAGGGAGTGCAATGCAACTCAATATACCACAAAAAAGGGCTCTACAAGTCTTTGAAATAGAGGAAATGAAATCAATTTAAGAAGTCATTTCACAACTCGAAACCAATTTAACTACTCATAAAGGAGCATAATCAAGACAACCACTCACAAGTCTTTGAAATAGAGGAAATAAAATCAATTTACAAAAAAAGTCATTTCATAATTTGGAACCAATTTAATTACTCATCTACCCCTCGTAATTCTTCTCAATGTTCCCTCAAATGCATGTACAGAATAATCAAGCATGGAGAATAAAACATAGAGAAATCTACCACAATAATTAATCAATAAATTCAGGTAGAATCAAGTCACACTTGGCAACATTCATGAAAATGAATAAGGAATGTGCTCATGGTGCAAAGTACAAACTCCCGCTCACCTGTGAATCCGGCACAGCCCTGATACACCTCCAAAAATCTACAGTAGGCAGTAGGGGACTTCCTCCTCTTGTTTCCTAGCTTCTTGCCCAACTGATACATGCATTTACAATACATTTAGTCTTGTATCAAGTGCCATAATCTGCGTGCCAATCATAATATAGGAAACTTTAATTGATTCAACTCCCCACCTTTTCTAAATCCTTTTCTTTTTCTCTTTTTCCTATCAATAAATCTTTCCCTTATATGTATTATGATGCAAAAGCATCACATACACACACCTTAGGCCACTGCTATAGGGTCAAGGTGCGAGAAAGAGTCAAAATCCTTCTTCACTAAAAATTTCACTAAAGCGTGAGTTGACCCCAACCTCATGAGTCGACCCCGACCATAGAGCCGCAAAACTTCATTTTCTGGACTCTCAGAGAGAGTCGACCCCCAACCTCGTGAGTCGACCCCTCTGAGGCATGAGTCGACCCTCTGAGGCGTGAGTCGACCCCAATCTACCCCGAGTCGACTCCAGTTGACCTCGAGTCGATTCCGGCGCGTTTTGAGGTGACTCCCACCATTTTCTCACTTTTTTTCATCTCGGGTGAACAGTAACCCGGACCGACAGCGGGTTACTTTATCCCGATTTTGATCTACTTTCCAAACTCCAAATTTTATGAAATTTTTACCTAACATTCTACACGTATAGGGGTTTCCAGAGAGATAAATACATCACCATCGGAGGACGATTAACCCTCAAAATAATTCACCGAAGTTGGGACTTCGACACAGTTTTTTCGCAATGCCGAAAAAACTTGTCGAAATCCAATTCTTCCTCTTTTAACCACCTCTACAATCCTTATCCGACCCCTCTAGACTACATCTACCCTTTGTATAGCCTAATTTCATCAAAAGACTAGGTAGGGATGGGTATTTACCTTTTTCTCTTCGGAAAATCGAGGTCTTTGCGTAAAGGGAAAGGAGATATACGCTTTTCCCTTCAGTTGGCAGCGCAACCGAGGCTCCCTTCCCTTCTTCTTTCTTCTTCTTCTTCTTCCTCCTCTTCTTTTTCTTTCTTTTCTTCTTCTTCTTTTCCTTCTCCCGGTCACCGCCTGAGACTCCCTTTCCTCCTCTGTTTCATCCCACGGACACAGCACCAACCCATGAATTAAGTCACATCAAGCACTATTCATCCTTTGTTTAATATTATTAAATTTCCATTTTGCCCCTAACATTTCAACATATCTACTGTTATGCCATTAACTTTTGATTCCTTCCAATTTTACCCTTACCACTTCAACGCATCTACAACTATGCCATTATCTTTTGATTTCTTCCAATTTTACCCCTCATATCAATTTTAAAAGACTATTCTATCCTTTTTATATATATAAAATTTTTTTGGGTTATTACATCCTCCCCCCTTATATAAAATTCGTCCTCGAATTTAAAAGAGTAAATTACATGATTACTCAAAGAGGTGAGGGCATTTGCTCTTTATACTTTGCTCCGACTATCAAGTGCATTCTTCAACATTGTGCCGGTGCCATTGGATCTTCACCATACGTATTTCCTTATTACTTAGCTTCCTGATCCGAGTATCAAAGATAGCTAGAGGAAGCTCTTCATAAGAAAGGTCTCCCTCTACTGTAACTTCCTACACTGGTAGCACATGGGATGGATCCGGCACATACTTCCGGAGCATAGATACATGAAATACTGAATGCACATGGCGAGGTTTGGAGACAGTGCTAATCTGTAAGATACATTGCCAACCTTGTCTAGTATCTCAAAGGGGCCAATGTATCGGAAACTAAGCTTGCCCCTCTTTCTAAACCTCATTACTCCTTTCATAGGAGAGATCTTTAAGAAAACATGATCCCCCATGCCAAACTGCATATCTCTCCTTCTGACATCTGCGTAGCTCTTCTGCCTACTAAACACTGTCCTCAACCTTTCCTGTATCACTAACACCTTTTCTGATCAGTGCATCTACCACAACATTAGCTTTTCTCGGATATGAGTAGAGCAGCAATACTACCAGAAGTTTTTCAACTCGGTGTATCTACCTCAACATTAGCTTTTTTCGGGGAGTAGTGTATAGACAAGGCATAATTTTTATCAATTCCAATCATCTTCCCTATCTCATATTGAGTTCCTTCTGGGACATGAGTGTGGTACTGAGACATCCAACCTATTCCCAAAATGATGCCAAAGTCTTGCATGTCAAGTTATATAAGATTTGTCGCTAACTCTCCTACCCCTATTTGAAATATGCAATTCTTGCACTAATGTCAACAATTACTATTTTCTATAGGGGTGTAGAAACATACAATAGTTCTTATGCAGTGTAATTATCTAGAAAAACTAACTGAAATAAAGGAATGCATAGTGCCAGAATCGAACAAAATAGAGGGATCAATCAAGCTGACTGGTAATATACCTATTACCACCCGGTCATTGGCACTAGCACCTTGGTGGGTCAGTGCAAAACTCGAGCATTGCTTCTTGGCCTCTGGTCACCAAGTACAGGAGGTCTGGGCTCATTCCTCCTCTTGTACGGGCAATCACGTGCTAGGTGTCCAGTCCGCCCACAACTATAACATGCCCTCGCTCTCCTCATATAGGGCCCACTATGGAATCTGCTAGAGTAAGTGCGGGCCCTAGGCTTTTTTTGAATTGAAATGCCCTTGAAATCCCATAGCCTGCCACTCTGACTTCTAGCTGATCTATATCTCATCAGGTCAGCTCTTTCTTTATCAGATCTTTTTAATTCAGCCTCCACTTTCAAAGCTCTGTCCAAAATATCCTTATAGCTGGAAATTACCTGTAAAGATGTTCGGGACCTGATCCTATATCTAAGCCCTTGTTCAAACCGGTTGGCTCTACTCATATCGTCCTCCATGAACTGGGGGCAAAATCGACTCAGCTCCTCGAACCTATTGGCATAATACAGGACAGTCATATGTTCGGACTGAGACAGCGATAAAAACTCATTCTGTTTTATTTATCTGACTGAGTCCGACAAATACTTAGCATAAAATACCCTCTTAAAATCTTTCCAAGTCATTCCGTCGACCTCATATGCTGTCTTCATAGCAGTCCACCAATAATCAGCACTCCCCCTTACCATAGAGGTAGCTAATTTGACTTTTACCTCCTCGGGAAATTGGAGTAACTCATACATCTTCTCCATTTTCCGGATCCAGGTCTCAGCTGTCATGGGATTGAATCCACCATCAAACATTGGTGGATTCAGCCTACGGAACCTCTCGTAATAGGAATCCATCGGTTGTACAGGTTGGGCAGCCAACTGCATCTGCTGCTGTTGCTCAAGCAGTTGTGCCATTAACTGGTACACTCCTGCTAGGTCTGCCTGGGTTGCTATGGAGTGTGGAGTAGTTTGTGAAATTGATTGGCTATTAGAGTCCGGGGAAGGTGCCCTTGTTTCTCTTTCATCCTCCATATTGTTTACGGCTACCTAGCAGTCAAGAATTTATAATGAGTTTACATAAATTATCTCTTAACATAGCAAAAATAGCAAAAACTATCAGAGAGATCGCATAGTCATATCATAATTAATCTGAGAATCTACAATATTCACCTTCTCTTATTAACACAAACCTTCATTATTGAAAAATCTAGTCTCCCATCACAGTCAATATTTTTGACCAATTTAAATTGACTCGATCCACTATACTTTCGGTGCACAACTCTGATCAATATTCTCCGAATTTATTAATTGACTTTCTATCAAAATACAAATCTTGATTGTAAACTGAATGATATAAAATTTTATCTCAAGTAGAGCCAAAAAAAACAACTCTTAAGTCTCATCGCCAAATATATCTTACTGAATTGTAAATGACTCATAAAATAACATAAAAAACCCTATGCTCCATAGTATAATCCTATACTTAATCCTGACTCATCCTATTGCTCTGACAGGACTCTTCTTAACCTTTGCTCTGATACCACTTCTGTCAGGACCCTCGCCCCGCTTCCGGCGGGCCGCCGCGACGGTCCTAGGGTGCGGGTAGGCATAAGGCCACCAGCCACCACGTAGAATCCTACTACCTATCAATCATCAATAAATTCTGAAAAATTTTGGCATGATGCATGCACAAAATGATCATCTTTCCGATGGTGACCTGTCAGGATTATCTCAATACATACAACAACACTACCTGTCAGAGCAGCAATCACATAATCTGTCACATAATAAACCTGAATAATATATATCAATACATCATCACAGGCATATAACTCATCAGTATAAAAATCTAGTTCCCATTCCATCCATGGTCAAACCCATATCCACAACAGGATCTATGACTGCAACTATACACTACATACAAAAGAAGGTTTATAATACACCAAAAGGTATAAACCTCTATCTACAGTATATTATGGAGCGGCACAGCTAGCAGGCAACCACTAATCCTGCTTCTCTCTATACAATACCTGCCTTGCAATCAAAAACACCAAACTGGAGAGTGAGTATATGAATACTCAGTGAGTGGAGTAGAGAGTACTATGCATATGAGACAGAATATAATCATGGCTCGAGATGAAATCTCAAGTTCAATAACAAGATGAACATGAACTCAACATAGAGAATATGGAGTAAATCATCAATATCACAACAATCACAATCAACTCATCTGGAGCACATATGGAATAATCAAGTAATCATATATGCTACTCATGAATATACTCGACAGATCATAATGCTGGAACATACAAATCGGGTGTCAATATGCTGAAACATTGATAAATAGCTATCGGAAGGTGAGTCTTACGCCCCAGACGAACCACAACAACTTTCTACAATCACATGCATCTGCAGAATAAGACATCACACTGATCATGTAAATGCTGGCCAGTATCCAGAACAGAAATCCATAGAAAATCGTGAGACTCTTCTCACATCTGAATACTAAATGGCATCTCGCGGAAATTCTACATCCGCGAAAAGCCATACTGCACCTCGCGGGGTCTTACTATGCCCGACGGCAAGCAGAATATAAATCGTAGGACTGACCGATCCTACGCCTAGGGCCGTGTCCTCCCAGGAAGGGACTGGGCTCCGCCCACCCAGAAGGCTACTATGTATACACAGACCGATGTCTAATCCCATCGACTATAGGTGTCCTGTAGATACTGTCAAGCCATGCATAATGCCATAATGCACCCTCCCAATACTCTACTAAAAAGGAGCATAATCAAGACTACCACTCACTCGACTCCGACCCAATCATAAACTAACATCAGGGTTGGGAGTGAGAGGTCAAGGGAGTACAATGCAACTTAATATACCACAAAAAAGGGCTCTACAAGTCTTTGAAATAGAGAAAATGAAATCAATTTACAAAAGAAGTCATTTCACAACTCGGAACCAATTTAACTACTCATAAAGGAGTATAATCAAAACTACCACTCACAAGTCTTTGAAATAGAGGAAATGAAATCAATTTACAAAAGAAGTCATTTCATAATTTGGAACCAATTTAATTACTCATCTATCCCTCGTAATTCCTCTCAATATTCCCTCAAATGCATGTACAGAATAATCAAGCATGGAGAACAAAACATAGAGAAATCTACCACAACAATTAATCAATAAGTTCAGGTGGAATCAAGTCACACTTGGCAACATTCATGAAAATGACTAAGGAATGTGCTCATGGTGCAAAGTATAAACTCCCACTCACCTGTCAATCCAGCACAGCCCTGATACACCTCCAAAAATCTACAGTAGGCAGTAAAGGACTTCCTCCTCTTATTCCCTAGCTTCTTGCCCAACTGATATATGCATTTACAATATATTTAGTCTTGTATCAAGGGCCATAATTTGCGTGCCAATCATAATATAGAAAACTTTAATTGATTCAACTCCCCCCTTTTCTAAATTCTTTTTTTTCTCTTTTTTCTATCAATAAATCTTTCCCTTATATGTATTATGATGCAAAAGCATCACACACATACCTTAGGCTACTGCTATAGGGTCAAGATGCGAGAAAGAGTCAAAATCCTTCTTCATTAAAAATTTCACTGAGGCGTGAGTCGACCCCAACCTCATGAGTCGATCCTGACAACAGAGCCGCAAAACTTCATTTTCTGGACTCTCAGAGAGTGTCGACCCCCAACCTCGTGAGTCGACCCCTCTGAGGCATGAGTCAACCTCAATCTGCCCGGAGTCGACTCCAGTTGACCTCGAGTCGACTCCGGCGCGTTTTGAGGCGACTCCCACCATTTTCTCACTTTTTTTCATCTTGGGTGAACAATAACCCGGACTGACAGTGGGTTACTTCATCCCGGTTTTGTTCCACTTTCCAAACTCCAAATTTTATGAAATTTTTACCTAACATTCTACACTTATAGAGGTTTCCAGAGAGATAACATGCATTACCATCAGAGACCGATTGACCCCCAAAATAATTCACCGAAGTTGAAACTTCGACACAGTTTTTCCGCAGTGCCGGAAAAACTTGTCGAAATCTAATTCTTCCTCTTTTAACTACCTCTACAACCCTTATCCGATCCCACTAGACTACATCTACCCTTTGTATAGCCTAATTTCATCAAAAGACTAGGTAGGGATGGGTATATATCTTTTTTTCTTCGAAAAATCGAGATTTTTGCGTAGAGGGAAAGGAGATCTACTCTTTTTCCTTCAGTTGGCAGCGCAACCGGGGCTCCCTTCCTTTCTTCTTTCTTCTTCTTCTTCTTCTTCTTCCTCCTCTTCTTTTCCTTTCTTTTCTTCTTCTTCTTTTCCTTCTCTCTGTCACCGCCTGAGACTCCCTTTCCTCCTCTGTTTCATCCCACGGACACAGCACTAACCCATGAATTAAGTCACATCAAGCACTATTCACCCTTTGTTTAATATTATTAAATTTCAATTTTGCCCCTAACACTTCAATATATCTACTATTATGCCATTAATTTTTAACTCCTTCCAATTTTATCCTTACCACTTCAACGCATCTACAACTATGCCATTATATTTTGATTCTTTCCAATTTTACCCCTTATATCAATTTTAAAGGACTATTCTATCCTTTTTTTATATAAAAATTTTTGGGATTATTACAGATGCAACTTAGTCTGCAGTCCTGTTCACTTCTCGGTACACGTGCACTACCTGAAAGGCATTGCAATCTCTCAGCATCAATCTGATGTCGCACAATAGGGGACTGCTATCCCCCCTTCATTCCTTCTTCTGTATCCAATCGATCATTGTGGCCGAGTTACCTCTAAGATAATGTGCTCGACCCCTAACCTCCATCTCGCACAGGAGACCCCTCCAATGCTGCCCTGAGCTCCATCCCTGTAGCTGAGAGCCCATCGATCCGTCGCCCATCAGTAGCAATCAGCTATGAGTCGTGGCCTCTAATCACAAAACCTACACCGCTCCCACCATCAACTCTTGGGCCGCTACCATCGAAATTCACCTTTAGATAGCCGGGGGGTGGGGAATCCCAAGAGATAAGAAGAAACCTTAGCATTGCAAAGTACTTTTGGTATGACAAAATAACCATAAAAAACATTGCATAGTATTATACAATAGAGCATAATAAAATATAATATATATTAATACACAAATATATAATATAGTGTAATATTATTGTAATGTAGTATATTATTATAATATAGTAATATAATATTGTATACTATATCATAATAATTTATTATAATATTAAATTATTTAACAAAATATATCAATATATTATGATATAATGTAATATAGTATTATATTTATAGTATAATACAATAATAAAGATATAAAATATTATAATTATTTGCATAAATTAATTTTTCATAATATAAAATTTTTTTTAGCTAGGTAATAAATTTGGTTAAACAATTATTAAAGAGATATTTTGTGTAATTGTTATATTTTATCATGAGTATTTTGGTAAAAAAAAAAAAGCTCCCCGACTGGGCCTAAAAGTGCTATTTTTAGCTTTCTGAAAAAACTAAAACAACTTTTCGAAATTTTTACCAAACACTCCTATTTCATCTAAAAGTTTTTTTAGAGAGTCAGAAAGTACTTTTTGGCCCTCCAAAAACTCTTCCAAACGAGCCTAAGTTTGTGCTGCTGTTAAGGAAATTTGAGACGGCCACGATGTTGGCGTTTGGAATCAAGAAGGGAGATTTTCTTGGATGGTTAGGTCTAAATTTGCAGTTCAGATGCTACCACTTGGTTCTGAGTTTGGTATCCAAGATTGAATCTAATCTATTGAAGCCACGCGCATACTTGAGCTTATGTGTATGGGCTGCTCGTATGCTGTTTTCATATGGCAATCTTAAGTTGGCATCGGAAGAGGGAATCACACAAGTTTCTTGTGAGTGTTTAGAGGCTCGTGAAAACGAGTAACAATACTTTTGGAGATAATGAAGAATAGTAGCTTGGCTTGTGCCGACTTAAACTTTGTCATAATTCCATGAAGATAAGAATATAGAGTCAAATATGCATTACTGCAATTACATTCAAGGGTCATCCAAGATGATGTTTATAACTGGATTTCTCATTTTCTTTTTTTAATGATAAGAGTGAGTGGGAGAAAAACACCTTCTCCACACATGTAACAATATTGCTAATGACATCCAGAAATTTTGAAAATTTTATTTTAAATATTTAATTCACTGATGCATTGGTCAACCAATAGAATATGTTGGAAATTATATATGGTGCCATTTTATGAATCCACAAATTAAATTGCATGAAATTTAGATTATTCTTTCAATGTCATGCACCCATGGTAAGCTATAGTTATTACCCTTCTATCTCTTCTCTATATCTATGCCTCTCTCTTATTTCTCTAATCCACTACTATATCAGCCTTTCTACAAAGTTATAGTGATATTTTAAAAATAGGATGCTGATATTTCCAAAACAATAATTATAGACTGGACATTATGATTTTTATATCAAATAGATTATTTAAATCTAAAAAGAGTTTTCATAGTAAACAAGCTAAAAAGGCACTAGATAGTCTAAATCTAATGATAAAAATGTCATGTCTTTGCTCCCAACCATCATCTTTCAATAGAGCTCCATCACCATCGATCATATTCGTTTTGTCTCCATTGACAAGATCATCATGCTTGCATACTAAAAAAACCCTAATGCAATGCAGCCCTAGCTGTAGAAGATTTCTACAACCTTTATTCTTAGGCACATAAATATCATTCACGCGACATACGTTACGCAAAAAGCATGCAAGAGCTTAATGAACTACAATCCAAATAACTACACGATGCTTTTGCCCATTTGTCTCCAGCTCTATCACCAAGCTAGGTCACATAATATAATTTTTTATAAAAAATTAAAACATAAAAAGAGAAAAAATGATGATGTGATAAAAGACCTAATCAATCTCTTTGTTCCACTTTCTTCTCAAGATCCAATGCATTTTCCACAAGCACATATTATCCCAAAAATTTTAGGAAATGACTCTCAAATCGCTACCATTCACTTTTACTTTCTTTCCCGAGCCATGAATTTTGATGCAATCTATAGCCTAAGGAGCTCCTCAAAATCTACTAATTACGATTTAGTTTGCATCTAATCTATCTCTAGCTTAAGTAAGTTAACTACTATGTTTGTTTTCGAAGTATCTCAAATCCTTTAATTAAACTATAGCCAATGAAAATATGCTGAAACTACTCTTGGGCTGAGAAGAAGAAAAAGTTATTTTCCTAGGACTTAGATGCACTGTCAAGCCAAGATTATTTTTCAATTACAATTATAGAATCTTAACATGAAAAACATAAAATAATTGAAAATAAAGCTATCCATTAGCCTGGCACCCAAATACTAGTAGGATGGTATATTTTATTTATGCATAAATTACAAAAGCCTTCCTAAGATTAGGGATAAATTAAATTTACACCTAATAGTATGAAAAACCTAAGCTTACGACCCTGAAGTTTATTTTTATTCAATACTTTAACCCATAATTTAAAAAACATTAGTCCAATAGTAAATTATGGGACCCAAGTGCCACATCATACAATTTTTTAAAATGACACAAAAACTCTCCTAAGGTTTATGTATATTACATTTATACCTTATATTTTGTAAATCTACAGTTACACCTAGTTAAATTGACAGCGTTAGCGAAACCATTTATCTATTATAAAAAGTTAAAATTATTCCTATAAGAAAATAAGAATTTTCTTTTACTTTTTCAACTCTTTGATCTCTTCGAAGATTTTTATCTTTATGAGTCTTCTCCTCTTTGAGATTGAATGGCTAAGGTTTCATTTTTGCTTTGCCACCCCACCATGAGCATCCTTTCCCAACGAGCGACTGACGATAAACTTTCTATTTGGCATCTAATGATGAGCATTCTTAATTTTCGACTAGCATTCGGCAACAAGCATCCTTTCTAACAAGATTTTGTTATCGCTTCCCCACCCACCATATCATAAAGATCAGGGATGCGGATGTATCATTTGCTGATTCTGAGTTCTACTTGTCCAATACTGTAGATAAGATTTCTTAACATTATCATTGTGGATGAAGATTTCTATGTCTATATATAGAATTATGATAGCTCTGGCGGCCTATCATCAAAAGAATTCAAATTAGTATATGTGTGATAACTCTTCTTTTTGATAGGTATTTCAGTTGTGATTCCATGACTTGGCTTCAATCATAAGCAGGTTAGCTCAAGCGATAAAACTCTTGATACTAGTTCTCTGCAACAAAAAATTTTAGAGGCATCCACTTGTCTAAGAGATCTAAATTACTTTTTTCTTGGCATATAGTTCTTTTCTGATAATTCATCAAGATCAAGCTTCAGACCTATAGCGCCTTATGGCCATTCTCCACCTTAGGTGGATGTTATATTAATTAAGACTTGTCTAGGGGATCTAAATTACTTTTTTCTTGACACATAGCTCTTTTCTGATAATTCATCAAGATCAAGCTCCAGACCCATAGCGTCTTATGGTTATTCTCCACCTTGGGCGGATGTTATATTAATTAAGGCTAGTTTAGTTATTTTCTAATTTTTTTCTCATGTGATATTTAGGTCCCATTTAAATTAACAATTTCTCATGGGATAACTAGTAACTTGTTGCAATTATCAATTTAAAGATTCAAAAGGCTAGGATCTAAATGTTAACAAATAAACTAGAAGGGGGATAACTAGTTACTTGTTGCTTCACTACCAGAAGAACCTTGATGTTGCTAAGGATTCTATCATCTAGTCGTGTTACCATTCTCTAGATCTATCAGGGGAGCATAGAATACACTACATAGATAGAGAGCACCAGAGTGTATCCAATAAAATAAGCTTTATTAATTTTTCAATGACCAAAATTGAATATAAAGGAGGGTATTTATAGGCTCTAGGTCTATTACAAAGTTAGGGACATTTGGGTACCCTTAGAGTTTGGAGAAACAAGAGAAACAACTTGTAAGCTAACTAAACTTGGCTATCTTACTGCTCTCTGTTTTCTAGAAGATATTAGCTCCCAATGCTAGTTATAGTGCCATTGGATATTCTAATAGCGAATAAAGCTACCTTGGCTTCTTAGGACTTGAAGACCATCCCAAATAAGGATTGAAACCTTCATATGGTAAGAGGCTATTATCAGAAGCTTTTTGATGGTGGCTAGTGCACTATTTATTGAATTCTGACATTGCACTATCCATTGTCAATAGATTCTTAGGTCTTGATAATTTATTTTTGGGCCTAGCTTGCTCTTAGCCTACATCATCTGGAGATCAATCAGAATAGAAATACTACTTCTATCTCCAATGATCCGTTGGAAAGAAGCGGAGATAGCCCTTCCATCTTTAGGGACCAGCCCTAAAAGTAGTATATATATTTTTTTGTCAAACTATGTTTTATCATACTTTTATACTTTTCACACATCAACATGATGAGACGTATTCATGAACCTAGGCATTAATCCTTTGAGAAATCATAATGAAAATACATATAGTTAAATCTTGTTGACTTCAGTAAAATCTTTCCATTCAAATAATATTCTTATACAACCCTTGGTACTTTACTAATGATCAAATGACTAAAACAAAAGAATTAGATTCTCACCAATAATCTAGTGTACCAATAGCAAATCTTCCTCAAACCAGTTAAGATGGGAGGAAAATAGGATAAATGAGTAAGAGAATCTCATTATAAGAATAGTTTAGGTATGGAGTCCAAGCCACCAAGAGAATAAAAGCGAGGACTATAAGAGTGAGAGACAACAATAAAAAGCTATAAGATCTCACCTTCTCTATTCAATTTAGAGTTGTATTCCATTAAACTTCTACCAGCAAAATACCCCCACTTCAAGAGAAAAAATAAAAATATACAAATAAAATAATTGGAATAATAATTAGAGTGAGGGTTTATGAAAAAAAGTCCCAATGTTAAATTAAGAGTATTTGATGCTTACCATACATAATCTGATAGCTCATTATTATAGTAATAAAGGAAGGGGAAAGGTCCAACACAACATTTTTGTATGATAATCAATAATCAAGCAAGAGAAAGAAATATGAAAAATAATATTTTTTTAACTCTTTAATAGGATATTAAGAATAATGGCATGACCATTGAAAATGACTTGGTTTTTTTTTCTCTGATTTTTGTTTGATATTTTTTTTTTGATGAATTCTAGTGAGGGGATGGCTTACTTTTTCCTATCTTGTTAATATTATACAAGCAAAATACACTTATTGTGTGGGAGGAGACTTTTTTTTTTTAAACAAAAGTACAAGTTGTTTATAGAAAGAAAGAGATTTCAATACTTGATATATGAAAAAGAAATTACCGTCAAATTAAAATAAAAAATTGCTTCCCCTCTACTAAGGACTTGTTCTTGGAAGAAGTAGGTTTAAACTTTGGTGGTGATACATTATCAATAAATTTTTTAACAAAAATAAAGTAAAAGAATAAAATTTAAATAATAGCAATATAAGTGTTATCTTGTGGTTTCGGTAGTCAAAGTAATTATTGTGAGGGTTAGATTAGAGTTCTACATTTTGTTAATTTTAGTTAATAATATTACATCCGAATGAGATTGTATATAAGGTTGGACTAAATAGGATTATATATAGATAGATTTTATATTCAGGTTCAATTTATATGTTGTTAATCAAATTGCCATATGGTTATTTTAAATTAAGTTTTTCTATTCTATTTATTTTGTTAGGCTTGGTAGAATCTAATCCAAAACAATTTCAAATTGATTCTTTATGGAGAAGAAAGTTGCCTTTATGTAGGAGGGGAGATGATTTTTCTTCTATATTATTATATTTTTCTTTGAATTTATGATATTATCAAGGTAACTAAGTTAAAGGAAGGACATGGGTTTGAATCATATAAATGCTATTTTCTTTCTCCTATGTCCTTTTTATTTTCTCTAAAAATTAGGACAAGGTATTTATCTTCCTTGTCCATTTAAGCAGTATGGAAAAGAGATACATAGAAGAGAGAAGATAGGTAAAAGCATAACAAAAATTAAATGTTTGGACTTTGTATTGGGCCAAAATCTACTTGATCCAAAATGAAATTTTTTTTAGGTCATTAAATGAATCCCAACCCAACTCCTTTACTTCAAATAAATAAATAAATATTAAATAATCCTACTCAATCTTACCATACATTATAACTTAAAAAATATTTAAAACCAAGTTGAGCATATATGGTTCAATCAAGAATGACATCTTTCAAATTGAAAAAAAGAATTACATATAGATAATAGGAGTGCATAATGGAGGTAGCCTTTCCCCACATTACTCTAAATCCTAATAAACTTTGGCACAGATGTGATTTAAACTTGTCTCTTGTACAACTACCAAAAGACTAGAAACTTGATATTAACACCTTCGATATAACTTGGAAGTTAAAAGGTCGAAACCATGCTTTTGGTAGTTCCATTTTAATAATTGGCACTAACAAAATAACTTTTATTGGAATGAGATTTGTTGGGCAGAGAGTTCTATAATGGCAACCTAAATTGAATTTGACTCCAGCTATATTGAATATACCTCGATTTTCACCAAATAATCTGAGCCCATTACTTGTTATGGTAGAAACAATGGCAACTATCTTCTTAACTTTTTAACAGGATCTTTTTGGAATAAAATAATGCTTACACCTTTTTTCATGAAATTAGAACTAAATATGAGAGTACCGAAATAACGATACTGCATGATTATTTTTGCTACCTAAATTGAATAATTATTTTCTATATGAACATAAGTATTTAAATTTCAAAACTAATTTTCTAATTAGATAAATAAGGAAGATATCAAATTATGACTATTATTCCTGCTGCATAACAATGACTATTTAATAAAATATACTTAGATATTGCACAATATGTCTATTCTACTTTATAACTAGTTTTGAGAGTGGAGTCCATTCATGAAGCTTTGCATCCTTGCACTGCCATATAATGTGCATTTTGCAAATACCATACTCCAATTTGCAGTAATGTAGCAAGGTATCTCCAAAATTATTATAATGGACAAATCATAGCTTAAAAATGAGTTAGTACTTACTAGTCCAAATCTTATTTAGATTCAACATATGCACAACTAGACTTTACATGTGGGTCAACATCCATGGCCTGAGATGAGCCCTTTGACCCTAACTTCTTTATTTTGCAAGGCTCATCTCTAATGGATCCAATCTAATACATCAAATCCAATTCTTACAAATCTTACCAGCTTAATCCACTAATAATTGTCAGCTTAGTTGGTTGGCACCTCTTTCCTTAAACACTTGCTCTAGAATGAGATCAGATATTCAAACCTTGGACATTATTAAAAAAATGAAAGAACATAATTCAACCTAATGTAAATTCTCCTAACCTAAATCGAACTCTGCCTCAATGATCTAAGTTGGATCAGAACTCTAATATCTATTTTAATATATTTAAAAATTGGATTAGAAAATCTGGCCCATACTTAATTATAGCTAAAGTACTGCCAGTACAAACCTACCTCAAAATTCAGATAGGATGGATCCAAGTTTGGTTGGATTTTTGTGTCTGATCAATTTACCCCTAGCTTTAGTCTTGTCAATCCAAACTAATTTGCTAACAGAATGGGTCCAAATCAATATAACGTTCCTCTAAAGGCGTCAAAGGGATCATCATTTTTATCTATTAATAAAAAAGAACTTTAGTAAAAGAGTAAGTATTCCAACTCCCTAATATCCAAAGGCGGAACAGTCCACACCGACGTGGATCATCCAAGGCCAAATGCCTAAAGATACTCCTTTCCACTTTCTTCCTTGTTTCAGGTACAATGATTAGATTCATCCAAAGGGCTTATGGTTTCCTCCCGTATTGGTGACTCTCCATTCTCTCGCAGCTGATCGGTTGGCCACGAGGCATCCCGCCACCCACTCCGTGCAATAACAGCGAGATCCAACGGCTCCCATTCCCCTGATTGGTAGCCTGATTGCCAATAATTGTAAATAAGTGCACCCACAACCTGTAACGAGCCCGGAACGCAACCTAGAACTAAGTGGGATCGGTTTCCTTCAATCATATCCATCGGTTCCCACTTGGATTCCACCTCTCTCTCTCTCTCTCTCTCTCTCTCTCTCTCTCTCCCATCTAAGGCTGCAAATGAGTGGTGTTGACCGGTAACCTGATTCGACCCAACCTAGTTAGACCCGACCTAACCGGTTTTGGAGGATCTGTAAGGCTGGGTAGGGTCTAAAATTGGACCTGCTTTATTTTTCGGGGTCGGATCTTGATTTATTGAATCTTGACTCGACTCGAATCCGACTCGATCTATTTTTTTTTTTTTGTCAATTTTGAATCGTTTACCAAACGACCTGATCTGACACGATCCGTACTCGAATTATCCATTTAGGTCCGCAGGGCGTGGCCATAGCCTGCCGGAGAAATCACTCTGAGGTATGTTCACTGCTTTATTAAGCTTTCAGCCCAAGCTTAGCAAGAGCCATAAGTCCATTTGCTTTCTCTTTTGAATCTCGATCATCCGAGTCCTGATTTTTTCCTAAAGGCTGCGGCTAATCTCGATCACTCTGAGACATGTTCACTGCTTTTTCTTTTGAATCTCGATCATCCGAGTCCTGATTTTTTCCTAAGGGCTGCGGCTAAGGTACATTTGGAAAAAACCCTTCTTTCTCGGATGGATCTTCTCCTTTATGCTCCTACAAAATTTTAGAGCGATTCCGCGAGTCTCTTCGCATGCATCTCCTCACACGCATCTCAAGACACGTGTGCTCCCGTTCGGCGAGTCAACGGACCACGCCCTCTCCGTGATTCCACTCCGGCTGATGGAATCGCACGTGCGCCGTCATCACAGCCTTTAGCGGACGGCAAATCGACAGCTCGCACACAAATTTCTCCGCAGCCGTCGTCACGGAATAGTTTGTGCGCACGTGCGATGCGGAGAGCCGCATTCGTACGCGTTCGCCGCTTTTCTCCCAAAGCCGAGGGAATGTGGCGATAAAAAATGCAAGCCGGTCTCGAGGGGCGGTTGCGTAACTTCCTTACTTCTTCTAGATTTTTTTTTTCAAAAAATAAAACAATAAAAGGCAGCGATTTTTTTTAAAAAGGCAAGAAAAAAACCCAGAGAATTATATAAAAGAAGAAGAGAAGGCGAGGGCCCTCACCGCCGCCCCCTCGTCTCCCGCATCTCCGGTCCTTTCCTTCCAGATCCGAAACTCCAAACCCTAGCAGAGCTCGAAGGAGGACCCAAAGGAAGAACACGAATCTTAACCCCAATCTACCTTTGATCGACCTCCGAAGGGTAAACTCAATCGATTCATCGCCTTCTCCTCGAAGCTCCTTAGCTGTGATCCGCGTCGATCGCAGTGATCCGACTCGATTGGATAGCGTTCGGAGGTGTTCTGTGATCGGTGTTGAGAGTTTTGTTCTCCGACATGGCCGCCCAGCAGACGACCGCCGCCGCCGCCGGATCTTCCCCCTCGGCCCAAGTGGTAATGGGAAGTTGTTTTGGATTTTGTGTCTGGTTTTTCTATTTTGTGGTTTTTAGAATTTGGAGAAATATCGGATCTTTTTGACTGATTTGGATGTTGGATTAGGTCGGGAACGCTTTTGTTCAGCAGTATTACCATATCCTTCACCAGACGCCGGCACTGGTGCACCGGTTCTACCAGGAGAGCAGCAAGCTCGGACGGCCCGAGGACCATGGCACCATGATTTCCGTCACCTCCATGCAAGTAAGCAGCACCAAACTTTTTTTTTTTTTGGAAATTTCAGATAAAAGTGGAATCTTGATACTGAAAAATTCTGTCTTGATGGCAAATTCTTTGCTTTCCATCGATTTATTTGCATTGGCAATAGGCGATCAACGAGAAGATACTGTCTATGGACTTCCACGGAGCGGAGATCAAGACGGTTGATGCCCAAGATTCGCTCAACGGCGGGGTGCTCGTCCTTGTGACGGGTTATGTCACTGGGAAGGACAATGTTAGGAGGGACTTCACCCAGTCTTTCTTCCTGGCTCCCCAGGACAAAGGCTTCTTCGTTCTGAATGACATATTCAGGTATGTCGGAGAGGCCGAGCACCAACAGGGAAGCCAGGGTTTGGCGAATGGCGCTGGTGCCCCTCTTTCACCGGAGCAAGGTATGTTTGAACAGTAAATCTTGATTCATTTGATTTTTATAACCTTTTCATAAACATATATGGGAAATGTAGTTGGATTTATTGGTTTCTTATACTGTCACTTTCAGATTCCCCTCCACAACAGGAGCAACATGTTCCGGAGCATAACGTGCCACCACCAGAAGAGGAGGAGGAAGCCAATGAGGAGGAAGTGTCCAACCCTTTGGACAATGGGGAGGGTTCAGTTGTGGAGGAGGAGGCCCCGGTGGGTGAGGTGGTTGATGAGGCCCCAAACAGTTCTCAGGCAGTGGTGGTTGATGCAGCTTCGGCTACTATCCAAGAAGAGGCACCGAAAAAATCATATGCTTCAATTGTAGGTGTTTAGTTCGAAAAATATTCAACTTCTCTCCATTCTTAAGGACTCTTCAGAAATCATCCCGAGTCATTAAAGTTAAAGCTGACAGGTATAATATAAACTGTTAAATGGACATTAACACAATAAATACATATTGATGAGTCATTCTGACGGGGCATTGGTCCTTAACTAACATTTATGTATTCCAGCTTTCTAAATTGTAGGTCTCTGATCATGATCCCATGCACTAATCTTATTCAGAAAGATAAGTTCCATTTAGTTACTATGCTATATGTATTTGTTTTTCAAAATGCAACTCTGTGCTTGTCGCCATCTTACCAAATGAAGTTCAATCATTTCCCATGAGGAAATAAGTTTATCTCCATTTAGAAGTCTCAATAATATATAGTGGCAACAATTTAGAAGTTTATCTGTATGGAGACAGGACTAAGCACTGCTATAGACATTTGAAACTAGAAGCAGTCTTTTAACATGTAAAGACAGGGTTATATTTACTGCAGCCAGGCTGGTGGGGGACATAGCCCCGGTTTGTTTCTCTATGGCTCTGTTTTATTGTAGAATAGGTTATGGTGGAGTAAATGGGTTAATTTACTCCTAATCCACTTTAATCTGGAAGAAACTACCCTGCTCTACATGGTGAAATTGTTTGCTCAGGATTAGGTGGAAAGTGTAGCACCGCCAACTTTCTCAATTGCACCGTACCCTTGGGATAAATTGGTTTTAATCTACTGTTTGGCAGGTTAAAGTGTAATAAATGGAGTGACGACCCTTTGTTCCATTTAACCCTCCTTTAACCTGCAACCAAACACATGATTGTAGATAAACCATGTGAATACCAAATTTTCTCCAGCATTTCCTATAGAAATATATTCACTGGGAATGCATGCAGCTTCTTTCCACTTGGAGTAATTTAAGCTGGAGCTATTATTTATTTATGTGGTTTTATATAGCATTTACATATTACAAGAAGAACTTGGGATACAAATGAGTGTTGTTATGGCATATGGATAATGAGTTCAGAATGCACCTTCTGTTTGACGTGTATTGTTCTTTTTAGTCTGTAAGTTGTTCATAGTTATGTGAGCATAGACCTGTCTCATAATATAATTTAGTCAACTTACTATATGGCTTAGGCATGTGCATTTCAATCTGTTTGATAATGGCTTAAAGAATTGATCTTCTTATATGTTGTAATATATGTAGGTGAAAGTCATGAAAGATAGTGCTGCTGCATTCTCAGCTCCAACATCTGCTTCTGCAAGGCCAGCACCTGCTAAACCAGAACGTCAGGCAGCCCCTGCTCCTATGCCAGCTACAGCACCTGATACTCCTGCTGTCAGTTCTAGTGCAGGTGAAGGCAGCGGTGTACAAGAGGCAGAAGGTAATAATGGTCCCATATCAACTTCAAACACACTCTTTTCGATACCATACCACAACTATCTTTTCCCTGCCCCTTTTTTCAGCTGATGGCCATTCAATATATGTAAAAAGTTTGCCGTTGAGTGCTACACCCGAGCAGCTTGAAGAGGAGTTCAAGAGGTTTGGTCATATTAAACCTGGCGGCATACAAGTTAGAAGCCATAAGGTTCATTTGTCTTTTACTTTTCTGTTTACTTGCATTTAAATGCTTTCCAATCTGCATGTTTTATAATCTAAGAACTTTTCTTCTTATGGAATGTAGCTTCAAGGGTTCTGTTTTGGTTTTGTGGAGTTTGAGGAGGCTAGTGCAGTCCAAAGCGCAATAGCGGTAAATCTCCATATGTCATCAATGATCTACATGTAAATTTGCATACTAGAAAATAAATGATTGACTATTGGTGTATCTAATATATCTTGTCATTCCCTTAATTGTCATTTTTATTATTTTTCTTGCATGAATAAAGATTCAAGAGTTACTCTACTTCCTTTTTCATTCTTTCTTTATGTGCTTGGAGCTTTGGTGGTCCTTTATGGATTTTAGTAAATTGACATTTTGCATCTTTGGAGGTGCATTTCTAGTACTTTGGACAATGTGCTATTGCTTTTTCATGGCTGCAATGCTGTTTGCAGCCCTTTAACCAAATTCTGTTTTTATGTTCTTCTCTTGTATGGTTCGCTAGTTTAGACTGCTAACATGATATTATAGCCCTTCATTGTGTCTTTGCAATTCGGAAGTATTCTGTCTGCAGGATTTTTCCTAAGTTGTATGTCTCTTTGTTGTTTGTTGCATATATTGTCAGCACTTTTCTCTTTTATGCTTGTTGGACTAATCTCTCTTTATTTTTAGGTCTCCAAGTTTGTATAAGTATCATAGCATGGATGGTATACTTTATCATGAATTTGGCTTGCGTTACTACTTAGTTGATTCATCTTGTAGTGAGGCTAAACTCTTCTACAATTAAGTAAATCTAGCCCTTGTAAAACAGAATATTAAGCATTGGTTTTTGCAAAGACTACTTTATATTGTACCATATATGGTGGTTTTGGCCATTGGTAACTTGCAAGATGATCCCAAATGCATTTTATATGCTTTTCTTTGCTATAGAATTTGAGCAAGTGGACCGCTGTTTGATTAAGAGCTGTTGTCCATCAATCTGATTGCTTCCAGTGGTAGTCATATTGGCATGGATTGTGGAAGGAAGAAATCCTTGTGTTGTATATATGGAAGGATATGGTCAGTGCAAAGAATGCTGAACCAGGCCGAACCGGGCGGTTCGGCCCATACTGAGCCGACCCGATGGAAAATCGGGTCGGTTTGGCCTTTAGATTTGACCGCTTTTAGATTTGGTTCCGGCCAGTTCTGGGCCGGAACCAATTTCAAATTGGCTGGAATCGGTCCCAAACTGATCGGAACCGGTCAGAAAAGGTCCGAATCAGATCTTACCGGTGTGAACCGGCCGGTTTCGTTCGAAGTTGGTGCAAACCGGCCAGTTCGCACTGAGTTGACCCGGTTTTGAACCGGGCCCTTCCTTTTTTCCTTTGTGTGGTGTTAAAATGTTGTTGGAAAGGCCTCTTCCTTGTCGGTATGTATGTTGTACTTTAAATATATGTAATTGATTGTATTATTTTATAATTTTTACCTTACTATTTGATTTGAGGATATATCATATTGCTCCCTGTAGCATGCAGCAGTGAGATAATCATTTTATGATTTGTATCATTTTAAAATAGTAAGATGCATCATTTAGGTTATACCAAAATTATAAAAATATAAAAAAATATAAAAAATATAAAAGCATTAAATTAGACTTAAAATCATTGAAAAAGTTCAAAAAGACCGATATCTCATTCTTTTAATTTGAAATATTCCAACAAAAAAAAATTGGGTGTGCCCGTATGAAACCGGCACGTCCTATCGTACCATGTATCTGTAGGTACTGTACCATCCCGTTTGCCGACCGGTACGGGTCTCGATACTAGTTCGGCGGACCTTGGGTCAGTGTCTACATTGAATAATGCTAGCTATATTGGATTCTTTTAATTCTCTCATGAAAGAGTGCTCATAATTTCTGCAGTCGAGCTATGTTTGGCCCATATAAATTGTTATTATTTATTTTTTAACAAAAACAAAAACAATGAAAAAACAAAAACATAAGTATTAGCAAACAATGAAAGTGAGATTCCATGATAAAATGACACCAATAAGATGACACCTCATGTAAAAGATTTGGCACAAGCTACATGTTTTGGATATCAAAGAGTTTATAACATATAAAGCAGCTTGTGGTTGTTGCATGGAAATCCACAAAAAGGGAAAACTGAAGATATTAAAGGTTAAAGTATTGATTCGTATTGGTACTTTGACTAGATAAATGATGTGCAACAACTTCGTTGATACAATACACAGCCTTCAGTTTTTTGAGTTACAATGAGCATTAGATATTGACAGGCATTTTCCTGCTCATGCTCATGTTAGATTGTATTCTATGATTTATGATGGTCTGGTACAACAGGTTGCTAGTTATTTGTAAGGATTGGAAAACTTTTCATTAGATCCACACATACACTTACAACAAAAGATCGACTAGACTAAAGGAAGAATAAAACCTTAATGTGGCAACCAATTAGGGTGCCTTTGGATGTACCATGAGAATCATAATATCTTTTGATACTTTAGGTTTTTGAAATCATTATGATTTTAGGCAACATAGTCTTGATGGTTAAATGGAATTTCACAAAAGTTCCCTCAGAACATGAAATTATAAATTTATATTTTCAGTAGAATATTGTAAGTAAATGATTTTGAGTTTTCTGATGTCTTATAACTTTTAATATTCTGGCCGAAGTCATTCTTCAATTTTGACTCTAAAATATGTTCTAAGCCATTCTTTTGAATCCAATCCATTGCCCTTTTCACTCATCCTCATCACCCCCCTCCCCCCCACCAAAAAAAAAAAAACTTCTAAATGAAATAAAAAGGGAAAAATCAGAGGAAAAATACTCAATTCTTTTCCATTTTAGTGTAGCAATGAGACAGAGGCCTTAACAGGGATGTAAAAGTGAGCCAAATCAGTTTGTGGCCAATTTGGAGATCAACAGTCTCCAACATTTGCGATCAACCTCATCATCCTCCTAGCCTAGTATAGAACATGTGAGCACCTTGTAAAACACATTGTGGCTTTATCCACCATCAATAATTGCTTTATGGAGGGTCAATATGCTTCTTCTTTTTTCCATTATCATTCTTCTGTTCCTTTGGTGGAGCTCAAACATTGAGTTTTGTGGACAGATGGTGGAGGCACAAGTTTAAAATGTTTCTAGTGGGAACAGATTTCTTCTTACTTGGTTACATCAACTCCGCCAATTCCTTTTGACTTTCGACTTCTTATTGAATTATAAGTGGTGCACAAATTGTTGATTTCTACTAGGTATAAGTTTGTGGTTTATGTTGGATGATCATGATTGTCAAAGCATGATCTACAGGTTATGAGGACTTTTCAACAGGAATTTATTGACGCATTCATATATAGCATAGTTAATGGTATGATAAGTATGCTGATTTTTGGAGGACTTGATTGCGCCATTGAGACCGGGTGTCATGGGTTGGAAACACGAAAATAACTTCTTTGCATGTAGGGATAACACTGTGTACATTTGACCCCTTGAGACACCATGGTGGCAGGAGTCTCATGCATGAGGATGCCCTTTTTGATGATAGGCAAGAAATCTATAAAGCATGACTTGTTGTTAATAGGGAGTTTAAGCCTTGTATATCCCATTCAATATATTAGATTTTTGTTTTGCAACTTTTATCATATTCGAGTTGGCCGTGGGTGTAAAATCCTCTTTTTTCTTCCATATATGCCTGCATGCATATGTGCATATATGCATTTTCTTCGATATACGTGCATGCATGCATGGCATGCTTAAAGAATATGTACACACATGCATGCATGCCATGCTTAATATGCAAACATACATGCGTGCATGCATGCATAAGTATATCCATAAATGCACAAAAAATAGATGTATGCTTACATAGATACTTGCATATATTGAGACAGAATTTGTGTATATGCATTTGTTGATTATAGATGATAATCAGGTCGCCCTTCAATTCAGGCCATGGAGGTAATGAGCATAGGAGCGTGAAGTTTTGTTAGAGGAAGTTCTAGAACCTGGACCTTTTTTGCCCGCCAAATCTTATTTACATGTTATTCTATAACTGAGACTTCTGGTTTGCAACCTACTAATTTGCACATGTGTACTCAACCTCAAGCATGTAATGATGCCACTTCTTTCTTGCTTAAATTGTCATATTTTAAGCAATTTCTCTTGATTTTCATGTGGGGGTCCCTATGAAGGTTCACTATCTTATGAGAATTGGGGTTAAACCTCAAGATGGAACCTATTATTAGCATGTAGCTATCCTCTGCCCTCTAAATTTTCTGGTTTACCATGTTTTGTTTGGTCCCTCTTGGGCTATTCTTATCATTTCTTACAAGTGATATATTCGTTTCATTGGAACCACCATTCTTTGGCTATTAGATTGTTCACAATGCCTTTCTTCACTTGCATCATTCAACTTCTTTAGATATTTGGTCTTCTAACACCTCCCCCCACCACCGCGCGCCACCACACCACCCCCCACCCACTCCCCCCCAGCCCCGCCCCGCACCCACCCAAGAAAGCATTAAATCCCTGCAAGGAACTTTGCTAACTAAGGTTTTAGTTTTCTCAACTTACATATGAAGCTTGTTAGAGGTTTTGGATTTAGGATTTTCATCTTCAACCTTAAACTTGATTACATCTTAGTGAATATCTATCATATATTTGAACAGTTTTTTGTCACTCAGAATGAGTTATGTCCTTCAATGCTTTTCTATATAGACTTAGTGTGGTAAATTAGTCTTGGCTTAAGGCTCATGAGACCTGTTCTTTACCTTCATTTGGCTATTGCTGTTCTTTACTCAATCTCTATACCATCTGTGAGCTACAATTACCTTTTGTCACAATTTTGGGCATCCAAAGGTGGCTTGCATTCTCCATTGTGCTCCTTGGGTTTGCTTACTTCTTCGTCTTGTTTGGTGATCATTGTTGCTTGTTTGTAGTTCACAACGCCTTCTTAGGCATGATGTGATCTCAAAGAGAAGGAATTTCTTCCTTCAATCTCCTCAAGTTGAATCTCACACCAAAGAAAATAACAAAGAATGAAACAAATTTTGTGAAAAATTAAAAGCAAGTATGTCGCTCTCTTTACTTTTTGAAAACATTGATGTACAAAAGTATGGTTCAAAGCCTCTATATGTACTAGTGATGTTCGATTCTACTAGTTTGAGTTAAATTACTCTTCCAGTTGAGAGGTCAAATTTTTCCAAAATAGAAAAAAATACAACATTTTCCAAAAATGGCTATAAAAATTGGACACCAACTCCTATCTCAACTTTGCCCTATGGTGCATTGCTAGATTGTTCATTGATTAGGAGATCTTCCCCGGTTAATGTTTACCATTGTAAGTCGAGTTTGATTTAAAATTTCAAACTCCAAATAGCTTGGAATCAAGGTTGTTTCAAGCCCAACTAGTCTATTGGTAGGTTGCCATGTCATAGATGCCATTCAATTTCAAAAGAGAAAAAAGAAAATACTAAAAACAGAAACTGTATGTGAAAGTTGTGCCTGTCAAAAGATTTGCTGTAGGAATTGATCCTAGATGTGGAAGATGTTGCTCCTAAACCCTGTCCAGAGTTACACAAAGTGGCCTGGTTAGTCCACAGTGGGTTTTGTGAATGGCTTGCATCAAGTCATTTGTAGAATTATCAATGCCGCCTCACAAATTGTGGGCATATTTTGCTTGCACCTCATATATAATTTTATTGTTATTTGACTTAGCTAGCCAATAGCTAATGCCACCTGACTTATTAAGCTTATGCTTTTGCTTTCAGCTTCCATAATTAGCCTCTTAAGTGTGCAATATCGATCTTGGATCAAGGATCCTGCCATGTGCTGCTTTGTTTATCACTTGTTCAATGCCATCTTGATGCAATTGTTACCATTTTTAGCTCACTTGCAAATTTATCCCGTTACGCTTCATTGCTTCGACTAATCAGCTGTATCAAAGCGTTATTGTGCTCCTAATTCTTTCTTAGTGGTCAATCTTCATATGCCTTCTTAGCTCTTATGAGTTCATGCATAAGCCATCTCTAGTTAAGTGCTACCTCCATGGCATCCTTTCTTCCTAGTTAGTTGTTTTTTTGTTGAATATAGACCTTGTAAAAATCTGTATTTTACATATTTTGGTTCATTTCATTATTGTAAAATATATATAAATAGGGGAAGGGGAATCTTCTTCCATCCTCCCCTCCCACTTTTGGTATGCCTTTGTCTCTCCCCCATGCTTCTCTCTCTCTTAATTTCTCTCCTCTCCCTCTCCCCCCGGCATGCATTAGATAATAGAACTTGTAATGGTTCAGTCCTCTCAGTTATGTTATATTATTTTAGATACCGACCATTATAATTGTTTTGATCTCTCTTTGCTATATTATGTTATACTAGATTATGACATGGATAGCACACGTTTTTTTTAATAAGATTGTAAATGCTAGAGGAAGGTTTTGATCTTTTGACCCTATACTTTAAAAAGAATAAAATAAAATAACAAATGTCAGAGGAAGAGCTTAAACCTTCGAACTTATGGTTAATAACCACGTGCATTGAACAACACGGAGTGAAGCTACAAAATGAACTTTGGCTGGGACGTAAGGAATGTGATTGGGAAACAAAAAGGGAAGCGCAGATGGCTAGGCACGCCTCACACGGAATATTAGAGGACATTGCATTTATTAGAATAAATATAATATTGGGCTAACCTATAATTGTTATTATACCAAGTTATTTTGTATTACAAGGCCATAAATCATATCTGATATTTGATATCTGTACTATTCCTTTTATTAAAATATTTTTTTCCAAAATTCAGTTTTTCAAATTTTATCTTTTAAAAAAGTTTGTACCATCTGAATTTATTTTTTAAAGAGGAAATAATTTCTAAGAATATTTATAGAGGTTTCAGCCCTTTGTTATATCACAAGTAATATTGGGATTAGTGTTCGCCGAACCGGTATCGAGTCATACCGGTCGGTGACCAGTATCATATAGTACCGGTACATACATTCTGCATTATGATATATTTGAACTGGGGAGAGAAAGGAGGGGGAGGGGGGGAGAGATGTCGAGGCCTTCGAACACACTTGAGAGAGAGAGAGACTGAGGCTGAGGCGTCTGACAACAGCTTTGTGAGGGGATATAGACTGAGGAGGGAGAGGGAAAGAGAGTGCTTCGAGAGCTTTAAGCCATTGATGGAGAGCTTCGAGAGCTCCAGATCTGACGACGAGGATCGAGAGAGAAGGGGGGAGAGACTCACCTGGACGAAACATCATTGTTATCATCGTTATACGCCATTGATGGGGACTGAGGGCTTCAAACAGGCTCAATGGGGACCAAGGGCTTCGAATAGGCTTGATGAGGACTAAGGGCTTCGAACAAGTCCTTTTATAAATTCCATTTTGACCGGTTGAACTATGCTGATAATTGACCGGTCTGAATCGATGCGCCTTCAATCGGCCAGTTTGACAGTTCAACCTACCCTGATTGGGATTAAGGGAAACAATTGTTATATCATATTTTGATTTTATAACGGTTTCAGATGATATAAATTATTTGGTATTTTCATTGTTCTTTTAATAAAACATTATTTTTCAAAACTCTCCCTCCAAAAAGGTTTTTACTATCTGAAAAATTATATTTTGTTCAGCAGTGATTCTAGATAATAATGCTATCATTTTTATTTTTTTTATTTTCCATTATAATGCTATTCTAGTGGCCATTAGAGTACTTATTAGTTTAACATTTAATAGAAATATATTTGACATGTGCCTTGAAATGATTATTAATGGTTTTGTGAGGGATCTATTATAATAGAATAACACCACCATGAAAATCTTGTTTGATACCAAAAGGTGAAGGTAAGATTTGAATATTGGCATTATTTTGTTATCACGATTGCAATCAAGGTCCGTAAAACCGGTATTATGAATCACGTTAGTATGATACCAATTTAGTACGGTATAATCTCTAAGGTACAATATGCACCCTATACCGAGACAACGTCCCAATACTTTTTCTCACTCCTAGTCATGGTACTGCTTGAAACCGGCTACTACGGGTCAACACAGGGTGGTTCCACTTTGTTCAGACTGTTTTGGCTCAAATATCATTAGTGCTGCTTCCTTCGTAGGTTAGGTTAAGTTACCCGTTTAATGAAATGATTAGGTTTGGGTCTAGATTTTTGACCCGTTTGATAAATATGTCGGATTCAGGTTGATAGATTTTTAATCTGTTTTTGTATCTGACCTGACCTGCTTGCCACCCTTGACTGCAGGCCTCAGTTGCAGAGCGTTATTTGTCTCATCTTATGTTAATTGAATCATTTCACTAAAATGATGTCTATTTCAATGATTGTTCTAATGTTGCTATCAAGGATTGCTGTGTTGATACTGGAGCCCGTAGTGGTTGGCTGGCGGTATGGTTCGTTATGCTCACTTGTTGTTCTGTGTCGGGCCCTTATTGCTATGGGAGAGGAGGAAGAGGGAGGGATAGGAAGAGGAAGGGAGGGAGAAGGCCGGCAAAGTGCGGCCCCGACACGGCAAAGACGGTGGGGGAGAGGAAGAACATGATGGAGGAAAAGAGAGAAGGGGGAGGGAGAGAGATGGAGGCTGGCGGAGGACTTCGGAGTGTGGCGGAAGCCTCTGGAGTGTTGCGGAGGGCCATTGCTTTGCGCCCCTCTGGCGGCCTCCGTCGGCCGTCTGCCACCCTCCATCTCTCCCTTTCCCTCCCTCCTCTCTTTTCCTCTCTTTCCTTCTCCCTTTCTCTCCTTCGTTGGTTTCTCATTTTGAATGTTGGAACTGTTCCGGGCCACCGCCAGTATGGTTCGGTATGCTCCGAATCTAGCAGTTTGGGATGGTTCCACGTTCCTTGGTCACTATAATGAAAATAAGGATCCTCCACCAATATCCTCTCTCCTTTCTGCTTAGCCCTCCTTTCCCCTAAGGAGGGTTGAAACTTATCAGATTGATGACTTCTTGGTTCCATCATTAATGGTCAGGAGGTTTTTGTTCGTCTATAGAGTCCTTTGTGTCCCTCCCCTCCATTCTCTTCTTAGACTTCCGTGACTCTCAGTGTAATCATGTTAAGTGAGCTTGAGCTAAGCTCGATGTGCCTTTTAAGCTTAAGAGTTTGTTTCAATCTTGCTTAGAGTGACACAAGTGAAGTAGCTTGACTTGGCCATGTTCAATTCTGATGGAGCTCTAGTTGGCCTAGCTCAGTCATTCTATGGATAAATGGGTGAAGGGGCACCAATATTTGGTAAGGGAAATTGGTTTTAACCCTCAGGAGAGTTTCTTGGGTTTATTACAATAGGTAAAAATCCCTTTCAAGGATTTAGATGATCTCATTGAGGAAGGAAAGGGTTATTTTATTGAAATGAAATGGGAGCTTAATTTGGTTTGAAACATTTGTGGGGATCAAATTTTATGGTTGGCCATCAAGCCATGGGCAACTAGAGCCTTGTTTGTCCTTAAGAACTAAGTGTGTGCATTAGATTTCTGATGGAAAAATCATCCACCTAATTTCTTGAAAAATAAGAGAACTAGATGGTTTGCTAATTATTTGATCATCATTTGAGATAGGAACAGGAATCTATACCTTTTAGATGCTTCCTTCTAGTCTGTTCCACCTTTGGGTGGATTGTAGGATCAAGAGTCCATATACATGTATACTCTTTCAGCAAGTATGGATGCTTTTCTCCTAATAAGGAAAGAAAATAGAGTGTCATGGGTTAGAGTGACTGTAATACCTTCTGGATGGGTTATTACTATGTCAATTCGAGAACCTGTTTCATGAAACAACTAATTTTCTTCTTCTTAACTGGAGCATTTTTGCATGCAAGATGGGAATGCACCTATCAGTTGGCTGCATTTTGTTTTTTTAGACTTTCATTGTGTTTCCATATTTAAACAAATTTGTGTGATATTTGATTTCAAATAAAATCTCATACGTAAAATAGAATCTGGTTGCAAGATTGCTTCACCAGCAATACCCTAAATATAATACATCAGAATATCTCATATGAATATGCAATTACTAGATTAACTTTTGTAATTTCACAACTCCTGAATGTGGATGTTACTTGAAATTATATTCTGTCTTAATGAGTCCATAGTGTCTATAATGAAGTTCAAGAGCAAGTTTTGCTCATGGGTTGAAGTGCTGGATGGCACAATAAATAGAATATAGACAAACTCTAGTGCCTTAATGCCTGCCACACTAGCACAGTATTGGTTGGATGCTAGTGCTTGGCATGCTGATGTTACTTGAAATTGTATTCTGTCTTAATGAGTCCATAGTGTCTATAACGAAGTTCAAGAGCAAGTTTTGCTCATGGATTGAAGTGATGGATGGCATGATAAATAGAACATAGTACAAACTCTAGTGCGTTAATGCCTACGATAGTAGCACAATACTGGTTGGATGCTAGAGCTTGGCATGCTGAGGTGCAGTGTGTGCCAAACACTGCATGGCATGTCATGGCACAATATTTAGTATGCTAGGGCCAAGCTGGCATGACACTGGTACACGATAGTCTTTTGGATGAATCCACATCTCGTGATGCAATTTCTTGTGTTGAACTGAATAATTGTTTGTAGCTCCAAGAAGATGTTATGGGCCAACTGTTATAGAACCTTACTCGTTCTCCCCTCAGTTATCATGGTGGAGGTCCTGTGGATGTTTGGGCTGTTAAGACCATGATGAAGTTGCTAATACAAGTAGTATTCAAGAGAGAAAAGAAAACACATCTGTTACTTTCAAGATTATCTCTTTAATTGCTAATAGTACCTTCCTAACCAATTCATTGGCATTGTTCTTTTAGCACTTGTTCACAAATCCATATATTGGGCGATTCTAGAATCAGTAAAAATGGCTCTATCTATGGTGATTCTTTGTATAGTTTGATATTGAATGAGGCTATTCAATGACGATTATAAGTAGCCTAGAAAAACAAGCATGTAAAGCCTGCATGCTTTAAGAATAAATGATAAACGCAATGTGACTTAGGTTGTTATGTTGATTAAAGTTGCCTACCTAAGGGGGGTGGAAGATGGAGCCTTGTAACTTAAATTTGAAATAAGAAAATAGAGAAACCATCAACCATGCAAAACACAAAAGAAAAGTTTTAGCAAAGATAGGTGGGAAAACATGTGCGCATCAGGAGGTGTACAATTAGTCAAAAAAAAAGGGCATTCTAATGCACTAGGCTCCTGCCAGGGTCACATGTATGCAGCCTTACCCTCATGTTTAGAGAGGCTGTTTTTGTATTTCAAATCCCACTCAAGTTACAATGCAGCAAGCTTAGTGTTGTGCCAAGGCAGATCTCAGGTGTATAATTAGTCATATGAGCCAAAAAGCCCAAGCATGCGTACAGTTTTGTATTTAAGCTGTTATACACGTGTACTCCATCTATTTTCTTTTTTATTTAAATACAGCAGAATTAAACAGAACCAAACATGAGCAGGTCTACTTAAACAGTTTATTTCCTTTCTGAAAGATTGGTTTATTTGATGATTGGTGATCTGAATTATGATTAGACTTGATCAATCCTATGATTTCACAAAAAGAATATAATACTAGTCATTAAAATTCAAACTAAAAGCACTTTGTTGTATCTTTGGGTTATATTTCATATGAGTAAATCATGAATTCCTGGGACATGATAGGCCATCAGTTGCTTACTCAGGGTGCCATGGAAAATATCTGAAAGACATTTCCAGATCCCATCTAGTCTATTAAACTGTGCCTGTGATGTCAGCTTAACCAGGACAAGGCAAATGCAATTTCTTGCTTCTTGTTGTTTCGTTAAAGATTAGCTGGTTGTCATACCTTAACCTTCTAATTGGCTAACAATCATAATTTTTTCATGATCTTTGGGTTTTTTTTTAAGTTGGTAATATCCGGCTAAGTACTAATATTTTCCTTTCTAAGATGACATTCAATTTTACAAGAAGGGATGTCAAGGATTAGAAACTGTCTGTTTAGTTTAAATATACGGTTTCTGAATGCTTTCTTGTCCTTTGGTTCCCTTTGGTGGGCAGAAATTTATTCCCAGCAGCTCACTTGAGACCACCCAAGTAATTGCTATGCAGCGAGCGGCATAGTTCTATCACTCATCTTTGTCTTACAGCACACTTGAGTTTAAAAGGTTGTGTTATTTCTAAAGATATATTTAGTAAACTGTTCAATGGTTTCTGCATTTCTGTGCAAGTTTATGTGGTGAAACTTGTGCATGATTTACTGGGACTGTAGTTCAGATTGGTAAACTTATGAAGTTTATGTTTGCACTATGTCTCTTTTCCAATGCCACAGGTTCTTTTTTTTCGGGTTTTCTTTAGTTAATTGTATCTATGTATCCATTTCCGTTCTGGCTTGACATTGCAATGAAATATGTCCTTTACATGTACCGTAAGCTGATATAGATAATTTAACATATCGAAAGATAGCTCCAACTTTAGTATATAAAAATTTTGTATTCAAGTCCTATTTATGTTGACGGCGTAGAAAGTTCAAAAGAAATTTCAATTTTAAAGTTGCCGTTCGAGATTTCCTGCTTCTTACCCATGTTTATATCAGATTTTGGTGCGCATGTTCTTGTGCCATTTTCTGTAAGTCTTAGTATTATATGAATCTGCCAATGGCATTGGGGGGATTCAGCAAGTTCCATTCTTTGCATATAACATATGATGAGTTCATTACACTATTTCAGGCTTCGCCCATAATGATAGGTAGTCGCCAAGTTTTTGTGGAGGAAAAGAGGACCAATGGTTCACGAGGTAAGTGTGGGATAAACTCTTTATTTCAGTTCTTTACACATGAATTTATGAACTTGTACAATGCTAGTTATTATTCTCCTAAATAATGTGACTATTAATACGGCAGTAAGTATCTTGTGCAAAGACCTAGTTTTGACTATGTTTATTTTATTAAAATACAAATATAAAATCTCAAAATGCTGCAACAGTTGTAATATGGGGACAGACTGAATGGTAGGTTTCTCAAACCCAGGTTGGGGAACTCATTTTAGAACTGTTACAGAGATTGTACATGGCCAGACATTTTGATTTTTACAATTCAACAAATGTTTTCCTGGCTTTTCTTCTGGGTCACAATTACCAAAATTAAGATTTGTTCTCTGCAGTTAATAACAGAGGAAGGTTTGGACCTGGCAGAGGGGTTGGATTCCGGAATGATGGAATGAGGGGGCGTGGCAGCTATGGTGGTGGGAGGGGTTATGGTAGGGGGGATTTCAGTAACAGACCTGATTTTGGAGGCAGAGGTGGCAGTAGAGGTCGTGGAGGTGATGTTGGATATCAAAGGGTTGATTACATGGGATCAAATGGTGGCCGTGGAAGCCGTCCTGGATCATCAGCTGTCGGTTCAACCAAACATTGAATAAAGGTGCTGCTCACTTTTGGATTTTCAGTTTCAAGGTTGTCATCCATCTGCTCCTAAAATTGTTTGGGTTGGATATGTCTGGCACCTTGTTTTTCTACTGTTTCCACATGAGAATATGAGAAGCTTTTCTATAGATTGTGAGGTATCTCTCGTTTTCTTTCCCTCCCCACTATTTTTGGCAGCTGCGAGAAAGCTTGGTACCATTGGTTGATTTGTAGAATATGGATGTTATTCGAACATAGATTTAATAAGTAGCTGACTTTTCTGTTTCAATTTAGGACCTTTAGTATTTTGTTCTTCTGACCATTGTTTGAGCTTTATGGTATCATTTTCCCTTTCCATGTTGGGTTCCTGAACGACTGATTGATTTGTATTGGGATTTTGGTGAAGTGATAAGCTAGTAGATAATAACGATGTCCTCTAAATTGTTCAAACGTCATTATGTCGTGCAAACCATTTATTTTCCTTGAAGTTTTATGTGTGCATATGAATGCTTGGGATATGACTCTGGAAAACTAAAATCTTGAAATGATTGTTGTTGCAAGTCAAAAGGAAATAAATCTCGGTTCTTTCTGGTAGCTAAAATCTTCAGCAAGCCCTTTAGCTGCACGTATTGGTTTATCTTTGGCTATTTCCTTGTTTTGGCATGTGCTAGACATGTGGTTATGGTCTCAATCCCATCAATAGATTTTATGAAATACAATATGCATTTTAGTTAAAACCATTTATTCTTTTCTCTTAGGTGTTCGGTTTGCCTGCAGGTTACAGAACAACCATTTGGATGTGAGTACTGTTGCAGCTAATTGCAATTTGATTGGAGTTTGAGTCAATGATGGTTGATCATTTTTAACTTCTCCAAGAGTTTTTTGACTGAATTAGGAGGATGCTATTCCACCCAATTTTTAACTCCCCTAAGTTGAAATGGAACATGAAAGTTTGGTTTCATGCAGCTCCTTATAGAAGATTGATGTATTTCCAGACAAGATTTAGATCCAGAACATCTATATTAGCTTTGGATGCAACTGAACATGAATCTTTGTATTCCCATATAAAAGAAATTAGATCTTGAATATCTATATTATCTCTTCTGTATTGGTATTATATGTTGTTAAGTACAAGATTAGCAATATAATAACAATCATCTTGAATTTGAAGTACTATGGTACTATATAATAACAATTAAGTATAATTAACATTATTATCAACAATGTTATGTTGTTTACCTTCTAATGCATTAGCAAGGTGGCAACTTAACTGCCATTTTTCAAATATGAGCATTAATATGTCCTATTATAACATTTATGAAATTATATTAAGATTTACTAGATCATTATTTACCATAAATGATAACATTATGATGCAATATGCATAGCACATCAACATTATATGATAATAAATATATTATAATTTTAAAATTTTAATATCATAATTGTTATAAAATAAATAATATAATATAATTTAGTACGTTGATATATGGCAATTTAATATATACTAATTGTAATAACATAATAATATCATTATTACAGAAAAGGTACTATGAAATGCATATATATATATATATATTTGACTATATAATTGTAGCCAACTGCAATTTGATTTAAGTTTGATTCGCATAGTTTTCTTACCACAGTAACACCATTCTCATCTTCATGCACATCCCGGCAATATTTCTATATAATAATATATTGTTATGTAGTATAATAACACTATATTATAATATAATTTAATAGATTGATCATGCATTTATTATATAATAAATTATATTCATGTAATTATACTATGACATGTACATGCAACTATAGCAATAATACATGATTTAGGATGTAATACATAATATATAATATTATTGTTATTATAATTTTATTCATCGTATATTCATTTTGTAATAAATTACATAATATAATATATAAATAATGCTACTATAGCAATACCATATGGTTTAGGATATAATATACTGATATAGCACAATATTTTGTCATGTTAACGATATAATACATAACATATAATTATTGCATATATTCTAATTATGTAATAAATTATACAATATACATTTTATCATGCTAACTTGTTATTGGCGTTATATATTATATAAATGTGTAACTATAGTCATAGTATATTAATATAACATTATATTAAAAAATTTTATTATAGTGATTGTAATGTATTATATCATATCATATTATGTTTTATTTAAAATTTCTAGCTCTTCTAAGTGGAGGCAAAGTGGTCCTTTTATTGAATTTACAAGTTCTTAATGAATCGACAAAAAAAAAAAGGTTCAAAAAAATTATTTGGGATACTGTAAGTAGGAGTGTTTTCCTTATTGGTGGAATTGATTTTATTATGATGCTGCAGGGCATGTATCTTGGTGAGATTTTTAATAATTTAAATTACCATGTTTGGATTAGATTACTGGATCCTTTTTATATTTATCAAAGAGTATTGGGTGCATTAATTTAAAGTTAGAATTTAGGTTTTGAGTCAACCGAGGATCATTTGCCATTGTTGTTGAAGCCACCGACAAAATAATTTGAAGTAGAGAAAATGGTTTGAGAGGCTTACATGAGTTTAACAAATCAGTAAGAAGACTTCTGGAGGGTTTGCCTAAAGATTCTAAGAATTATGGTGAAGGAAGCTCCGAGGAAGATAACTGAGTTGATTCTACTCATAGGGGAGTTGATTTGAGACCTAACTCATTGTATGAGCTTGAAGTTAATCCTTATAAAAGATAATTTTATTAGAAATTTTTTAATTGAATTGTTAAGGAAACCCAGGGTTAACTTGGTTTCAATTGGATCTAGAATGTTTGGGCCTTAGAAAGGTGGTGAGGCTAATGCAGTGAGTTCAAATATGGCAGTTGGCTCTATGGTTAATCATAATGGTTATGCTCGAGGCAAAGTAAAGACAAGAAAACTCAAAAGTTCTGCTTCGATTCTACTCTAGATTGAAAATTTTGGGTCTTCTCTATTTTGTACAAATAGTATGTTAGTTAATAGTCATTTAGTAAACCATAGAATTTTAGTGGGTTGAGTCATTTTAAAGTTGGGCCAGTTATTAGTTTTCACTTGGAGGATGCTATGGTGGATGGCTTGATTTAGCTTTTCTGGAAAATAAGTTTTTATTGATGAAGGGAAGGAGAAGGTTAATTCTTAGACTATCTGGATGTGGTAGTGTTGTTCTCATCGATGGATTCTCCTATTGTAGGTGGTGTTATGGAAAATTTTTGGACATCTCAAATCAAGGGCCAGCAAGCTGTTGGTTTTTTGGTTGATCTTGTGTTTGGAATGTTTTGGCATAGGTCTCTTTTTTCTAACTTTGAAGTTCCTGCACCGTCAACAAATATCATTTTCTATTTGTTTGAAAGAGTTTGAGGTTATTTAATGTTAAAGAGTCAAGTAATTAAATTATGGAGGATGCTAAGTAGATAAGCAGGTTATAGCTCCAGAAGAGTGTCCCATAGTCATGCGCTCTTCTGCTTCTGCTAGTATCACGCCCCCGCCTGTGCGGGGCACGTAAGGCACCCAATGCCCACGTAGGGGCCACATGAGAGGAGAACATGGAGCTCCCTTGCCATATATTGTCCGGTTCCGGGGCCCCCGCGCGCGCGTCGCTTAGACCCCTTCCCGATTTCGTTTTCCATCCAAAACGCGTATGCAGGATTTGGAGACATCCGCCTCATATGCCCATGCTTTGAAATGAGTCTAGCCGATGTGGGATCTTTCATTCACCCATTCTCGGACTAAAGCCGTCCTCGGCTCTGATACCAAATGTCACGCCTCCGCCTGCGCGGGGCACGTAAGGCACCCAGTGCCCACGTGGGGGCCACATGAGAGGGGAACACAGGGCTCTCCTGCCAGATATTGTCCAGTTCCGGAGCCCGCACGAGCCGCTTAGACTCCTCTCCAGTTTTGTTTTCTACCCAAAATGCGTGTGCAGGATTTGGAGACACCCGCCTCATATGCCCATGCTTTGAAACTAGTCTAGCCGATGTGGGATCTTTCAGCTAGATAGAGATCAATTATGATTTTTTGTAGATAAATTAAAGAAAGAGCAATTGATGTAATTAGCAAAGAAATGTGGTTATATATGGGTTAGAATGCTGGTGTTTTTAACAAAAGACAAAGACTATCCAATTTGGCTTGTGGACAAGAAGGAGCAAGTCATATAGAGATATCCTGCCAAAAAGGAGGCTATTTGGGATCTCGAGAATGAGATGAGGGTTAACTATCCTTAATTTTTTGATGGCTCAATTTAGTTAATTTTGAGGATGAAATTATTTTTAGGACGGGAATGTGAGACCTGGGCCACTTGGCCCAGCGCCACCTTCGAAATGGACCAATTGAATAGGACCTCCTATTTGAGTTGGAGAAGGAGACAAACTTGGTCTCCTTCTCAACTTTGTGGAGAAAAGGAAACCCTAACCTCTGGCTCTATTAAAGCACCCTCTATGCTTTTCATGATGCGTCATCACCTATACATCTCTCTCTCTTCCTTTTCTCTTTTATTGTTTTTACTCGTCGATCTCGCGGTGTCGTTCTTGATTTTTCCTCGTCTCTCTCGGTGTCCTTCGTTCTTCCTCGTCTCTCTTTATAATTATCAGATCTATTCCTACCCGTATTAGTATTCCCACTCTAAGTAAAAAGTTTAATAAATATAGTGTTATATATATATTTGGAAAATCCTGGTTTGGATTGGATTTTTTGTGGATTCGTGGAGCAGCCAATTTAGGTTGGGCCCCTATCAGCCATAGTCTGCCTTGCCATTTTATGCGGGAGATGTTAACTTTGAAGGCTTTAAATCGTTGAAACAAGAATAATATAAATTGCAATACATCTGAGTCTGAAATTTCACATTTTGGTTTTCGAGTAATGGCTATTATTTAAGAACTCGATTTATTCTCTCTAAATAAGCAACCAACAAATGCCAAGGAAGCTGATTTAGATTCCTTGTTCATCCGTTATTGATCCTTAGTTGTTCATCTGTTATTGATTGTGGCATTCATCTCAGCAACAGCTGTTGGTTTAGTTTTAGCAAAGACATGAGATCAAAATGCTGGTTATGGAGATTAAGATGAAAATAGTTACATCTTGGGACTGCATCCCTATTGCAGTTGCCATATACTTTATCATGCTCAAAATATACAAAAATCAGATGGATATGTGCAAACTTTGGGTTCTGATTTCTGTCTGGCCGCTATGTGCATGCAGTTGCATGTTCATCCCATAATTGAAATGACATTGGTCAATATGATCAAAAACTGTATGCCATGGTTCACTTTACATACATTTATACTATTGGAGTAGGGTTGCAAGAAGGGAGGGAGAGAGAGAGAGAGAGTTTTGAAACATCAAAAGCTGGAAGAAAGTAAAAATTCACTCATCCCATTGATGTTGAAGGAACTATGACAATCTTCTTCAATGGCTGGGAGACATCAGTGCAGCCTGCATGGCTTAGAAACTCCAAAGGTGTGAAGATGCTCCCATGGCAGAGACATACAATGTTGATTCCATCATGGGTGTAACTCCGAAGTAACCCGAGGATGGTCTTAGCATCAGGGCCATCGCCCTTTACAGCAACATATGGCAGCTTATATCCGCATTCTTTATCTTGAGTATTGCCTTCTTTTATTGCTATCTGGTTGGAAGTAGCCCCTATGTGAAAAAAATCACTCTCCCCTACAATAGGAGCAATTAGAGAAATTTTTTTGGACAATTTAGGAGTTCAATTTGGTTCAATAATAGGTCCTGATTTGTAGAGGAGCTTGAATGGGGCAGAATCTAGATAGAATTAAGAAAATCTATAACATTTTATGAAGAGAGGGATAGAATCCAGAAATCTAGACATGAGGAAGAGATTTAGATTTGGACATTACATACAAAAGTAATGTTTATATTCAAGAGCACACAAAGAACATAAACTTTAAATATGTAGTCCAAATGAAACAAAATTTCATGATTAACTTTAGTGCCTGCTAGGTGTTGCTCTTATTTTCTTTTCTGCTTTTTTTTTTTTTTTTCTGTTTTCAGAAAACCAAGAAAAAAAAAAAGTGAGACAGAGTGACATGTATGATGATTTTTTTTATAGAATTTTTTCGTAAAATCTTTAGAGTTTTCAGTAGCAAGATTTATTGCTTGCAAAAAAGGAACAAATGAAATAAAAATAAGAAATAGCAGAAGTGTTGTGCAGATGCTAATCTTGAACATATGCATCAATTTCAGTGTGGTATTTTAATAATTTGTAGAGAAACAAAAACATAAAAACAACAATGGCGACATACTTTTTTTTTGTGCGTGTGAGAGAGAAGGAAATAGGAAGAAACCTAATTAACAGCCACAACTTGCTGATGCATGTTTCAATTATGAAATATGGGATTTTAAACACATCTAAAAATATGCAGTTAAGAATCAACTGACCCACAAAAACATGCAGGCAGATCAAGATCTTGAACATTCAGAAAAACCTACAGAAATATTAGAACTAGGAGACATACAATGAAGAGTGAACGAGCTCAGAGAATATGACAAATTAAAACATCCAGATTCAAGATATAAGGGGGAAAAAAAAAGTTGGAAAGAAACATGTGTACCTTGTAGTACCCCTTGAAGCGTGTATTTGAAAGGGGTCTCTCTAGTTGAATCTGTCCATGACTGAACCCCTTCGATGTTCGATACCACGCCATAGGTGATTGAAGGCACAACAGCAGAAGGTAGCAAAGAAGCTGCATTTCTCAAAGGCTGCACCTGGTTCAGATATGGTGTTGGCATCAATGGAGTAGATATGGTATTAGACTGGGGTTCCAATGCCACTTGTTCAGTTGATATGCCGATTTTAGGGGATGAGAGCTTGCTCAAGTTCCCATCACTCCCCTTGAGGAGGAGCCTTCTCTGCTGCTTCTCCTTCATCTTTCTCTTCGCCTCCTTGCGGCGCAGTGCACAGATCTCTCTCTCTTGCAGTAGGTCAGGTGGAACTTCGCCATCAATGTCGACGGAAGCATTTGGATTTTTGGAGTTTCTGGTGACAGTCAACCCAAGGCTGAGCTCTGTATTCTGCTCTTCTTCGAGATCCTTAGAAAGTTTCACTTGACCCGAGCTGGCCGCCATTTTTTTCTAACATACTTCCATACTTTTCTTCATTAGAGGAGAATGTGGAGACTAGAAGGGCAAAGGCTACTTTTTATAACCGCAATGTAGGCTCACTAAAACAGAATCCTCTACCGTTTGCACCGTAAAATACCATGCAATATTGGATAGTGGCTATCAACAGCAATATATTATGTATGATTCATAAAGCTATTTCGTTTAATAGATGTCCATCTGATCATCATATTACACTACACAACGCTGTAGTTTAAACTGTGCACTACAAAGGATTTTTTTTTTTTTGTTTTGTTTTTTTTACCAACCTCGAACCACTTGAAAGTCTGAACTTGAAATAGCTGACATGAAGTGACACCCATACTTTTCAGACCATTCTTGTGGGCCAATAGTACGTGCTCATCTTGTTAGGACTTACAGGAATCAGCTAAAAATATGACCTTCGAGGAGCACCACACCATGCTCGATATTTGTAGCAAGACCAGCGGCGTCACCAGGTGAGACGTTCGAACAAATTTTAGACGCATACTCTTACTTTTTCATTCACTTAAATGTTATACCAATCTGCATGTCGTCATGCAGGTTGGCGAGGATAACTGAGCTATAAAGACCTCCCACTTGTTCTGCACGTACCACTCCAACAGCATGCGATCTCGCCACGTGTGTGTTCGTATAACTGTGGCCCACTTTTTGTGGGTGTTTTTCTTCAGGGCTGTGGGGTCCATGCGGTAGTAAAATCCTCATGCAATAAATATTCTCACAGCTTGGGATTAAGATAAGTACAGAGGGATCTGAAGCAAAACGGATGATAAAATTTGAGTTTGATGGTAAGAGGCGATAAATACATCAGATCTATTTGAGTTTGAAACGCGCGGACGTTGATTAAATTTGAAAAAGACACACATAATCTGCAACTTGTATCGAACATTTCTTGATAGAAAGAGGGCCCAGTAGTGGAGCTACTACGCGGGTGGGCCCTCCCTCCTATTTTTTACCAAAATAAATGATAAAATATTCAGGAAACACCATGTGAGACAATGTGCTCTTGTAGAAAGAGAATGGAGACAAAGGAGGAGAGTTTGGTTGGTAGGTTTGTCTCCTGCAGGAAGATAATGAGCCCACATGTCAAGCACAGGAAGGAAGACGGAGGAAGTGGTTGTAATGGCCAGTCGCTCATTTGTAGCTAGAAAATTCATTGCGATTTACCTTTAGTTTTGGAATGTTGAATATTAAATAAAAATTAAATAAACATAAATATATTTTAGTGGGAGATTTTTGGGCAAGAGAACAGCATATGAAACTTTTCTTAATAAACAAGATTCTTATTTAAAAGCTTGAAAAAACTAAGAAAAAAGTTATGGTAACCATATATATCTAATTGGAAGCTATTGTATAACTTTCTAGTAGTTTCTTGTCCTTTTCGCTAGTTGTTTAAATGAAAGCTACTAGTGCAACTTAGCTGCTCAACCAAACTAAACCTTGATCTCAAACTACTTGAGGTTAGTTATATGAATTCTTTTCCGCCGTTCTACTTTATTTAGGATCGGACTTTCTCAAAGATGGAGCACTATCAAGTCATTCATCTATCTTCGTCCCCTTCCTTCTACATGTACCAAATTACTCCTTCATACAGATGCATCTCTTAGCCTACATTCCACATATCCAAATCATCTAAATTGTCTTTCTCTTAATTTATCCTTAATTTGTGCTATCTATATCTTTTTAGGTATGACTTCATTTCTCATTTTATATTTTCTTGTATTATCATATATCCTTCTTGACATTCTTATTTCAGCCACATTCATTCACATGTTATTTTTTAACCATCCAACATGTTATATCATAAACTATAACCGGTCGTATGACCATTCTATAAAAATTTTCCTTCAATTTAACAGTATTCTATGATTACATAATATATTAGTTTCATTTTTCTATTTTAACCATCCTACTATAACCCTATAGATAACTGTTGCCCAAAGAGACAACCCAAGAGGGGGGGTGAATTGGGTTTGGATTAATTATTGACAAATTAAAAACTATGATAAGTAAATAATTAAATCTAATGCAAGCAGGTTAATTAAGCTACTTGATGAGGAGATTGGAAGAGACAAATTGCCAATGCAAACACAAGAAAATTTTATAGTGGTTCGGAGCCAACCCTTGCTCCTACGTCCACTCCCCAAGCTTCACTTGGGAGTTCACTATAATTCCTTGGATTACAGCCGGTTGTTTTACAAGTTCACAACCCAACTTGTTGTTTTCGCGAGATCACAACGAACTCGGATGGTTTTCACAGGCTCACCGATTAGAACCACCCGATTGTTTTTCCGGAATCACAATCAAATCCTTACACCGTTGGTTTTATCTTTGGCTCACCAACAAACCTTACAACCCTTGATTCAATCTCCTGATTGAATCAAGTAAGAAAAAAAGTTTGGAAAAAGATACAAGGAAAGCTTCTTAAAAAGCAAATATGAATCAATATGAATAGAGTAAAGTTAGAAGCCCTCAAACAGATTTCAGAAGAGGAAGAAAAGACTTCTCGAACTCTGAGTCTCTTCTTTGAGTGCACTGAAGATTCGATGTCAGAAGAGGAGCCTTAAATGCGAAGGAAAAACTTCTAGGAATGAATTGAATGCGTTTCTTCCTTCTTTTGCTTGTCTTTTCTCTCAATGGACTCTTGGTAGTTGGAAATGCCTTAATGCACAGATGGAGTAACTCTCTCTTTTTCTAGTATTGTTTACTCTGGCTATTTAAACAGTTCCTTTTGAAAAATAGCCGTTTGACACTGATTTGGGGCCGTTCTGTACAGTCTGCATATCCTGACAATGTATCTGTTGGGGTCGGAGTCGACTCGCTCGATCTGGAGTCGACTCGGCTGTTGTGAGAGTCGACTCATGCTTCACTGGAGACGACTCGCCCATTGTTCAAGATTTGAATTAAAGTGATGTCCCGTCCTCCCGTCCTGGAGTCGACTCGGTCCAATCCTGGAGTCGACTCGCCAAGATCTGGAGATGACTCGGTATTTTGGAGACGGCTCGTTCTCAAGATTCTAGAGATCTATTTTTCTGCATTTTTCTCTCGAGTCGACTCGGATCCTCTTGGAGTCGACTCGGTTCTCAGAGCCCGAAAAACTGATCCTCTGTCTGTTGATTTGAGCTGCCTCGGAGTCGACTCGCACTTTGTTGGGGTCGACTCGGCTGACTTGGGGTCGACTTTGGAATTCTCGGAGTCGACTCGTTCACAGGATAACTGAGTTTGGTTTTCTGCCTTTCAGTCCGCTTTCCTCTGAGAGTCGACTCTGGCATGATTAGGAGTCGACTCGCCAAACGTTGGAGTCGACTCGCATCCTTCTGGAATCGACTCGGTAACAGGGTCTAGAAAATACCTCTCTGTCTTTCTATCTGTTACTCCTTGGAGTCGACTCGGATCTGTAGAGAGTCGACTCGTCAAGCATCGGAGTCGACTCGAAATCTTCTGGAGTCGACTCGGTAACAGGGTCTAAAAACCATCGTTCTGTCTTTCTTTTGTTACCCTCTGGAGTCGACTCGGAACTGTCGGGAGTCAACTCGGCAAGCATCGGAGTCGACTCGATATCTTCGGAGTCGACTCAGTGACAGGATCTGAAATTCATCTTTCTGTCCTTCTGTCTGTTTTTAGTCGGAGTCGACTCGTAGTGTACCGGAGTCGACTCGAGCTTGTGCCAGAATCTCTAAAACACTTAGAGTCGACTTGCAATCTCCCGGAGTCGACTCGAGCTTCAGACTTTGGCTCAATTGAGTTCAACACTTAGCCAAATTACTTTGAACCAAGGCTCGATGATGCCGAACCAGATCCAGGAAGGATGACTGCGGTGATGATGTTGTACTTATGGTGAGATGAAAGAGGAAACGAAGGAGGAGAAGAGAAGGAGAAAGAAGAAGAGAAGAAAGAGAAGGGAGGAGGAGGAAAGGAGGGAAAACATGGGAAAAGAAAAGTCTTAATTCTTCATTAACCCTAATCAACATAAAAGTTTCCTATAAATAGGGCCCAATAAAAACAATTAAAATAAAACCTCCTTACACAAAATAATTCCCAATAAACCCAAACTACACAAATAAAGTCCAACAATAATAAAATTCACTACAAGAAAACTCATCTTTTCCGACGCTTTTTATAATTTTTACCGACGCTTATAAGCGTCGGCTAAAGTTTCCGCAACGCAAACAGAAGCGTCGCAAAAGCGTTGGCAATACCGGAGTGGCAAATGTTTTTGCCGACGCTAATAAAAGCGTCGGAAAAAACTGGGCTTTCCCGACGCTAACGAAAGCGTCGGCAAAAACAACATTCGCCGACGCTTTAAAGCGTCAGGAAAGCCCAAAGGAAGCCCAGCTCTGGGTTTTCGCCGACGCTATAAAGCGTCGGTAAATGTATTTTTACTGACGCTATAACGACGCTTATATAGTGTCGCCTAAAGGATTTTTACCGACGCTTTGTAAGCGTCGGCGATGGCGTGCCAGCCCGTGCCAAAGGGGGTTTTTAACGACGCTTTAAAGCGTCGGAAGTGGATTTTTTTTTAAAAAAGAAAAACAAAAACATATTAAAAAACATATTATAGCAATATGAACCTGCATTACATTTACATCAAGACAAACATACAGATCATTCGAAACATTCATATTGTCATATAAGATTAAATTTACATAAGTTTAGAATTACAATGTATTTTGAAAAATATAAGAAAGATACATATAAAACTCATTAAATAACAGTCTAAAAAATATTAGGGACCGCATTCAGCCCCATCATCATCTCTGCGAGCTGTTGAAGTATCAGGAACCTAAAAAAAAAAAACTTTAGAAGTCAGGAATATGAAAATTATTAACTCATGCAAAATAATAATTATGTATAGTCATCAATACATATAGTTATTTACCTGAGGAGGGAGAAATCGCTGTAACATAGATGAAATATGCTCAAGCTGAGACTGCAAAGTTTGTTGGTTTTGCTTCAGTTCTGCCAACTCTGCCTGATGGCGATCCTTCATATCTTTAATTGTTGCCCGAAGTCTACTAACTTCTGCATTGCTACTGCCTTCTCCAGCATTTCTTGTATACATGCCCACTGCAGACAACTGAGTGGGAGTAACTCCAATGCCATAACCCCTCACTCGACCATAACGCTCTGGGCCCAATAATTCAGCGAGCACCTGAGCTTCGATATGACTGGTCGCGTCGGATGATGATGACTCTCCGACGCGCTCTGAAATAAGAGTTGTTGCCCTGTCCTATATCTCTCAAAAGAAAAAGTCAAATTAATGTATGCCAATAATAGAACTAATAATAATATCGTTGAAAGATTCAAAGATGAATACATACAACTATATTTCTTGACTCTTTCCGAACAAAACTGCCATCTCGGTGGGTGTGAGTCATCTTATAAAACTCCACCTTACCAGGCTCCCTCCCATTATCATCCATCTACAACAAAAAATATATTGGCAAGCTAGTTATCTTGATACATGCTATATGATAGAGTAGTTAAAAATAGTTTCAAAGAGTTTCAAAAAAAACTTACGAATTCAGCTCTACGCCTAGCATAACTCATCGAGCCTGAAGTATGAGGAACAGTCTGAGAGGCTCGTGCAGCTCTACCAATGTTGGAATATGTCTTCCAAAAAAAGAATAAACAATATAATATATTTAATGTATAAATTTGTAATATATATTATTAGTAAATACAATCTAAAGTATTGAAAAAATATACACAACCTGAGCTTTCTCGGAAAACCAGTAGTGGACAAGCTCCCTCCACTGATGAGGGATTACATCAGGAGGACAAACATGGGCAACCTCCTCTTCTGTCATACCATCGTGCTTCCAGTCCGCCTTTAACTTGGCCCTATATTCTTTCCACTTGCGGTTGACGGACTTCAACACCCAATCATGGCTCTCTTTAGGAAGCAAAAACTTACGCTACACCAAAGTAATTAAAGAATATTATAACAATATTAAATCAAAAAATAAAATTGTGATAGTAAGCAAATTCAATTATTTACCTCAATAACTTTAAGAAGCTCAACCTTATGCGAAGGAAGCATTTCATTCCATTTCGTATAGTTGAGCGGACACAACTGACCATTCCGCGCAACCGATCCTAGAAAAGTCGATAAAATGCTTGCAGCCCTCTTGATGGGCTGTCCCAGTTCATTGCAATGGACAACGATCTTCTCATCCTCATGTAGATTCCACACATCCCGTGCTCGAGTGGGTCCTCGTGTCCTCCTCATTCTCCCCAGTCCATCTATAAAAATAAAATAAAATATATATTAATTAAAACATTAAAGGCAAATGATTTAATATATAAAATGTAAATCAAATTACCCTGGATATGCACGTCATCCATGTCTGGACAATCAGCAGGTGACACATGCTCAGACTGAGACTCGTGTTGAGTATGGAACTCGTGCTGAGAATGGGACTCGTGCTGCTGGGACCGTAGGAACTGATCGGAAGAAGATCCCACGGATGTGTGCTGAAACTCAACATCTCTGAATCGTTTTCCTCGCGGCATGTTGTTACCTAGTATGCACAGAAAGAATCAAGGATTTTCATCAAAAGAAGAATAAAAAAAAAGGATTGAAAGCCTGTTGAGCTGGCACCTGAAAAACTGCACCTGAACACTATAATCAGATACAATTGGCCCAACGTATAAAGAGCGTGCAATGTGAAGCTCGGATTGCAATGTAGACAATGCTTTGAGGAATAGAATGTGATGACTGAATGAACAGGAGCCCTCTTGTTCAAGAATATCCTCTTATCAGACATGACAAGTTAAAAGCAAATATCCATATATTATTTAGGAAAACAAAAAATATTACACTATCTTCAATCAAAATCTAGGATAAAGAAATGTTATATTACAAAATGTAAAATAAAAAAAATACATAAAGTAATAATAAATGAACCATCCCAGTATTAAATAATAGCAGGAAATTACTTTTGTCATCTACACTTAAAACCTAACAAAACCAAGAAAATATAAAACACCATATGGCTAGCATCGTGATAAAATAATTCTTGTAAACGACCACAAATAAAGAAGCATCATTTTTACTACTGAGGGTGAGTATTGTATAAGTAAAACCAATTGACGTCAATAAAGAGTGACCAACATCGACATTTATCCTCTATGGTGTGTACTATGATGGCAAACTGAAAGCAACCATGATTTTCCCAAAATTCTTAACAAGAGAGTAGCATAAAAAGGAGTTAAAAACGTATGTGGCCAACAAGAGAGTTAGATATATTTGTGATTTGTACTTCAGTTTCACTGATTGATAGATTTTTAACATTAATTCTGTATACTCTAATTGCAGATAAATGTGACCATGTTTCTCCAGTTTCCTTACCAAGGGAGAAGCATGACAGAACAGATGGAAATAAACAAACACGAGGTCTCAGTAAAAGCAAACAATAGGCTTGTAGCAATATGTCCACAACTTATTAATTCATGCAGTTACCACCCAGGAAAAAAGAGAATTAAAGAAGAGTTCATTAACAAGCATGAAACTGGATCCTTAATGAAAAACAGGGTATCTTTAACAGACATTGGAAATGCCAAACATAAAAAAGATGAAGTTGACTACATAAAAACAAGTCAAATACCTATTTTGGTTTCAATGCATCTTCAGAAGATCCTAACTTTATTCTCTATAATCTCTGCAGTTGTCTTGACATGATATAACGGAAATATGAATCCATGGACTTTGACAAAATACATATTCAGGCGAATCCTCTGTGTGTGTGTGTAACAGGCCCCCATGCAAGCAGAAAAGTACAAGAAAAAATGTCAATTAATAAAGAAAAAAAGGAAAATAAACAATGAGCTAAAGAATCAAAAGGACAAGAGATGATTGTATATATAGACACATGCACACACGCACACACGCACACAGCTGTTAAATGTGTCAGCATATGAAAATTCATCAACTAACCTTCAAGTTCTCAAGATGTCGCCATAGCTCTTCATCATTACCTTTTAAGAGTTCAGATAAACGTGAAAGCGTAGAGTGAATTCCCACAGAGCTATTATCTAATTGTTGACAGAAATGGTCCACAGAATCACTCATCACTCCTTGCTTCTAGAAATGCAGCAAGAGGAATTACAAATTTGAAGCTTCTTATTTCTCTAGCTTGTGATGTATGCCTCAGGCGACAAATGCATGCAAATGTCAAGCAAGGATCTGAAAGAAACTCTCTCATCGAGTGCATGAGATACAGGTTCTGTCAGAAAGATCAAACAGTATCATTTGCTTTTCTTATAAAGCATCTAAACATTTGTCCTCTATGTATCTCCAGTAGAATTGGGTACAATGGCGCTCACTCCTTGAATAGAGACGAGTGAATTATGTTACTTACCGTCTAGTAAACCAAATAATATAGTAGAAAACATATGATGTTGATGAATTTTGGCTTCAACAAGCTTACATATGTGGAAGTGCAATACATCCCTATTTTGCCCTCTTTCTTGCTTATCAGTGAAACTAAAATGCTCACTTTCTGGGAATTAATTGACCTCTTCACTGATGAACAAATACCAGTTAAAAGAAATCCGAAAGAAAAAAACCAGTCCATGTTTCTTGAAGCCGCATGGACAAGAATCAAAAGCAAGTTCTAGTACTCTTTTACGTTTTATCTAATCGCATGGCAGACAGTTTCATCAAAGCCCAGGGGTTATAGATCAAGTCTAGGTCTAGTTTGGACATTAGAAACTAGAAATAATCCAGAAAAATCAACCAATTTGTGTTTCTTGAACCCCAAGTTGAGAAAGGGAACTTTGTGATATGAGGAGAAAAAAATGTACATGAGAAAAGAAAAATAACCTTGAGAGCAGAGAGAGCCTGTTCGATTTGATCGGCAGAGAAACCTTCGAGCGAGAGCTTGTCGTGGATGGTCCGGAGCCTCTTTCCTTTTTGAGCTCTCGAAGCGGTGTCCGTACTGGTGGCCGGTCGCTCGGCGCCGGAGACGAGAGAGGAGGATGCGGACGGTCGCTCGGTGCCGGAGAGGAGAGAGGACGAGAGGAGCTTGGCGGAGGACGTCGCTCGGCGCCGGAGAGGACAAGGGTCGGTCGGTCGCTCGTCGTCAGAGAGGAGGGAGGAGGAGCCAGAGGAGCTAGGGTTTGATCGATTGGGATGCAAAATGAGGAGGAGGGGGGCGGCCGCTGGTTTTGTTGTGAATTTGACTTTTGACGACGCTTATAAGCGTCGTTTTAGGCGGAAAATACGACGACGCTAATAAGCGTCGTCTATTCCTAAGAATTGCCGACGCTAAATGAAAGCGTCGGCAAATGTATGAGCGGTGAAATTTTTACCGACGCTTCATCCTAGCGTCGGTAAAAAAGAGTCGGAAAAGGCCCATTTTCCTGTAGTGATTGCAAACAAACCCAGAAATAAAAGAAAATAAAATGCAAATAAAGTTGGGAAGACTAAACGGCAGGGTGGTCAGCTCTGATGTCCCTATCAACTCCTTCTGGGTGGGAGAAGCTCGACCCCGTCGAGTGCAGGTCTGGCCAGCTGTCGTACTGCTCCGGAAGGTCAAGGTCAAGGCGTTGCAACTCGGCTCGCAAAATTCACGTCACATCCGATTCGGGTCGACCTTTCCACCGAACAAGGTAACGTTGGTAGCTTCCTCTCATGGTAGATATAACCTGCTCATCTAATATATGTTCTATGTGTTCTCTGCGTGCATGAAACTTTGGAGGTGGAGGCTCAATAGCAGATGATGGGTCAAGGTAATTAACAGAGGCGGGTGTATTAACAAAAGGATCAGAAGGAATGAATGTGGACCATTTGTATGGGACTAAATCTTCAATATTAAATGTCGCACTAATCCCATAGGCTTCAGGAAGATCTACAACATAAGCATTCGAACTGATTTTCTTTAGGACTTTGAGCGGTCCCGCACTACGGGATTGCAACTTTTTGAACGTTCCCGAAGAAAGTCGTTCAGGTCTAATTCTCACCATGACAGAATCTTCTACATTCAACTCTTTATAACGTCTGTGCAAATCAGCAAGGAATTTATATTTTAAGTTATTAGAGTGAATACGTTTGCTGATTTTCTGATGCAATGAATGCAGGTGTGATGCAAATGATTGTGCAGACTCAGAGACTCTATGTTGATGAGACATGGGAATCAAGTCTATGGGCTGCCTAGGTTTATATCTATTCACCACTTCGAAGGGACTCATGCCTAAGGACTTATTGACCGAACTATTATATGCAAACTCGGCGGTCGGTAACACTAAATCCCAAGTCCTAGCATAGGCCAACGAAAATTGTAATTTAGTGCCAATCATGTGCCTAAGAATTTTCCTAAAGGAGCTCACGAATCTAACATCTCTATCATATGTAATAGATTTTGGAAGGTCAGGAGGTCTAACGACTTCATTGAAATAAAGTTTGGCAAATCTAGAAGCATTAGAAGTCCTAGGAAATAGAAGAAAGGGAGCCATATTTGAAAAATGGTCCACAACCATAAATATGGAATTGTGCTTGATATAGGTACTAGGAAGTCCTAACACGAAGTCCATACTGACATCTTGCCATGGGATCGTGGCACTAGACATAAAATCTAAGAGGTCGTCCAGCCTAGGAATGGAAAAATGATACTTAACCGTGAATTTATCAATGGCATGGCTATCAATGCACATCCTCCAAGAGTCATCTTTCTAGGGAGTGAGGAGTGCAAGTACAACACAGGGGCTCAAACTCTCACGAATATATCCTCGGGTGTGGAGTTCGTCAACTTGACGTTGCAGTTCAGTGTGCTCGTTTGGGTTGAGCCTATGATGGGGAAGATTTGGCAAGGATGCTCCGGGAACGAGGTCAGTCGCGTGCTGGATGTCACGCATCGGAAGAAGTATATCTGGAAGATCCTTAGGAAAAACAGAGTGAAACTCCTCCAACAGGGGAACTACTGCTGGTGGGTGCTCAAGGTTCGACTCTATACTGATGGCTCTAGTCACAAGGGCAAACACAGATGATTGGCTTTCGATATCTTTCATTATCTCTTTCGAAGTAATGATGTGAAATGGTTCATCTTTTCGTAGAGTGGCACTCTTCTTTTCAGGGGCAGACTCTCTAGGAGGCAATGAGTTCAGTATAATTTTCTGACCCTGGAACATAAAGCTACACAAATTCGAACGCCCATGAAGTGTGACGTCCATATCGTATAGCTAAGACCTCCCTAGGATGACTTGACCTACATCCATCGGAATGCGGTCGCACCAGATTTCGTCTTTATAGGATAGGAATTGAATCGGGACGAGGCATCTTTCCAACACCGAAAGAGATGTCTTATCTACCCAAGCTACTTTATATGGATTGGGATGAGGGATAGATTTCAGGCCGAAGCGGGAGACAACTCCGGAAGCAATGGTATTAATACAACTTCCGCTATCAAATAGGATTTGCATGTTTTATCATTGATCTTAATGAGTGTGTAAAATAGGGAGGTCCTACGCCAATCTTGTTCGGTCTTAGTCTGAGTTAGAGTGCACCTAACCACATGAAGCCTAGGGTTTGGGTTATTTGGATCAGTGGGCTCCTTTTGGGGTTCAAAATGGAGAAACTCTAACCCGGTCTGTTCATCTCCAAAGTCTTCTACAAAATCCTCAATGTTTGGCTCATAGACTTCTTCAACACATTCATTCGCTTGAGTCCCGACTTCTAGTTCAGTCATGAGATAGGTCTTGGCATTACACTGGGATGCTATATGGCCAAATTTTTGGCACCTAAAACATTGAGTTTGGCTTCTAGAAGGAGGATTGGGACCTAGTATGCCCTTTTCTTTATGGACAAGTATCGGGGATGTCCTAATCGGTGCTTGGCTAGGGCCGGGCTGGTTAGAAGGATTGGGAAACTGCCTGGGTTGTGGGAGGTAGTTTTGATTAGGTCGGGCTCCTGGGGCCATGGGTCGAGGGTCGGTACGCCTCACTATAGGGGCTTGTAAGAAACTATCTACATCTTGAGCCAACTGGTATGCTTGGCCAAAAGTAGTAATCTCTCGGAGGATTAGTTCTTTCTGGATCTCCTCGCGGAGTCCTGCCCGAAACCTAGAGAGAGTAACAGTCTCCTCTTCGATTACACCGCACCTCATATGAAACTCCTCAAATCGTGCAATGTAATCAGCAACGGTTGATGTCCCTTGAGTTAGTTTCTGCCACCTATCCATAAGGCGTTGTCGGTAAGAGAATGGCAGATACTTCTCATTCAGCTTTTCCTTCATATCCTCCCAGGTAGTGATACGAAGAAGCCTTTGGGTCTCATGCATATGTTCAACATTATGCCAATACCAGTGAGCTTGCCCAATAAGCTTCATTTTAGCGAATCATACTTTTCTATCGTCAGTCATTTCGTACCACTCAAAATAGTTATCCATGGCTGCTCTCCAATCAAGGTACACACTCGGCTCTAATTGACCAGCAAATATGGGGGCATCTACTCGTACGGTACGAAGTAGTCGCTCATCAAGATCGTACTGGTGCTCAGGAGGAGGTTGGTTCCTAGGGGGATGGGGAAAAGCTACAGGTGGTGTGGTCAAACCAAGCTCGGGATAAGCTGCAATTGGGGTTGACGATTCAGGAGTCCTAGGGTGTTGCACTAAAGCACGGATCTCTCGTTTGAATTCGTCTTGATCAGCTCGTAATGCAGCTAATTGTCCCAAAATATCTTGTAGAACTCTGGGGTCCATGGTGGGTAAAGGGGTCTGAGAGTCAGTGAGGAGGTACTCTCTACCACTACGGGTTGGCATGCAGGGACTACTCTAGTTGGTGATATGATATGCAATGCTACTAATGAACACTAACTTACCAAATGCAATGCAAGACAACCTACTAATGCAATCTACTATGAATTCGGAAATCAGTAAATTTTCACAAAGATAACTTAAAATTAAATATTACTAATTTGTACTTTGGTTATTTCAGAGTTAAAGTAGGAAATTAATCACTATGAGAAATTAGGTTGCAAGCACGTATTACAGTCATTCTAATCCTAAAGTAATCTAATCGACGGATGTTGAGAATTATCCTGTTGCTAAATTATGCTAATTTAATATTTAGATTTAAATGGTGGGTAGGATGGGTGTGGTAGTAAATGTTCTAGGTTTTGCAGTTTGACAAGAAAGTAAGTTTTCAAAATAGGACCGTCATGCAAGAGAACTAGAACATAATTAGATAAACAAACCCAAAAGAAAGAACAACCTGTTACCTGTGGTGGATACAGTCAACCGGAAGCGTCCGTTGTAGAGTCTCGAGTACGAAGTTGGCGCCGAGCGCGGCTAGCTAGAGCTGTGGTCCTGGATCTGCAGCACAAGGGGCTTCTGGGCTTCTGGAATGGACTGAAAAATGGCTGAATCGGGCATGAGACAGGACCTGCAGCTGCTAGGGCCTGGGCCGCGCTCAAATGATAGCCGGCCTGGGTCAATACAGGAGCAAGAGCGGCTGGGGTGGGCGACGCGCTGCTTCCGTGGGTGGTACCTGCGGGCCCGTGGTTTGTGTGGGACGAACCGGGAGGAAAGAAAAAAAAAATGGCTGCAGTGGGAAGGATGGGGGGCCAAGGGGAAAATCAGAGTGGGAGAGAAGTGTGAGACGTCGGGGAATGGCGGCCGAAGTCGGGGAGGTAGATGGAGGAGGTTGTTGCAGCGGCGACGGTGGCGTAGTGGCGGCGAAGGGAGGGCGGAGCGCGAGGGCGGAAGCTTCGGCGGCGTTGATGGCGAAGGCCAAAGCCGGTGGCCGCAGTCAAGGAGGCGCTGCGGTCGGCCAGAGTGGCGGAGCAGAGGAAGCGGCAGGCGGATGGCGGCGGAGCGACGGCGGAGGCGGAGCTCGAGGGAAGAAGTAGGAGGGGTTGGGCGGCACGGTGGAGGCAGACACCGAAGAAAGAAGGGGATGGTGGCTTCGGCCGGTGGAGCGGAAGCGGCGAAGGGTGGGCGGCGCGCGGCGGAGCTCGGCGGCGGCACGGGTGGAGCGGCGCTCAAGGGCGGTAGCACAGCGTGCGGCCGGAGAAGACGAACAGAGGTAGGGTTTTTTTTTTCTTTTTTCTTTTTTTTCTTTTTCTTTTTCTTTTTCTTTTCTTTTTTTTTCTTTTTTTTAAACTCAGACCCGTTAGGATTCGGGTTAACGGGTTTGACCCGATCCGATACCCTTTACGGACCCGTCATGTGCGGGTCACGTGAAACTTTTTTTGTTTTTTGAAGCAGAACCGGGCTAACGGGTAGAGATGGGCATTGGGGAGAGCCGCCCATGGCCCGGCACAAAGCGGGCCCCGCTTGCTACAGTAATGGGCCGTGCCTAGCACGGCCCATAAAAGGGGGCCGGGCTGGGTTAAAAATTTCTGGCCCGCGGGCCGAGCCCGGCACGGCCCAAAGGGCCTGGGCTGGCACGATTCGTGGGCCAAGCACGGCACGGCCCGCGAGCCAGCCCGGCACAGCCCATAAGGGCCTGGGCCGGCACGATTCGTGGGCCAAGCACGACACGGCCCGCGAGCCAGCCCGGAACGGCCCATAAGGGCCTGAACCGGGCCTGGCATGGCTCATCCCCCTTAAAAAAAATGGAAATAATTTTTTTTAATAAATTAATAAATATTGGGAACTAAGAATTTATTAATATAAAGCCACCTTAATGGTGGGGGGTTTGGCATAGACCCCTACCAGTTTATTAATTTAAATCAAAATGGTACATGAAGGGAGGTTTGGACCTTGGTCTAACCTCCAGAATACAATAAGAAAGGAGAAAAAATAGAGATGACTCACTTTAACAATTAAAAAAAATAAAAATGTACATTGGAAACTAAGAATTTATTAATATAAAGCCACCTTAATGGTGGGGGGTTTGGCATAGACCCCTACCAGTTTATTAATTTAAATCAAAATGGTACATGAAGGGAGGTTTGGACCTTGGTCTAACCTCCAGAATACAATAAGAAAGGAGAAAAAATAGAGATGACTCACTTTAACAATTAAAAAAAAATAAAAATGTACGATTATAAAAAATTAAGAAATAAAAATAAATGATCAAAATCTTACTAATCATCAGTATTCACTATTCAGTAGTGTTTGTGTTAGAACCCGCCCATGCCGCAGAAAAATTTCAAAAAATTCAGATGGCAGCGGAAGAGGCATGCGCGGGATCAACCGTTCATCGCATGAACGTTGTTCAAAAAACCGTTCGTAGTTAGATAAAGATTAAAACTTTTAGAACCTTTAGAAGATCAGATCTTCACCTTGTGCGGATAGATGATCACCGCAAACTGGAGTTCGTGGTTTTAGGATGAAGGTTCGCTTGAAGCCGCACAAGCGTCCGGCCTCTACGGGTATCCACACGAAGCAGAGGACTGATCAAAGCTTTCTTGTCTTCCCGGGGTGCTAGCTCCCTTACAAAGACTACTTTAGGTGGCTGATGTCTTCCCTTTGAATCAACCCTTGATTGTACTTGGGAGGAGGAAGGGATATGGAACATCCAAGGAAGAAGATCACCAAGCTTTGCAGCCTTTATCTTTTCCCTGCGTTGGAAGAAGGAAGGGAGGAGGAAGGGAGCCGTCAAGCTTCTTCTTTTCTTCCTCTTTGCATGCGGCTTGAAGACCAAGGGAGGAGAGGGGGCGACAGCTGAAAATAAGAGGGCTTCACATACATTAGGGCGCCGGCCCTTGCTCCCCTTTTAAAGCCATGTAGGGCTCCTACAATTTAGGAGCCCTAGACTAACTTCCTAAGAGGGGGCGCCGGCCCCCTCTCTTCATGCCGCACCAAGAAAAGGAGAGGGGCTCATGCCCCTCTTATTTGGTTAACCTAATCTTCCTCCAAGGAGGATTAGGTGTCCCTCTCATGGTTTAGTCCTAATCTAATTAGGCTTGAATCAATTTGGTTCAATCTATACTAGTTCTAATCCAATTAGAACTTGAATGAACTATGACTCAATTGAACTCTTCAATCCTAACCCAATTAGGAGTTACGTTGATTCATTAGATTAATAATTAATTAGGACTTAAGAAATTCTAATCCAATTAGGACTTATTTAATTTTAGTCCTAATCCAATTAGGACTCTAATTTGAATCCGAAGTCCTAATCCGATTAGGACTCTAAAAATCCTACTCCAAGTAGGAATCCAATTTTAATTCAAAAGTCCTAATCTAATTAGGATTGTAGGAAACCTACTCCAAGTAGAAATCCCAGTTCTACTCCAATTAGGATTCCCAGTTCTAATCCAATTAGGACTCTAGGAATCCTACTCGAAGTAGGATTTGTATTTAAGTCCAATTAATTAATTCCATTGTTCCTTCTTCAACTGAATATCAATCGAATTGATTACTTGTGATTCCTAATCACGATTCAACCATCGGATCGGTCAATACTTCTAGTGTGTGTGACCCCATAGGTTCTATTCTGACTGGTAGTGAGATATATTATGATCTCTATCACAATATCATTGAAAACTCCTTTCAATGGGTCAGAACGATTCCAACTTTACTCATTAGGGTTTATCGATCATCGAGATAATCCCTGTGAGTCCCACCATCCACCAGTGACACCTAGCAGCATGTAGTGGCTACCCAGCAGAATGGAATGATGAACCTCTAGGTGCAGTTATCGTGTGATACAGTCCTACTATCGTGGATCCCTACAGGACGGAGGTCATGGACAACTCGTCAAACCCCATCGCATGTCATATGTCAAGATTTATTCGACTTAAGCTCGAGAGTGGAAAACTCTTTCTCCACTTTACAATCTGCCCCGGCCAAGGTCTTACGAACTCAGTCTTATAAATCACATAGGATCTCTCCTTATCTATCAAGGTTGATAGATTCCTTATAGGTGCATACCCTACTCCTACAGTGAACCTACTGTAGCCAATCTACACTGCATGGACCCATATGGCTAGAGACCATGTATGTGTGCAGTTAAACTACAATAACCTCACTGTGAGTAGCCGAAGCATCGCAGGTCAAAGGACCAGTCACACTACTGCAACATCAAGCAAGTCACTGACGAGTGGATAGACATCCAAGTGACTTTTTGTATTGGTCACGCTCAGTACCCTTGTTCTCTAACAAGCACCTGCACTATTACTTCAGTGTCTCCACACCGTGGACTCGAGTCTCGTCCATCCATAGGAAAAGTAATGTGTGCACTGATCTCATCGGATCGATCACCGTCCTCGTGATGATCCATCGATCAGGAGCATTTAGAAATTAATCACTAATGATACATGGCTCAAATTCTCAACTCTTGAGAATATGCATCATCATCTTATTAATTCCTTGGACGATACATAGACACAATAACAATATGAATGAAAAAGATGCCTTTCATTTTATTTAATAATAATAAAGTCAAGTACAAATTATGTCCCAGAATTAATAATGTGTCAGCCAAAATTGACTTCTAGGGCATATATCTAACAATCTCCCACTTGCACTAAAGCCAATTGGTCATATATCTTAGGCCCATCTTCTCAAGATGGGCTTCAGTCTTTTGCTGACTCAGCTCCTTAGTGAATGGGTCTGCCACGTTGTCCGCGGAGTCTACTCTCTGCACCTCGACATACTTCTTCTCAACATAGTCGCGTATGAGGTGGAAGCGCCGCTCTATGTGCTTGGACTTCTGATGAGACCTTGGCTCCTTAGCAAGAGCTATGGCGCCATTATTATCGCAGTAGAGTGTTATGGCATCTGATGTCATCACATCCAACTCTGCAATGAATATCTTGAACCAGAAGCCTTCTTTAGCAGCTTCAGAGGCGGCGATGTATTCAGCTTCCATAGTAGAATCAGCAATGATCGGTTGTTTAGAACTTTTCCAATTCACCGTACCACCATTACACAAGAACACATATCCAGATGTTGACTTTCTATCATCGACATCAGTCATGAAGTCTGAATCTGTGTACCCTTCTACCTTTAACTCTGATGATCCTCCAAAGACCAAGAATAAATCTTTAGTTCTTCTCAAGTACTTAAGAATATTCTTCACAGCTGTCCAGTGTTCTTCACCTGGATTCGACTGATATCTGCTTGTGACACTCACAGCTAGGGCTATATCAGGTCGTGTACATAGCATGGCATACATGAGGCTCCCTATTGCTGATGCATAAGGGATCTTGCTCATGCGTTGAATCTCTTCAGATGTATTGGGGCACATCTTCTTGGAGAGATGAATTCCATGTCTTAGGGATAAGAGACCCCTTTTAGAGTTTTCCATGCTGAACCTTTTCAGCACTTCCTCTATGTACATCTTCTGTGATAGGCCAAGCATCCTTTTGGATCTATCTCTATAGACCTTTATTCCCAAAATATAGGTCCCCAAGGTCATTTATGGAGAATTCTTTTGACAACCAGACCTTGACCGAGGTTAGCATGGGAATATCATTCCCTATCAGGAGAATGTCGTCCACGTACAGTACGAGAAATACGACAGTACTCCCACTAACCTTTTTGTAAACACACGGTTCCTCTTCATTTTTGATGAAATCAAACGTTTTGATTGCGTCATCGAAACGAGTGTTCCAACTCCGAGATGCTTACTTTAGTCCATAGATGGACCTTTGCAGCTTGCAGACCTTGTGATCTCCATCACTGAAAGTGAAACCCAAAGGCTGTTCCATATAGATATCTTCATCAAGATATCCATTCAGGAAAGCAGTTTTCACATCCATCTGCCAGATTTCATAATCATGAAATGCTACAATGGTAAGCAATGTTCGGATGGATTTCAGCATGGCTACAGGTGAAAAGGTCTCCTGATAGTCAATGCCTTCGCATTGACTATACCCTTTCGCCACTAGCCTTGCTTTATAGGTCTCTACCTTTCCATCCGAACCTATCTTTCTTTTGTAGATCCATTTGCATCCAATAGGTACAATACCTTCTGGTGGATCTACTAAGGTCCAGACTTGGTTGGAATGCATGGAGTCCAACTCTGACTTCATAGCTTCCAACCATTTCTCGGAATCGATATCAGATATCGCCTCGTCGTAGGTTTTGGGATCCTGTATGTGATCCCTATCTCCCACTAGGAACATTTTCTCGGTATCCTCTTCTAGTATACCTAAGTATCTATCGAAAGGATGGGAGACCCTACTAGATCTTCGAGGTGGTTGAGGGACATCGTGTACTGGCTCTGTATGAATGGGTTCGATAGGATTCATGACTCGTTGCTTTTCAGAGACTTTCTCTTCAAGCTCAATTTTTCTTCCACTGCCTCTATCAAGGATAAACTGGTTTTCCAAGAAGATGGCATGACGGCTCACAAACACATTGTGATCCTCTGAGACAAAAAAATTGTATCCTAATGACTCTTTAGGATATCCTATAAAACGAGCACTTATGGTCCTAGCCTCTAGTTTGTCCACCTGTAGTCTTTTGACGTGGGCCAGACATCCCCAAATCTTGAGATGACCAAGACTTGGTTTCTTACCATGCCATATCTCATACAGTGTGGGAGGAACGGATTTAGAGGAAACTCTATTTAGTAGATATACTGCGGTAAGTAAGGCATCTCCCCAAAGAAACATTGGTAGATCAGTGAAGCTCATCATGGACTGGACCATATCCAATAGAGTCTGATTTCTCCTCTCTGACACCCCGTTGAGTTGAGGTGTACCCGGAGGAGTCCATTGTGAAACTATGCCATTGTCCTTGAGATAGTCCCGGAATTCTCCACTAAGGTATTCTCCTCCTCGATCTGATCGAAGAGCCTTAAGAGATTTTCCAGTTTGTTTTTCTACTTCATTTCTGAACTCTTTGAACTTTTCAAAAGATTCAGACTTGTGTTCATAAGATACACATACCCATACCGTGAATAATCATCGGTAAAGGTAATGAAGTATGAATAACGTCTCCTGGCTTGCACATCGAATGGGCCACACACATCTGTGTGTATCAGGGTAAGTATTTCAGTGGTCCTCTCCCCATGTCCTATAAAGGGCAATCTAGCCATTTTTTCTTGAAGACAGGACTCGCAAACTGGATATGACTCGGAAGTCAATGAGCCGAGAAGCCCATCTTTATCCATTCTGTTCATTCTGTCCTCTCCAATATGGCCAAGCCTGAGGTGCCACAAATATTTTTGGTTTATCTCATCCCTGGATCTTTTGGATCATTTGGCATTCACTTCTTGCTCAGACACATTTATAGATACATCCATATGCAAATCATAGAGACTGTCAATCATAAAACCACGTGCGACTATTTTATTTCTGAAATAAATAGAACAGCAGTCTTTGTCAAATGTAAAAACATGACCTTCCTGTGCTAGATATGAAACAAAAATCAAATTTCTGCTAGCAGCAGGTACATAATAGCAGTCTCTAAGTAATAAACTAAAACCAGACGGTAGTCGCAGATGGTAGGTGCCCACAGCCACAGCAGCAACTTTTGCCCCGTTGCCAACCCGAAAGGTTACCGCACCTTCCGCCAGCCTTCTACTTTCCTTTAGACCCTGCATGGTAGTGCACAAATGAGCACTAGAACCAGAATCTATAATCCAACTAGAAGTAGAAGAAACCGTTAGATTAGTTTCAATTATGAGCAAGTCTATACCTTCTGAAGGTGTGTCACCTTTCTTGTTCTTCAGGCTCTCGAGGTATGAAGGACAGTTTCTCTTCCAGTGGCCGTCGACATTGCAGTGGAAACATTTTCCTTTGTCATTAGCCTTTTTCTTTTGAACTTCCTTCTTTGGCTTCTTGTCTTTCTTCTGCTTCTTAGCAGGCTTCTTTTTTTTCATAGTAGACTTTCTCTTGGAACCAGAAGTCAACTCAGCAGCAAGAATATTGCCCCTTAAACCTTTCAAGGCTCCCTCAGCAGTTACCAACATATTTATCAGTTCAGTCTTAGTGCATTCAATCTTATTCATGTGGTAGTTTACTATAAACTGACCAAATAAATCAGGAAGGGATTGAAGGATCAGATCTACTTGCAATTCCTTGTGCATGTTCATACCGAGCTTCTCAAGCTCCTCTAGGTCCTTGATCATAGTCAGACCGTGATCATAGACGGACTGCCCCTCGCGCATCTTTGCTTTGAAGAGCCTCTTGGACACTTCAAAACGAGCTGTGCGACTCTGCTCACTATACAACTCTTGCAGGTGTGCCAGTATGTCCCTAGCAGTCTTCATATTCATGCTGGCATTGTAGTTCATTGGACATGGATGCCATGATATAGCACTTGACTCTGATATCATCATCCGTCCATTTTTGATGCGTCACACGCTGATCATCAGTAGGACGTGCTGGTAGTCTAGGAATATCATTTTCGAGTATGTAGCCCAGTTTCTCACAATTCAAAACAATTTTGAGGTTTCTAAGCCAGTCCTTGTAATTGGTTCTGGTCAGTCGGTTGGTCTCAAGAATACGGGTCAAAGGATTTGAGGCTGACATTATGATCTGCAGAGAGTAAAAATTTTAGTTAGACTTTTGTACTTGATCCTTAATCTGTTCTAAGGTCTTTTAGAACAAATGTACCTCCCACTATTTTCTTGAAACCCTTACACTCCCCTGGAAAGAAAACGGAAATCCTACGCGACTAGGGTTTCTAGTAGGTACTGCGGTCTCACCAATCTACATGGCACCTCACCTAACAGTTATTGGTGACACATAGATGGATGAGTGTACAACTCTTGTACAATACTTCTCAAGCATGTTGCAGTGCAACTTGGTCTCTAAGCCATGAAGACCTCACCAAACAGTTATTGGTCCCATTTCTTAGTTAAGTCAGACCCACTATATAACCGTAGAAATAAAGTCGTCATTGGGTCCTCACCTAACAGTTATTGGTGCCCAACCCCACCTTTACCCTACAACATCTCATGTCTATAGAGAGGTCCAGCCCCCCGATGCAACTTGCCCACTGTATCCAGCCGAGACAAATCAACATCAGAAAGACCTTAGCAGCTCTACTACAGTGGAAGACCTATTGACTTAATATTAGTTAATCAGGTCTTAGTGTTTGCAACTTGAGCTCTTCATAAGAGGTAATCGAACAATTGGCCAGGTAAGCAGGTGGGAGGCTCCCCTTACTCAGAGAGTAAGGTCCTAATTAAGTAACCACCTTTCATGCTTTCCTGGACACCAATTAGATCAATTAATCTAATATGACTCGCTCATGTTGGTTCACTCTCGACTTGATTGAGGAGGTTTTAATTTAGGTCTCAATTGGGTTTGTTACATCACATGTAAACCTATATACCCCGCACTCATTCACATCACATGCAAACGGCACATCACATGCAGTTATAATCGCAGCATCAAATAAAGCTAAACTTTAAATAGGTGATGATCATGGATTCTAATTAGGTCGTATTACAAGCACATGCACGTCAATCGATCAATTGGTCTTCAACTCTTGAATTGGTTCCAAGCCTCCTTGATTCGATCCTTGATCAACTCTTGATCCAATCGCCATCAACCGCTTAGATCGCTGTTCATCTCATGCCTTGTCTTCAATTTGATCGTTGACGTACATCACATCACAGAAATACAACCAGATGTAAAATAAAAATAATAATAAATTACATCCCCTTTTAGGAGGCACGCAGGCCTCTCAAAACATCAAATAAGATGCATGCAAGCATCTGAAAAATTACATGACATTACAGATCACATCGCAGGTCATTACATTTGATACCAAAAGGGTTTGAATCCTATGATCATCACCACATGCAGCAATTATAATTTTCAGATCTGAAATCTAATTGATTATCTCATGACATAGGTTGCTGATCATGCTAATCATGATTATAAACTTTGTAATCCCATTAACAATGCAATTAGAATCATCTTTTTATCACATAAAAATCAACATGCAAAAATCAGCACCCTAGAAAAAATCTGCATGCATAACCATTTAAATTTCAGATCTAATAAGCCTATTAATAATTAATCCTTACCTTAATCTACGATGCCTAGGCTCTGATACCACTGTTAGAACCCGCCCATGCCGCAGAAAAATTTCAAAAATTCAGATGGCAGCGGAAGAGGCATGCGCGGGATCAATCGTTCATCGCATGAACGTTGTTCAAAAAACCGTTCGTAGTTAGATAAGGATTAAAACTTTTAGAACCTTTAGAAGATCAGATCTTCACCTTGTGCGGGTAGATGATCACCGCAAACTGGAGTTCGTGGTTTCAGGATGAAGGTTCGCTTGAAGCCGCATAAGCGTCCGGCCTCTACGGGTATCCACACGAAGCAGAGGACCGATCAAAGCTTTCTTATCTTCCCGGGGTGCCAGCTCCCTTGCAAAGACTACTTTATGTGGCTGATGTCTTCCCTTTGAATCAACCCTTGATTGTACTTGGGAGGAGGAAGGGAGATGGAACATCTAAGGAAGAAGATCACCAAGCTTTGCAGCCTTTATCTTTTCCCTGCCTTGGAAGAAGGAAGGGAGGAGGAAGGGAGCCGTCAAGCTTCTTCTTTTCTTCCTCTTTGCATGCGGCTTGAAGACCAAGGAAGGAGAGGGGGCGACAACTGAAAATAAGAGGGCTTCACATACATTAGGGCGCCGGCCCTTGCTCCCCTTTTAAAGCCATGTAGGGCTCCTACAATTTAGGAGCCCTAGACTAACTTCCTAAGAGGGGGCGCCGGCCCCCTCTCTTCATGCCGCACCAAGAAAAGGAGAGGGGCTCATGCCCCTCTTATTTGGTTAACCTAATCTTCCTCCAAGGAGGATTAGGTGTCCCTCTCATGGTTTAGTCCTAATCTAATTAGGCTTGAATCAATTTGGTTCAATCTATACTAGTCCTAATCCAATTAGAACTTGAATGAACCATGACTCAATTGAACTCTTCAATCCTAACCCAATTAGGAGTCATGTTGATTCATTAGATTAATAATTAATTAGGACTTAAAAAATCCTAATCCAATTAGGACTTATTTAATTCTAGTCCTAATCCAATTAGGACTCTAATTTGAATCCGAAGTCCTAATCCGATTAGGACTCTAGGAATCCTACTCCAAGTAGGAATCCAATTTTAATTCAAAACTCCTAATCTAATTAGGATTGTAGGAATCCTACTCCAAGTAGGAATCCCAGTCCTACTCCAATTAGGATTTCCAGTCCTAATCCAATTAGGACTCTAGGAATCCTACTCGAAGCAGGATTTGTGTTTAAGTCCAATTAATTAATTCCATTGTTCCTTCTTCAACTGAATATCAATCGAATTGATTACTTGTGATTCCTAATCACGATTCAACCATCAGATCGGTCAATACTTCTAGTGTGTGTGATCCCATAGGTTCTATTCTGACTGGTAGTGAGATATATTGTGATCTCTATCACAATATCATTGAAAACTCCTTTCAATGGGTCGGAACGATTCCAACTCTACTCATTAGGGTTTATCGATCATCGAGATAATCCCTGTGAGTCCCACCATCCACCAGTGACACCTAACAGCATGTAGTGGCTACCCAGCAGAATGGAATGATGAACCTCTAGGTGCAGTTATCGTGTGATACAGTTCTACTATCATGGATCCCTACAGGACGGAGGTCATGGACAACTCGTCAAACCCCATCGTCTGTCATATGTCAAGATTTATTCGACTTAAGCTCGAGAGTGGAAAACTCTTTCTCCACTTTACAATCTGCCCCGGCCGAGGTCGTACGAACTCGGTCTTATAAATCACATAGGATCTCTCCTTATCTATCAAGGTCGATAGATTTCTTATAGGTGCATACCCTACTCCTACAGTGAACCTACTGTAGCCAATCTACACTGCATGGACCTATATGGCTAGAGACCATGTATGTGTGCAGTCAAACTACAATAACCTCACTGTGAGTAGCCGAAGCATCACAGGTCAAAGGACCAGTCATACTACTGCAACATCAAGCAAGTCACCGACGAGTGGATAGACATCCAAGTGACTTCTTGTATTGGTCACGCTCAGTACCCTTGTTCTCTAACAAGCACATGCACTATTACTTTAGTGTCTCCACACCGTGGACTCGAGTCTCGTCCATCCATAGGAAAAGTAATGTGTGCACTGATCTCATCGGATCGATCACCATCCTCGTGATGATCCATCGATCAGGAGCGTTTAGAAATTAATCACTAATGATACATGGCTCAAATTCTCAACTCTTGAGAATATGCATCATCATCTTATTAATTCCTTGGACGATTCATAGACACAATAACAATATGAATGAAAAAGATGCCTTTCATTTATTTAATAATAATAAAGTCAAGTACAAATTATGTCCCAGAATTAATAATGTGTCAGCCAAAATTGGCTTCTAGGGCATATATCTAACAGTTTGTATCATCATCATCAGAGGATGTTGTATCATGTCCACCTTTATCTTGAAGTCTCGCCTCAGCATCCAACCAATCTTTGAAGCAGAGAAGCAACTCAACCGTTTCGCCAGTCATCCTACTTCTCTTTTCGTCAAGAACACGCCGACCTGCACTAAAAGCGGATTCCGATGCTACTGTGGACATCGGCGCAGCTAAAATATCGCGTGCTATTGCAGACATAACAGGATATTGATTTTTAATACTTTCACCAAGATAATATATGTAGACTCTCTATTTGATTTTCATCATATGCAGACTGAAGATGATTTCGTAAACGGGTTCGGTACTTACCCGCTAGGGCTTTCTTCAACCTCCCTATGGTTACGGGAGGGCGTGCCGATAATCGTGGCGGCGGCTGTTGGCGGATGGAGGGCGCGGCAGCGGCTGCGAGATTGCGGCGACCGACGGCGACCGGCCGCGGGGCTCCACGGCGGCGGTCCCCTCTGCGGATACGACGCAGGCGGCCGATCTCAGGCTTCCGCAGGCGGCAATAGGGTGCCCGATGGTGGCGGAGCGCTCAGGGCGCGCGGCGACACTTCGGAGGGGGTGGCGCTCGGCTTGGCGGTGGCGTGATGCAGCGGCGGTGGAGCGTGAGAGTGGTGGTTGCGGGCTTGGCGGCCGGCGGGACGGGGCCGACGAACAGGGGTCTTCCCCTCTTTTTTTTTTTTGATGAGAACCGAGAGGGAGGGAGGGACCTTCTCTCTTTTTTTCTGTGTGTGTGTGTGTGTTATTTTGGTGAGCACCGAGGGGAAGAGACAAAGATGATGTCTCGGGTGGGATTTTGGTGGAGTGAATGAATAGGGCTAGTGGACCGTAGGAGGTTGAGGGAGAAAATGCTTGATCGTGTCTTTGGCAACGGGGGCAAAGCCAGGGCTCTAATACCAAGTTGATGCCGAACCAGATCCGGGAAGGATGACTGCGGTGATGATGTTGTACTTGTGGTGAGGTGAAAGAGGAAACGAAGGAGGAGAAGAGAAGGAGAAAGAAGAAGAGAAGAAGGAGAAGGGAGGAGGAGGAAAGGAGGGAAAACGTGGGGAAAGAAAAGTCTTAATTCTTCATTAACCCTAATCAACATAAAAGTTTCCTATAAATAGGGCCCAATAAGAACAATTAAAATAAAACCCCCTTACACAAAATAATTCTCAATAAACCCAAACTACACAAATAAAGTCCAACAATAATAAAATTGCAAACAAACCCAGAAATAAAAGAAAATAAAATGCAAATAAAGTTGGGGAGATTAAACGGCAGAGTGGTCAGCTCTGATGTCCCCATCACTCGACGCACTTAAACATAAATTCACATATATTCGCCTGAAATACTAGATTGAATTCATTAGTACAACATGAAATATACTCAAATGCTTTGAGTTCATCAAAATCAAATAGGGATATAATCAATCACTCCACAATAACATCCTCTTCAATCTCCTCTTTCTTATTAACAATCAACCTAAATACCAAAAGTGATTATTTTTAGAAATTTAATGATTCTCAATTCGCTCTATCTCTATCTCTATTTCTAGTTTTACTTAAACTGTATTTTATGTATTTCATCTTAGTCCTACTTAATTTAAAATCCTTAAATTCTAATGCACTCTTCCATATTCCAACTTACAATTAGTTCCAATCTTAGCTCCATCCACTAAAACTATATCATGCAAATACCATACACCAAAAAATATCCTCCTGGATATACCCAGTAAGCTAATTTATAACTTGTGTAAAAAGTTAAATACTTAGAGGACATCTTTGATACAAATATATTGTCATAGGAAACTCATTAGTAATCAATAATTCTCGTACTATTATTCGCTCTATCACACATGTCCTTAATTACATTAATAAACTAAGAGAGACTTCTTTCTTTTCTAACACCTACCATAAGAAAAATGGGAAGCTTTTTGAGTTTAATAAGATTTTAAAGATGACATCTTTGATATAAATATATTGCCATAGAAAACTCATTAGTAATCAATAATTCTCATACTAGTATCCACTCTATTACACATGTCCTTAATTACATTAATATAATTGACAGAGACTCCTTTCTTATTAAACAAATTATAGCCAATCAAATTATTCTCATGTAGTCGGGAAGCTTTTTGAGTTCTTGAGCCCTGTATATACCAAAGATATTCCTAGCACACAATCGATGTGGACTAAAGACATGCATCCATGAGCTCACATATACTCCCCCATGTCAGCCCTGTCATTCTCACCAGGTTAAGAATCCAAATTTTATGAAATCCAATCATAAATGTGATGATCGATCCTTGGTTAGCTCCAAATGAGCCTTTGCTATAATGTTCCATATTCCACATAGATTGTAGACCCACTGTGCTCCCCAACTTCAGATTTATCATCTACTTCTTTGCATCACATAGGTATTTTGCTATAATGATTATTTCAATCATTTGCAAAGTTTGCTTCACCAAATAATCAACAATAAATTCATAACAAGGAACAAAAACAACTTTGGCAACCACCATTCCTTGTAGACCCACAACTGCTAAAAATGGACTATATGGAATATGGTTCACTCTCAATAGATCTGCAAGGCAATATTCTGATAGATTAGGCTCTGCCAATAACACTTTTTCTTCCAAGTGGAGCCGCTAGCGAATTCACGTAATTAACAAAATCCAATTATTAGAGAACCCATACAGAAGAAGGATACACTGAAAAATGTTGTGTTCTTGTTTCTTTTTTTCGGACAAAAAATGAACAGAGAATAGGGCTACAATGTTTTCTGCCTTCTCAAACCCTTCTTTCTCTGCTCTTAAAGCTAATAAATCTTGCACTGAATAAAATGAATAGACTAGGAAATGGAACTCCAAGTAAATTAATAAATAAATCCATGGCATCCAACTTCTTGTAAAACCTACTTAATTTCTATCTTAATCCCCCGAGCAAGCTTCCACTCTTCTTCTAACTCAAGAATATAAGCTTGTTCTCTAATCTCTCTGTGACAATCAAGAAAAACAACATCCAGGTAATTCACAAAATGATTTAAAAATTTGGATAGGATTTGAGATTAGATTAGCTTTGGCTAATCTGAGTTAGCCATCAGTTTGCACAGTTGGTGCAAAACTAAGGAAATCTACTTTAATTGTTCCATGTCCAAGGCGCTAAGGTCCTCTTACCAGGGCCGGCCCGAGCGTTAGGCGACCGAGACGGTCGCCTAAGGCCTCAGGCCAATGGAACCAAAAGGAAGCAAAGGCTCCATGTAAAAATGGGAACAGGAGCTGGCTACGAGTCTTCCCCCTTGATGGAAGGGAGGTGGAGAGTTTCCTGGCCTGCAGAGGGACAATTTGGGAAATTGGGGACAGTAGTTTTGTTTTGGGTGGAGAGGGAGGGAGGGAGAGAGAGAGAGGAGGGATTTGGTTGGCTTGATACACGCCTGAAGCCACTCTTATCTTTCATCCCTTCTCTTTTTTGGTTTTGGTCTTGGTTTTCCTTCCCTCGCATTACTCCTGATCCAGCTAGGCCATCAGGAAGAAAGATAGGGGGATTGGAGATGGACTTCTTGGAGGGTGGAGATTCTTTTAATTTTCTCCTCTCGGTTTCTTCTCCCCTCTTGGGTGGTAGAGAGAGAAAAGGAGGGAGGGGGTTGAATGGCTGCTGTGCTGTGATGTTGCAGTTGTTCCTTGGGTACTCACTTGAAGGGGAGATGGTGGGATGGGACTTTTATTATTTAGATGGAGTGAATTTCCCATAATGCCCCTACTTTCTCTTATAGAGAGGTTCCTTTCTGGACAAATTCTTTTCTTTACCTTGACCATGAAGTGCCACGGGATGACCTTCTCTTATTCTGCTCTTGCTTGACATGGTAAACAGTATTGCCAAGCATTATCTCGGTTATTTAATCAGTTTCATGGTCCTTCTTTTAGGGCAATTACATTTCTGTGCTTCCATTCAAAAATCATATTAAACTGGAAAAGCTTCTTATCTATCTTTATTAGATTCATGTATCTTTGTTGAAATAGTGTACTTGATAGCTATCTATTTTCATATTATTTTTTTAAGTATTTTATACTTATTAAAAAAATTATTATTAAAAAAAAAGAGATCTCATTCATTGGATTCGTCTTAGGCCCCCAAATGTATCGGGCCGCCCCTGCCTCTTACAATGTTACAAGGGCAAAACACATACTAATTATACCACATATAGTACTCTAAAACATTTTGTAAATTAAATGCAAGGATTCAATCAGAGTGTGATTTAAAGATAAATGATGCTAATGGCAATAAACAAAAAAACTGCCTGTGCAGACTAATTGTCAGGCATCATATAAGCTAGTTTGTGGCTTCAGGTTATACAGCTGAAGGCAACCTTGGCAGCAGTTGGCCAAACATGGAGCTGCAAAACAATAGAAGGTATCATTAGTTAACCCATGATGCAAGTTCTTAAAAAAAGCAATGATGGCTTGCAATGTGTTACAAAAGCCTGATAGGTCACAGAGAACACACCTTTTGACATAGTAGTAACAGAAGTCAGCCAGGATGAATGTTTGAACAATTTCTGAGAGGAGGAGCGCAGAAATCCAAAGGAAGCCAGTTCCCATATAGGCTAGAAAGTATCCACGAGTCTCGATTAACTGCACAATGAACAACAGTTTGTTTTAATAAACAGGCCTATTTTCACTTTATTGTATTGCTTACATTAAATTACCAATTGCAAAATAGAATACAAATATTTTTGGCATATGGGATGATGCAACTATGATTAAGAGGATCGAATGAGACGAAGAAATATCGATTTGGCTGCAATCCTATAAGCAGATTCAACTTATGGGATGAAATTCAGGCCATGGAAATATTTCCATTTATGTAAACCAATAAACAAACTCCCATTTTTGGTAAATCTGCTCTCTCTCTCTCTCTCTCTCTCTCTCTCTCTCTCTCTTCTCTGTGTGTGTGTGTGTGTGTGTGTGTGTGTGTTTAGAGAACTAGGACAGGTGGAAGCCTGGCTGAAAAAAGGGCAAGGGCAGGATTGAACACAAGCCTATTTTATCCACACGGGATTTCATCAACTCAACCAATTGGCACCTTCTGCTGCTCTTGTTAGTATTTCTCTGATACATGTTACAAAGAAAGATAGAACTGAGTGGTCTACAAATCTGACAAGGGAATCAACTTCAGGGGGCTCAATGCTATAGCAAGCTTCAGTAACTGCCCTCATTCTATGTATTACAAGCACACAGGGAGCACAGATAAAAGGTACTTGGATTTATTATGGCACAGCCATGGAAGCATTAGAAGATAATTAATTGTCAAGGACATAATAACTAAGTTGATGCAGAAATAACCAAAGCAATTTTTGCAAAAGTATATGTATTCATGTTAGTATTCAGCCCCCAGAGTGATGAAACTAGATCCATAGGTTGACTGTGAAAGCAAGACTACTGTTGGTGATGGAACAAAAGTAGTTACAGTGGAGAACACAGACCTACTCAACACGAAAGAAAAGGGAAAATAATTTAGAAACTCAAAGAATCTCACGCTAAAGAATCACTCAGCTGTTGAGGACATCTTTGCTTCTTCTAAATTGACACCACAGAGTTTGCTTAGTCTCAGGACCAAGATGAGAGCTCTGCACCAGCTGAGCGATTTTTTGACCAAGTTTTCTGGGTTACACTAGCAGTACTCAGAAAGAAACATATTGGACATTGTCTCAATCCTCAGACCAAAATCCAATAATAGCCCATGATTAAAGCACATAGATCTTAGAAAATACTTATTAAATTATAATAGGAAAACTTTCCCAGATAAAACAAAGGGGAAAAATCAAAGGATATGATTTTGCAGGATTTTCTAAGTTTGTGCAATTAGAGGTAAGTTTTTGTCACTTGGCCCACAGCTTGCAACCAAGATCAAGCAATTAGCTGTGGATTAAAGTCTCATAAGTTTGCTTGGCCAGAGCTTATGAATACCTAGCCCAAATTACATCAACGTCAGGATCAAGTGAAAATGTCTAATAAAACAGTCTTAATAAGGCCCAAATTCTTTAGCAGTCAAACAAAAGGGGAGTATCGAATATAGCCAGAACCAAAATATTTGGTTGCTTTCAGATGGATAGGGGACATTAATGTTTCTTGAGTTAGGAAAACCAACTCCAACAATTACGCGTGAGCCCAGAACTAGTAGGGCTCAATACATGGTGAGATTCATTACATATCTTTTAGGTCATTTCCATTCATCTTTATCGAGAAAAATGCATTCTCTAAAAAAAGGCTTTAATTGACACTATGATTTAGCTTTGTTTAGGATTAGGTTGTAATTAATGATCTAAGATTAGGCTTCAGTTACTGGTCTAGGATTTGGCTATACTTAACGGTTTGGGATTGGGCTTTAGTTAGCAGTTTGAACTGTGCTTGGACTAGTTTTAAGATGCCTCCCACCCCTCTCAAACTCACATACACCCCTCTCTCTCTTTTTATCATGTTCACCCCCTTTCTTTGTTCTCTCAGGCGCCAACTCTTGATAGCACTTGCACCCACACAAGTTCAGCCCTCATCACAATAAACATATTTTCAAACTTAATCCCTTTCAATTGTGAACAGCATATTTTTGGGTAGAAATCCAAAACCCCAAGAGGCAAGAGATTTAAATTTGGTGTGACAGAAAATAAATAATTAGGTTCTTTTCTAGAAACTAAAACTGTATTAACATATTTTTCAAATAACTTTCTGCATATGTTATTTATTCTAAAAGTTTCTGCATAGTATAATATCTGTAAAATTACTTTTCAGAGAACTAAATCTGTTTTAATTTATGCAAACTAATTTTCTAGTTAATTATTACATTCCATATATCATATTTTTTTGATTTTAAATATTTCTGTCAATATAAAAACTCTGCACATTAATTTCTGTGAACTAATTTACAGCCAATTGAATTTCTGGTTATTAGATTTCTGTATACTATAATTCTGTAACTTATTCCATGAAATAACAATTCTGCAAATAAACTTATGTGCAAGAAGTTACAGCAAATTAAATTCCTAATTATTATATTTCTGCATGCTATATTTCAATAAAATAAATTTCTACTTGTTAGATTTGTCCATGCATTATTTCAGCTATCAAAAGTTCTGACAATTTTCCAAAAGTTCAGCATACAAGACCACATGGTTAGAATTTAAAGATCATCCAGCCCACTATGCCTTTGTTAATGTTGAAAATGTTATAACAGAGGTGTGATGAGTTGGGCTCTGTTTTTTTTTACTTTGAAATTTTAGGGTATTAACAAATATAGAGAACATTAGTTTGGGGGTTTTATTATTATAATTAGACAATTAGGGGACCTAGTTGGTTTATGTGCTTAGAACAATAGCAATGCAAGTTTTGGGGCTAAGTGTAACTTACTTGAATGCATAACCTTCTCCGAGATTCCTAGGACTTACAAGAAATTATTAGGGTATTTGTATAAATTTGGAAACTTAAGTTATAAAAATCATCTTGGTCATATTTTTGATCTCTATACTGCAATATGGTTATTAGGTCTTTTAGGGCACCGGTTGACCATTTGGGCATTTATTTAGACTGTGTTGCAAGGTAGGTAACCAACCTTTAGCCTTTCTAATGTTTTTAACTCATTATTCTCTTGAAATATAGTTATGTTAAATAACTTCGTAAAATATTTTGAAATTTACAATTATTAAATATGAAAACCTCTTTTGGATCATTTACACTGCCTGACCATCATGATGCTTATATATAAACCTCTTTGGGTTATTTCCAAAATTCATAGTTTTACTTTATGTAATTATTTTGTTAAAATATTTGTCTTATTTGGTCCAACTAGTTAAGATTATTGGTTACTTTCTGGGTGTAGAGCTCACTCTTATATCCTTTTATTTTAGATAGTACAGGGGCAGATACATTGCAGTGTAAAACATAAGATAAATAATTGTGTATTTGAAGAACAAATAATCTATTTCCATTCAAATAGCTTGGATAAAATTTATTTTGTGCAACTTTGATTGATAAAAAATAACTACATAATTCATGACACCAAGTGAATGTAAGAGAATACACAATATTTGCCTGATTAGATATTTAATTCAATAAGAAATCTTATGCATGATTAGATATGTGTCTGCGAGTTCATAAAGCACACCTTCATATAAATAATTATCTTTTATTAATTATGTTCATATTTGATAGTTCCGTACAAACAACATATACATAGTAGGTTATTTGACACAGAAAAAGATACTAATTATGATAAAGTGATGATATAATTTAATTACACCACTATTGGTAAGAAAATATAAAAAATTAAATTAAAGAGAATTATTAGATGCATGCATAACATGGCTCTTCATTTCCTTATAAGTACTTGTATCTATTCCAAACTTTCGTACTAAGCTCATGAAACTTCGTGAAGTGTGGTTGATCTGACCCAGTTATAACCATTCCCAACCTCAAAACTCACCATTATTATATTATCAAAAGAATATAATATTATATTACTGGTCTAGGAGATCATGAATCGCAATAGTTCATAATAGCTTGAATGCACATTACTTATTCCATCTTTTAGTACTAGTGAAAGGTAAGTGAGGTCATTAAATAGTCTATATCACTATTAAATTAATGATCATCGACCAAGAAAAATAAATGTAGGAAAACCAAAATAAAGTTTATGTTGTCAAATTCGTTGAAAATTTTTATGTCAGACCCATCTATTTGATGTCACTATTTTTGGAATATGTGGTAGGTCTAAAATAATAGCCATTGTAATGGTTCAGGAGCCCTTTCAAATTGTTATAGCACAATAACCAAATTTTAGTAACTATATAATTTTGCTATGACTTCATTATAGCGGCCATTATATCAAAATGAAAGTACAGTCATTGATTCACATTTTTACTATGTATTCCATCATAAAGAAATATTTTCACTTTTATATAAATAAAATGATATTCCCAACTAAAATATCTTATATTTATAGCAGCTTAGTTAATTTTTCATTTTGAAATTGATGGTATAATTAAGTAACATAGTTATGTATTATTACTAACCATTATTTTCTAGTATAACATTTACATATATTTTTCTTAATATTATATAACATATATTTCTCTTGAAAATCTGCCATTGCGAGGACCTCGAACCCTAGACCTTCAGTTAACCAACTACATCATGACACCCACATGATAACAATCTTTAAAAAATTACAGCTCCCCATCCTAGCCAGACCAAAATGGGTGCTAGGATGAGAAGTAGGATGAGGAATCAATAAAAGAATTTTCCCTTCCCGTTTTTAGTGTAGATAATAGAGTTTGAAGATTATGAGCAGGCATGACTGATTAATTGGGGGAATTGTTCTGATCTTAAGTTCATAGCTATTATCTCGATCTCGATTATGTGTTTTAGATCATATTTCCGGAGATATATGGCATTGGCTTAGTTTTTTAATTACATTACTATTTGGAGATTTTTTAGGCTGAACTAAGTTAGCACCACAGCATGTTATACTGGAATTGATACCTGGATTATTCTTGTGGAAGACTGATTTACGGGTTGGAGACTCGAATGCATATGGGGTTAAGCTCTTCTGGTCTTTCGCAGTTACCATAATTTACAGATGAATAGTTAATATTAAACATTAGATCTTTCTTTTAGTTAAGAAGAAAGCACCTAGAAAACAATTGAAAAATAATGGAGACAAGCCATGCAGCATAACTCAGTCTAGACTTTGATTCTAAGGAAAAAACCTACAGAATATTTATGAACTCGAAAGGAGCAGCAAACTCCCAAACTGAAAAAAAATATGAAAACAAAAGTGATATAATCTACACTACATACTTGAAATATTTAAGTGTGGCTGGTTGTTTCTTATGGATTTCATATTAAATTGAGAGCTACAAATTGAAAGTTGAAAGCAAGTCACCCGAATTATCCAATGTGCACAGCCCAAGAATCTTGAAACTCCCAAAGCAAATACATAATGAGCTGTGAAGGGTTCAATCATCTGCAAAGTTGAATATCAAAAAATATTAAAAGTGATTGGGTAAAAAGTATAGATATCCAGAAAAGACCTAGTGTGACCTCTTGCACCTTAGCATTTTGCATTAGTCTGAGTTGAGGAAGCACTGATACAGATTCCAGATACACACAAAAGGCCCAAAAAATTCTATTGAATTGGAATAAGTCGACCAAGGGATGGATGAGAATTGCTAGCACAGCACAAGGAACCACCTGCAGAAAATATATTACTCATGTAGAAGTGAAAAAGTTGATATTCACTCTGTTTTCTAAAGTACTTAAGTTTCTCACTTTAAACTTCTAATGAGAAACCTGAATACAAGGGAGCTTTAAGGAGAGAAAATTCAATAATATGCAATCTTGCATGCTTTATAACACGACATATAATTGGGATTCAAAAGTAACACCACCAGAGCTAGCACAATCACCGTCAACTAAGATCACTTTATACCACCATTCAATCACAATCAAGATATTAAACTAAAGAACTGCAGAAATATTTAACATGATGTAACTTCGCATCTTTGTGAAAGAATTTATGCACCAGGGGCAGAAAATGTGTCATATACCACCTGATAACATTAGTTTATACTGTATATGGAAATTATAATGATGCGTTTATTATGATAAACAATTGTTTTAGAAAGTAAGCATATAGTATATGAATATATTTTAACATGCCATGTAAATCGGTGAATTGATATAAAATACAATAAACATATAGAAGTATGAGCAGAAATTAATACTCCATTAACCCAAACTACAATTGCAAATTTTAAATCCAAAACATAGTGTCCCCTATTAAATGTGTCCAGGCTTGGATCCAGATCCAGTTCCAAATTTAGGCTTTAGATCCCAACCTGAAAACCCAAAAGACCAACCACCATGAGACGATAATGAGTCCTATCTTGACAATGATGCTAATTAGAAATGCAGCAACTACTCATCAGTTTAAGTTGTGCTTGTTCGAAAATTAGTATTGCTGCCGAAGTATTTATCTGTTATGTGAGCACTCCCTCATCAAGATATTTCAAAGGGGCCCTCATATATCTAAGCATACTGAAATTAACGCATGGATCCAATGGACAGTATTAAATTGTCAAAAAGACATTCTACATTGTTTCTCTGAAGTATATCTCAATGGTGTACCGATGATGAGAGGTTATATAGCATGTTAAAAACATTCTAACTATTTTGACCAGCACTATTTCATTTGTCTTATAAGCTTCCAAGTAGAGCAACAGGAATCAACCCAGAAGAGCCAAAGCAACATCCAGAAACTACCCAAAACCCATTTATTAATAAACCCACCACGATGTATGGATTTAATTTTGGAAATCAGATTTGAATCTGGGTTTAAATCCTAAGAATGTTGTCCAAAATTGGGCATGGATATAGCATGATCTGACCTGAATCTGACCCATCACCTCCCCTATTTAGCTATTTAAGAGTTAGGTATTAAGCTTGAAAAAAAATCATGAGAATGCTATATATGAGAAGAAATTAATCACAATGTAGTACAGTAAAAGAAGATCTAGAAAAATCAAGGTCTAAAAAGTTAAAGCAGATAGGGATTAAACAGATAGAATTATCAAATCCCATTCTGGAAAACATATAAGTATTGATGGCAGTGCAGTTTATTACCAAGTAATATCTTGGCATACTGTCTAATTCTTTAATGTAGCTTGACTTCAGTCTGAATCGTATCATATATATAACCCAAAGAGTTGGGACAAGTGTTGCAAAATCAAGAACTGTATGAATGTTCATTGTAATCATGAAACTGCAATACAGCCGTACAGCTAGGAATGTTGCAGTTAACTCTTGCGATTTCAACGAAAGACCTAAGGACAAGAAAACAGAGTGTCAAAACATGGATTATTTGAATAATAAAAACAATGGCATCATAAGAAGAATCTAAAAAAAAAAAAAATGAAAAACCACTTTCATTCTTTCAACTGACAATTTGCAGGTATAATATACGATGTAAAAATAACAGGTCATCTTTCTTTGCCTGATTCTTATAGAGTTCAGCGATTTCCTACAAAATCAAGAAAGGTCTGTCAATGGCCCATTCTCTCGAGTTCAAATTGCTACACATGTCAGCAGATTTAATACGTGAATCAGGAATATTTGCCACAATATATTATATCCGAAACGCTACCTTAAGTCGACATGACTGCTAAATTGTTAGTATACTCCTGAAAGAAACAGAGGTTGTCATTAACATTTTTTTTAATTTCATGACAACAAAATCACCCTTTGGAATCTGCACCATTCCAGCTTTGTGTATACAGTTCTTGGTATCTAAACCACTCAAGATTACACTACTCAAAAAGATATACGATGAACCACTAATAGGGGTCTAGCAATCCCATCGCATATCCTCCTTCCAAAAAATAATCAGAACACCATCACCATCCAAGTGTTTTTTCATCAAATGAACTTGCTTGTGAAGCACAATTCTTAGTGGAGAAGGTTCTATGCAATAATAATTAAACTCTTATAACCAGCTGTCAACCTGACATCAAACATCTAGAAAATGGGTAAAGGAAAATCCAGGCAAGAGAAGGTTATGCAATAAAACAACAAAATCTCATAGAGAAAGATAAGATTACAATTCAAAAGATACACATTTCTAGTTTTCTACTGAAAATTGCCCATTCAAAAAATTCTTCATTCCTGTATTTCTCAAATTGTCGAGAGCTCAAGTCTTAAATCACTCTAAAGATATAGATATACAGGGAGACTTGCTCACCAAATTGTTTATTTTGACTAGAAAAGTGCTAGATGCCTAGCCCTAGAGAGAACCTTGCTGCCTGGATGCTTATCAAGATCGAGGTGCTTTCCCCTTCATTCAAAAATTATGACCAAAAAAAGATTGTTACTTGCTCCATCTCCAAAATCTAATACCTATTCAAACCCCATAATAATCTTATTATTTAAGTGACCAAATATGTTAGCTGACTCTCTTATCATTAAGTTTTTTTCTAAGCCTAGGTATTAAATCTTCTTCCCATTGGTAAAGAAAACTTAATTGGATGCATAAACTTTCTTATCCAAAGAAATTTCTGCAATTCTCAAAGTTATGACTTCCGTGGTCTGCTGATTCCACCAAAAATGTAAACCAAAACCTTGTTGTAATACCATTACCCATCTACAAGCCGATGCCCATTCATGAAAGTTAGATGGCTTTTATCACTAGCGTACATGGTAATATAAGAGCATTAGGTCCAATATGAAGGATTAGGATGACTCTTTCATGGCATCTACTTGAATTGCTCTCCTTAAATTATTATCCCTGTTCACCCTTCTCCACAGCCATTTGTCTGACAAATTTAAAATTCTTATTAAGAAATCCAAGTTCCCGAAAAGGTTTGTAGGTTATGCCCCGTCTCATCAATTTATGGTTCCATCTCATCAATTAAGAATAAATAATTGTTTCATTGGAGAGCAGCTTTTAGTAAGACCAAATTACAATGCTTGTGCCCAAGGTTCATGACTTTACCATCCAACCAGCTATGCGCGTTTTTACTCTCAAACAGAATCTAATCCCCAATATTGAGTCTGGTAGGTTTGAGATGCTAAGCAAATAGCTTATGGAAGTAGGTTTCCTCTGCTGCTGGTGAGAATAAAAGTTTCCACCAGCCACATCTATAGTCCAGTGTTGTAATTCCAAATATGGGCAATAGGCAACTTTCTTGAAGAATAAACACTTAATTACAGAACCACTCTTTTTTCCTAAAGTTCAATACAGAACCAAATCAGTAGTTCTTTAGTTGAAAATAACATCTTCCGATGATAGCATGAAATTATTATCAAATTGAACAACAATCAGGATATTGCAATTAGCATAAGCATTCAGGCCTTCAATCTATCCAATTGACTTATTTAATCGTATATTTTAATTCAATATCAAAGGAACAATAACGGAAAAAAAGAACAAAAAATAAAAAAAGAAGGCAGAGAGAGAGAGTCTCAATATCCAAGTCGCCTACAACTATGTATATACCAAAAGAATTATCAACTCGAAAAGACCCATACCCTTGAAGACCAAATTCAACACAATCCTAGGATTTTCAAAAAAAACAATAAAGAAAAAACAATTCCAATATGAAAAAAAAAACCCATCTTCACATAATCAAACGTAGGATCACAATCTACAATTAGTACAATGGCAAAATCAGCCTAAATTCTAACTTTTGGAAATAGAGAACCGACTTGGAACACAATCCTAAGCTTTGCCAAAAAGCCCAAATTCAAACAAAAAACTTTCATTTTCACATAGACCAAAAGCCGGATCACTATCTACAGCTAGTACAATGTCAAAATCAGGCTAAAAAATGTTACCATTTGATCAAACACATCGGCATATGCTTTAGAATTCGCAAAGCAGATACATTACATACTGCTAAATTCTATAGCAACAATTAAAAAAAAGGAAGTGAGAGAGAGCAAAGAAGGGGAAAACCAGAGCAGGTCTTTTTGGTGGTGAGCTTGTAGATGAGGACCAGGATGCCGGCGGCGTGGACGGCCTCGGCGGCGATGAAGAAATGGTTGTAGTCATTGACGAGGTTTTTCAAGGCCACCAGGGCCAGGATGGCCGCCACCGCCCCGAGAAACACCTTCACCCTCACTGACTGCCGCCGGACCCATCCGAACAGCACGTTCACCGGCCCTCTCGTCCCCCTCCGCCTCCCCATCTCCTCACCAAAAACCCAGAGAGAGAGAGAGAGTAAAGAACAAAAGATGGAAAAAAAATTCGAGGGAGAGAAGCTAATGCACGCCGTGGTTTTATAGACCCCCACCGGAAAACTAAGTAAGCCACGATTCACTGTCCAAAAAAAAAAAAAAAAAAAAAAAAAAAAAAAAAAAAAAAAAAAAAAAGGATTTTGTTTCAAGGTCAATATTTATTACCAAGATTGTATGTATCCTCCACCGGCATGCAAGGATTGAAATTAAAGCATTTATTATTATGTTGTGATGGATTCAACCAAAACTGCTGTAGATCGCTACAATGATTATAACGGTTAGTAGTTACCAAAAAAAAAATTTAGAACAGTCATTATTTACATGAAAACATTCTATTTTTTATAATTTTTTAAATAGAAATGAAGGAAGCAAGATGCTTCCCCCCAGCTTTTTATTAATAAATAGTGTAGATATTATTTTTACATAAAATTATCAGTATTGTAATAGCCGTTGTAACTATCTTATAATCGAAAATAATAGATAATTCAAAGTAAGGCTATTTGTTTTTTTTTTTTTCATTTTTTGACCCTGCTTTCCTTTTTTGGGATGGGAATGTCGCATTAGGATGTTGAAACTTGGGTTGGACTTTTCCGGTAATGCTTTTTTTCTTCTTATATTCTCTCATTTCAATCTTTTTAGATAAGATAGTGACAATTCTATCATGAAGGAAAGATAATTAGAAAATAATAGTGTTACGGGGGAACTTAGCCACCATGCCCCACGTGACCGGCACGCGCGCCCAGGAAGACTACGGCAGTCCCTTGATCCAGCAATCCGACCCCGAGTCGGACATCTTCGGCTCCGCAGCCCGACCCCGAGTCGGCTGCCCCTTGATCCAGCAATCCGACCCCGAGTCGGACATCTTCGCCTCCGCAGCCCGACCCCGAGTCGGCAGCCCCTTGATCCAGCAATCCGACCCCGAGTCGGACATCTTCGGCTCCGCAGCCCGACCCCGAGTCGGCTGCCCCTTGATCCAGCAATCCGACCCCGAGTCGGACATCTTCGTCTCCGCAGCCCGACCCCGAGTCGGACATCTCTCGACAACGACAGGCTATTCCCCAGAGGCACGCCGCAGCCTCCTGCTCCACTACTCCCTGCAACGGTTGTATCTGGCGCTGCTCCACGATCCCCTGTAACAGCCGTACAAGGCGGAGCTCCACTACGCCCTGTCACGGTCGTACCCAGCGCTGCCCCACGACGCCCTGTAACGGCCGTGTCAGTGGCAGCCCCATCGTGCCCCACGATAACGAACCCCCCTGAAAGACCCCCCAGCCTGGTATATATGCGGCTGGGGGGAGAAGGGGGGGTAAGCAAGAACTTCCAGAGCATTCTCCTACTTGCTACTATTATCTCTCCTTCTCCTCCAATCTCCTCTGACTTGATCGTCGGAGGGCCCCCACTACCCCAATGGTGGTGCGAGGCTTGCTTGCAGGTTTTCCGGTGGAAGGTGGAGCGCAATCAACACCAACCAAGGCAACTCAGACGGAATCCCGTTCACACCGCTGTGCCAATCGTTCTCGGTTTGGACCACCAGCAACAGTTGGCGCTAGAGGAAGGGCCCGAATCTCAGAGCGATCGTAATGGCACGGCGAGGTGGTCGTGGAGCTTTCAATGCCTCCGGTCGCGGGGCCTCTCGCGCCTCCGGCCGGGAGGCCGCTGCGTCTCCAACACATTCTCAGCAACACTCCACCGTTCCACCCCCCATTCAGATGGTCGAAGCCGCTCAGTTCGACCAGTTAGCCCAGCAGGTTCGCACCCTCGCGGAGGCAGTGCAGAACCTGCAGGGTGTGATGTCTCGGGCGCCGCAGCGGGCCCAGGAGCCGCTGCTCCCTGAGCGCTCACCTGTCCTCCTCAACCCGCGCTCCTTCCTCTCCCATGGGGAGGAGCGCCGGCGCGAGGAAGATTCTCGAGCACGGTCCATTCTGCCGGGACCTTCCCATCGGAGCTGCGCGGGGTACGAGAGGCGGGCCCGGGTGCGTTCCCAGACCCCCCAGTCCTCAAGGAACCCGCGCTCCAGTCGGTCCCCCTCTCGGTGCACCTTGTCTCCCACCCATCGGTCGCGCTCCCTGGACCGGCGGGTGGACGATCTCCACCGACAACTCCAGGTCCTGAAGGGCCACTCCAAAGATCCCTTCGCCGACTTGGAGATCTCCTCCCAGCCGGCGCTTGCCTCGAGGATCCTGCGGACCCCGAATCCGCCGGGGTTTAAAATGCCGGCAATCGAGCCCTATGACGGGGCGGCGGACCCGCGGGATCACGTCGAGAGTTTCAGGACCCTTATGCTCCTCCACGGAGCATCAGATCCTCTCCTCTGCAAGGCCTTCCCGGCGACCCTCCGTGGCCCGGCAAGGGCGTGGTTCGCCGGCTTGGAGGCTAACTCAATCCAGTCCTTCGACCAGTTTACTCGCCTCTTCATCACCCATTTCGCCGTCAGTAGCCGGCGGCGACTGGTCTCCGACTCCCTCTTTGATGTCCGGCAAAACGAGGGAGAAAGCTTGCGGGATTATCTTACCCGCTTCAACAAGGCTACGCTGGAAGTCCGGAACCTGAGCCAGGAAGTGGCTCTTTCAGCCCTGAAGCGTGGCTTCCGGAAGGGCAGACTCACCTTCTCCCTGGACAAACGCCTGCCGCGGAGCTTCCCGGAGCTGTTGTCCCGGGCGAACCAGTATGCAGACGCCGAGGAGGCGGCCGCCCACCGGAGCAAGGAGGCCGCCGAGATCCCTCCAAAGCTCGGGAAGAAAAGGCGAAAAGAGGCACGCCAGAGGATGAGCCCGACGCCTCAACGTCGGCGCAGAAGCCTGTCGCCGGCGAGGAACCACGGCGCCCTACGCCCTCGTTCTCCGCCCCGACGTTTCAACCGGTACACTCCTCTCCTGACTCCCCGGGCCCAGATCCTCATGGAAATCAAGGGGCGGGAGGACCTCCGGGTCCCGAGACAGATGAAGAAGATTCCTGGGAGGAGGCCCTCTCGGGCGTACTGTGAGTACCACCGGGACCACGGCCACGACACCGAAGACTGCTTCCAGCTTCGGGACGAGATCGAGGCTCTCATCCGCCGAGGGCGTCTCGGTCGATATGTGAACGACCGACGTCCCCCCGCAGACCCGCGTCCGGCCGATCCAGCCCCTCAGGAGCCTCGGGAGCAGAATCGACCTGTCGCGGGCGTGATCCACACTATCACTGGGGGCTGCCCCCGGCCCGAGAGGAACGCAGGGGGCTCGACTGAAGCGTCAGGGGCAGCCGTCGCAAAGAGGCAGAGGGTCGGTAATGTAATCACTTTTTGTGATGAAGATGTAAAGGGGGTTCAGACCCCCCACGATGACGCTATGGTGATCTCCCTCACTATGGCAAACTATGATGTAAGGCGTGTTCTTGTGGATAGTGGAAGCTCAGCTGATATTTTGTTTTACGAGGCCTTCCAAAAGATGAGCTTGTCCAGACAATTGTTGCACAAAACATCCACCCCCCTCATAGGATTCACTGGTGACGCTATCTCGGCCGAAGGTGTCATTGAGCTGCCTGTGACTGCGGGCGTTGCGCCCGCAGAAGCCACGGTGCGGCTCGGGTTCTTGGTCGTCCGTGTTCCCTCGGCCTACAACGCTATCCTCGGACGACCCGGACTGAACGCCCTTCGCGCGGTGGTCTCTACGTACCACTTGCTCATGCGGTTCCCCACGGCGGCCGGGATTGGAGAGGTCCGAGGTGACCAACCGACCGCAAGGCAATGTTTCCTAGCAACTCTCAAAGGGAAGAAGCCCGTAGAAGCCTTAAGCGTCGAGTCCCTCGACGCCAGAGACGAGGTGGCCTTGCGGCACGGGGAGCCGGCCGAGGGTGTGATCGAAGTTCCCCTCGAGGAAGGTCGCCCGGACAGGACGATCCGGGTCGGCGCCAATCTCGACCTGGGAGCTCGGGCCCGGTTGGTGGAATTCCTCCGAGTCAATGTCGATGTGTTTGCCTGGTCGGCGGCCGATGTACCTGGGATCGACCCGGAGGTCATTTCTCACGCCCTCAACGTCGACCCGACCCACCGACCGGTAAAACAGAAGAAGAGACACTGTGCCCCGGATCGAATCCGAGTGGTCGACCAGGAGGTAGACAAACTCTTGGAGGCAGGATTCATAAGGGAGGTCAGCTACCCCGAATGGCTGGCAAATGTCGTACTTGTCCGGAAGGCGAGCGGAAAGTGGAGGATGTGCGTCGACTACACCGACCTGAACAAGGCATGCCCCAAGGATAGCTTTCCGCTTCCGCGGATAGACCAACTGGTCGACGCGACTTCCGGATATCAGCTGCTGTCTTTCATGGACGCCTTCTCCGGCTACAACCAGATAATGATGGCTCCACAGGACGAGGAGAAAACTGCCTTTATAACAGACCGAGGGCTGTACTGTTACAAGGTAATGCCCTTCGGTCTGAAGAATGCTGGCGCCACTTACCAGCGCCTCGTCAACAAAATCTTCAAAGAGCAAATCGGCCGGAACATGGAGGTGTACGTGGACGATATGCTGGTGAAGAGCCGCCATGCAGACCAGCACATCGCGGATCTGGAGGAGACTTTCGCCACCTTGCGGAAGTTTCACATGAAGCTGAACCCAGCGAAGTGCGCCTTTGGCGCTTCGGCCGGGAGGTTCCTCGGTTTCATTGTCAACCAGCGGGGGATCGAAGCCAACCCGGACAAAATCAAGGCCATCCAAGATATGTCCCCTCCGACCAAAGTGAAGGAGGTTCAGGAGCTCGCTGGGAGGGTCGCCGCGCTCGGACGATTTGTGGCAAAATCGGCCGAACGCTGCCAACCTTTCTTCAAGGTGTTGAAACGCCCGAAAGACTTCCTCTGGACGGCCGAATGTCAAGCAGCATTCGACCAGCTCAAGGAATACTTGGCGTCTCCTCCCCTGCTGTCCAAGCCGCAAGAAGGGGAGATGCTCTACCTCTATCTGGCGGTCTCCCCAACCGCAGTCAGTGCGGTACTGGTTCGGGAAGAGGCAAAGCTCCAGAAGCCTGTGTACTACATCAGCCGGGTCCTATGGGATGCCGAGACGCGGTATACGAAGGCTGAAAAGATCGCCTTCGCGCTGCTGACCGCGACCAGGAGGCTTCGCCCCTACTTCCAGGCCCATTCTGTCACCCTCTTGACCGATCAACCGCTGCGGCAGATCCTCAGCAATCCTGAGAATGCGGGACGGCTGGTGAAGTGGGCAGTAGAACTTGGTGAGTTCGACATCCGCTACCAGCCCCGACCCGCCATCAAGGCCCAAGCGCTCGCGGATTTCCTCGCTGAGTGCACGGTGCAGGAGGCGGAACCTAGGTCGCCGGAAACACCCAGCCTCGACCTCCCGATTTGGACGCTTCACATCGATGGGTCGTCGAACCCCGAAGGTGGAGGGGCCGGGCTGGTCCTCACCAGCCCTGATGGAGTGATAGCCGAGTATGCCTTGAGGTTCGGATTTTCAGTGACCAACAACGAGGCGGAGTACGAGGCCCTAGTCACGGGACTCAAACTCACCAAGGAGCTCGGCATCCGGCGCCTGAAGGTCTTCACCGACTCCCAGCTGGTGGTCGGGCAGGTCCGTGGGGAGTTCGAAGCCCGGAACCCGACCATGCAGAATTACGTCCGGAAGGTGCAAGCACTCATTCCCGACCTCGGCAGTGTCGACATCCAGCAGGTCCCAAGAAGTGAAAATGCCAGGGCCGACAGGCTGTCCCGCTTAGTGAGCGCAGACGCGCACAACTTGTCGAGGGCGATCTACCTGGAGACCCTGGATGCCCCGAGCATCGGCGAGGCTGGAGCGGTGATGGCGATTGATCCGGAGCCGTCTTGGATGGACCCGCTTGTCGCCTACCTCGCCGAAGGGATCCTCCCTGAAGACGAAGATCAAGCTCGGCGACTTGTTATGAAGTCCGCCCACTACGTACTCTATGAAGGGAGGCTGTATCGGACCTCGTTCACCGCCCCCCTCTTAAAGTGCCTCCGCCCCTCGGAAGCGGCCTACGTCCTCGGCGAAGTCCACGAAGGCGTTTGCGGATCACACTTGGGGGCTAGGTCCTTGGCGCACAAGATCATGAGGCAAGGCTATTATTGGCCTACCTTGTTGGAGGACTCAAAGGATCATGTACGGAAATGCGACGCCTGCCAGCGCCACGCCAACGTCCAGAGAGTCCCTTCTGTCCCCTTGGCACCAATCACTGCACCCTGGCCCTTCGCCCAGTGGGGAATGGATATCCTCGGACCATTCCCCGTCGCTTCAGCTCAGCGGAAATTTTTGATTGTTGCAATCGACTACTTCACCAAGTTGGTGGAGGCAGAGCCGCTGGCCACTATCACGGAGGCGCAAGTCCGGAAGTTCGTGAAGAAGAACATCATTGTCCGATTTGGGGTACCTCGGGTCCTCATCTCGGATAATGGCCGACAGTTCGACAACAAGCATTTCCGTGACTTCTGCGAGGAGTTCGGGATCGAGCATCGGTTCACATCTGTGTCGCATCTCCAAACCAACGGCGAGGCCGAGGTCACAAATCGGACAATCCTCCAAGGAATCAAAGCGCGAATCGGTCGGACGGGGCAAGCTTGGGTCGAAGAACTCGAGAATGTCCTTTGGGCGTATCGGACCACGCATCGGACCCCTACCGGGGAGACGCCTTTCAGCCTAACCTATGGCACGGAAGCCGTTGTCCCCGTGGAGCTCGGACTCCCCTCACCTCGGGTGGCCGCGCACCGACCCGAGGCCAATTCGGAGCAACTCCAAGGGAACCTGGATCTCTTGGAAGAAGCGAGGGAAATGGCGCAGGTTCGGATGGCGATGTATCAGCGGAGGGTGGCCCGATATTACAACTCCAAGGTCCGACCGAAGCTTTTCAGAATCGGAGATCTGGTGCTAAGGCGAGCTAAAGCATCTCAACCTGCGGAAGGTGGGAAGCTAGCGCCAAATTGGGAAGGCCCGTATAGGGTTCGCTGGGTAAACCGACCTGGCTCCTACCAGTTGGAGGCCCTAGATGGTCGAGAAATTCCAAGGAGCTGGAATTCCGCTAACCTGCGGATGTATTACCAGTAGAACGACAATGCCAGAAAGACAGTTCAAAAATGTATAACACTTTTCATTTCAATAATTTCTGGTTACAACGGCGTGCTCGTGTGATTACAAGGAATTCCCAGAGGGGAATTAGGGTGTAAAGAAAGTAAAGAAGAGGTGGAGACTCCGAGGAGCTGGAGATCTGGGATCCCAAAACCTCCATCCGAAGCGGCTGCAATCCCACCGGAAGTGGGTGCCTCCAACCGGAGGCGCCATCGACGTCTCACGAAAAAGACGAAGAGCCAGCGCGGATGAAGAAGAAGCGGACGAAGGAGAAGTCCACACTGCTCCTACCCAGAGGCGCCATCCACGCCTCACGAAAAAGACGAGGAGCCGCCGCAGACGAAGCTCCCGCTGCCTCCAGGGGAACGCCACCTCTAAGGGATATTCCGGTCCTCCCCAGTGTTAGGGGAGAGAAGGAATACAAGGGAGAAGAGCATAAGGAGGCGCGGTCCCGGATCAAGCGCCTGGTGCGGAGCTCAATCGGGAGGCCGAACTTCAAGGAGGGGAGACGTGATCCCGGATGAAACGCCTAGAGCGGAGTTCCGCCGGGGAGAACCTCCTTGTTGATCCCAGATGAAACGGCTAGTTGGCGGAAGTCGCGAAGGGCGCGCCTCCCGTTCCTTCGGTAGGGGTCTCTCAACCATGCGCCGGAGAGGAGGCCCACGATCCATGGCAACCTGAACAGCTCCGGCTTAGCAGGCTCCATCGCACCTGCACCTATATTTATAGCCAAACTGCGGCCCCCCGGTCGTTCTGATGCGGGTGGCTCCAATAAATGCGGGCGCATTGAATCCGGAGCCGATCCGGCTCTCGAGGCGTATCTTCCCGCGATTTCCTAAGCATTATTCTCCTTAATCGCATTCTTTGTGCAGGACACTCCGGGTGGCCTGTACCCCTAGGTCCACATATCTCCGCTCGCGCCCAGGCCGCATCCGCCTCGAAGAACGCGCGTATCGCGGCCGCTTAACTGACACTCTTCGCAAGCAGCAACTGGCGATCCGATTTCCCAGGTAACCCCTCAATTAGCATTTAATGCCCATCTGGTGTTCCCCAGGCGACGCTTGGAGAGGAGGAGAAACACGATCGCAGCTGGCCACGGAGAAATCCCGTCGGGCGGCAAGCGACAGGCGCACGACCAGCGAGCGGAATTTCCCGAGGCTCGGCCCTCAGATGCCAGGCTAACCCGATGATCATCCCGGGAGCAGACTAGCCTGAAGCCCCGACCGGTCGCCTCGGCTTGCGCCAGCCTTGGCCGACCAACGAGCGGAATTTCCCGAGGCTCGGCCCTCGGATGCCAGGCTAACCCGATGATCATCCCGGGAGCAGACTAGCCTGAAGCCCCGACCGGTCGCCTCGGCTTGCGCCAGCCTTGGCCGACCAACGAGCGGAATTTTCCGAGGCTCGGCCCTCGGATGCCAGGCTAACCCGATGATCATCCCGGGAGCAGACTAGCCTGAAGCCCCGACCGGTCGCCTCGGCTTGCGCCAGCCTTGGCCGACCAACGAGCGGAATTTCCCGAGGCTCGGCCCTCGGATGCCAGGCTAACCCGATGATCATCCCGGGAGCAGACTAGCCTGAAGCCCCGACCGGTCGCCTCGGCTTGCGCCAGCCTTGGCCGACCAACGAGCGGAATTTTCCGAGGCTCGGCCCTCGGATGCCAGGCTAACCCGATGATCATCCCGGGAGCAGACAAGCCTGAAGCCCCGACCGGTCGCCTCGGCTTGCGCCAGCCTTGGCCGACCAACGAGCGGAATTTCCTGAGGCCTGACAACCCTCAGATGCCAGGCTAACCCGATGATCATCCCGGGAGCAGACTAGCCTGAAGCCCCGACCGGTCGCCTCGGCTTGCGCCAGCCTTGGCCGACCAACGAGCGGAATCTCCCGAGGCTCGGCCCTCGGATGCCAGGCTAACCCGATGGTCATCCCGGGAGCAGACTAGCCTGAAGCCCCGACCGGTCGCCTCGGCTTGCGCCAGCCTTGGCCGACCAACGAGCGGAATCTCCCGAGGCTCGGCCCTCGGATGCCAAGCTAACCCGATGATCATCCCGGGAGCAGACTAGCCTGAAGCCCCGACCGGTCGCCTCGGCTTGCGCCAGCCTTGGCCGACCAACGAGCGGAATTTCCTGAGGCCTAACCCTCGGATGCCTGGCTTAGCGCCGGAAAAATTTCCTGAGGCCTAACCCTCGGATGCCTGGCTTAGCGCCGGAAGAAGTTCCTGAGGCCTAACCCTCGGATGCCTGGCTTAGCGCCGGAAGAAGTTCCTGAGGCCTAACCCTCGGATGCCTGGCTTAGCGCCGGAAGAAGTTTCTGAGGCCTAACCCTCGGATGCCTGGCTTAGCGCCGGAAGAAGTTCCTGAGGCCTAACTCTCGGATGCCTGGCTTAGCGCCGGAAGAAGTTCCTGAGGCCTAACCCTCGGATGCCTGGCTTAGCGCCGGAAGAAGTTCCTGAGGCCTAACCCTCGGATGCCTGGCCTAGCGCCAGAAAAATTTCCTGAGGCCTAACCCTCGGATGCCTGGCTTAGCGCCGGAAGAAGTTCCTGAGGCCTAACCCTCGGATGCCTGGCCTAGCGCCAGAAAAATTTCCTGAGGCCTAACCCTCGGATGCCTGGCTTAGCGCCGGAAGAATTCCCTGAGGCCTAACCCTCAGATACCTGGCCTAGCGCCAGAAGAATTTCAAGAGTCGGGAGTCAGCGAGACGCTACCAAGAGTTAAAAAGAAGAAGGACGAAAGTGAAATGAAGAAACTCTATTTGCATTAACTTTCATTGTTTCAGGGCCGAGACCCATACAACTTGGCAAAACGCCAACACACAAAGAAAAGAACAAAAATACAGAAGGTCAGCTTGGAGGAACCCCCGGGTCGGGAACGCCGGGCACGTCCGCAGGGGGTAGGGAGACGGTTGGAGAAGCAGCAGGCAATGGCACCGGAGGGGAGTCGAGAAGGGAGATCCCACTCAGGTCAATTTCGGGGTACTTAGCCGACACCCTTGCCAGGCCTTCCTCGAAGCCTAAGACAAAGGAGTCGGACCCCGCGTCCGACATGTCACGGACGAACTCGTCAGACTGACGATAGGCCTGTACCGCCTCCGACATATCACGGGTGAACTCGGCGGACTGACGATAAGCCTGTACCGCCTGACGCCCGATCTCCGCACTCTTCTCGGCCAGCGCCGCCTCTGCCCGCTCCATAATCTGAGCCTTCGCCTCCAAGACCTTCGCCACAATCCGGTCATCCGCCTCGGAGGAGACCCTCAGCAGATCAGCCTGAGCCTCCTTGTGCTTCGCCTCGGCAGCAATGCGAGCAGCCTCAGCCTCCTCCAGGCGCGAATGAAGCTCCTGGTCGCTCGCGCGGAACTTCTCCAAGGCCGACTCCAATTCGCCCAGCTTGGCTTTAAGAGACCGGGTTCGGTTGCGGGCGTTGTCGGCTGACCGCTGGGCCTTCTCCCACCTCTTCCGGTAGTCGGCAGCCTTCCGGGACTGCTTCTCGGCCCGCTCCTCCGCCTTCTTGATCTCGCCCTCGAGACCCGAGGCAACCTTGAGTTGCTCCTGAGCCTCCAACAGTTGCTTCTCGAGGGTGACGAAGCCGAGTGCCCGCTCTTCGGCCACCTGGAGCCTCGTCTCGAGGTCCCTGGTCGTCCTCCCCGCCGCAGCCTGACCTCCCTCCTCTACTGCCTTCAGTTGGCTCTCGGCCCTCGCCAGAAGCCTCGCCTGTTCCTCGTAGCACTCCTCCAGGCGGATCATGTACTGGGCGAGCTAAGAGATAAGAAAAACGAGGGCGTCAGGCGGGGATCAACAGAGCCTATAAATGATGAAAGCGACCAAAAGAACACTCACCGACATGAGACAGACGCAGCTGGCAGCCCCAACGTCAGGGACCCTCATCTCCCGGACCTGCCTGCGGTCCTTCTCCAGCAGTACCGTCTCGATGAGGTTTCGGGCGCCGGCGAAAGTGAAGGCCGACCCCGACTTCTCCCCGGAGTCGGACGGTGGTTCTGCAGCCTTACCCTTACCCATCGCTTGGGAAAGAGTTATGCTGACCATGCTCGGGGCGGGGACCGCCCCTGGAATTGACAGGGTCCCGCTCGGCCGGGGCCTCGGCGCGTCCCTCCTCGTATCATCCGGAGCCGACCGAGTCGAAGGCTGGGCTGGGGACCGATCACGTCCGACCCGTCCATCTCGGGCGTGCCCGGGTGATGCCTCCGGAGAAACGGTAGTCTCGGCATCGGAGGGCTGATACAGCGTCAACTCCCGGTCCGCGCCCGCGGCGTCCCCCTGATCGGTGGGTCCGGACCCGTCTGTCGGCGTCGGAGTCGCCTGCCGGCGGGACTTCTTCGCCGGTGGGGCCCCGCTCGGAGGAGCTCGTTTCTTCCTCCGGACTGCTTCCAGTAGGGACGTCCTACCAACAGCCGTTGCCTTGTCCGATCGCATGACGTCGTCGATCTCTGCAAAAAGGACGAGGTGGTCGGAGGTTGAGAAACTGAAGGAAAGAACGAGACGAAAGAGGAGAAAAGAGCTAAAAAAGAAATGGTGGCGGGCTCACGGTCAGTGGGGACCGAGCTCAGACCAACGTTCACCAAGGTATCCTCGGAAATAAGGCAAGCCACCGGGGGGAGCCGGCCCTCGGCAACCAACCCCTTCAAGACGGCGACGCCATCGGATTCCTCCCTCGACAACCTCGATAGGCCAATCGGGGACTTCATCGGCGTCTCCCAGGTTGCCCTGATTCCCCAAGAGGGATCTACGTCAATGAAAAAGAAACGCTCCTTCCAGCCGTGAATGGAGGAAGGAGCCTCCTTGACGAGGCCGCACCCTCGCCGCGCCGCAAAGCACCACCACCCTTTGTCCTGGGGGTGGCCGCTCAGGCCGTAGCATTCCCAAAAGATATTCAGGGTGGCGGGAACCTCGTGCATGCGGCAGAGAACCTGGAAGGCCGTCAGGGCGCGCCATGAGTTCGGCACCAGTTGCGTCGGCGCCACTCTTAAACCCCGAAGCACCTGCACAACTAAGTCCGAGGGGGAAAAGCGAAACCCGGCCTGAAGAATGCCCTCATTGATGGCGACCTTCCCTGGAGGAGGATGGGACATCCTCTCCTCAGGCCCCGGGAGCGTAACATTGCAGGCCTCGGGAAGGTGGTATCGAGCCACGAACCTATCTAGGTCTTCAGCGACCAGCTCCGACTTAATGCGGTCTGCTCTCACTTCGCCCATCCCTAATAGCCAGTGAATCTACGGTCAGGACGGGGTCAAGAAGGGGGAAAGGACCGGAACGACTGGAGTACCCTAATACAAAAGGAGAAAGTATGGAGAGCCTTAAATTGAAGAATGGGGCAACTCACCGGAAGAAAAGGAAGAACGGCTCCGAGAGCGTCAAAGGAGGAGCAAGCGAGCAGTCCGACGGCAATGACGGCAGCGCAAAGGAGAAACTCGGAGATGTCTGTAAAGAGAGAGGCGGACGGAGGAGGGCCCCCGGTTAAATAGGCGGAAAGGTGGGTGACGCCACGGTGAGGACGCCTGGCTGCCGAAGGGTCGCTCGCGCCCCAAAGGCGAATCGACGCCATTAAGGAGGGATGTCCGCCGAAATCCTCAGACTGCCAGGTCAGCAACAACCGCCATACGCCATAAAGAAGGCGGGGAGCTCGAAGCGCGCGCGCCTCTCCGAGGGATGGCGGCAATCACGAAGCATCACTCCCTTCACCCGTTCCCCTTCTGGTTCCAGGCTCGGAAGTGGGGGGCTACTGTTACGGGGGAACTTAGCCACCATGCCCCACGTGACCGGCACGCGCGCCCAGGAAGACTACGGCAGTCCCTTGATCCAGCAATCCGACCCCGAGTCGGACATCTTCGGCTCCGCAGCCCGACCCCGAGTCGGTTGCCCCTTGATCCAGCAATCCGACCCCGAGTCGGACATCTTCGCCTCCGCAGCCCGACCCCGAGTCGGCAGCCCCTTGATCCAGCAATCCGACCTCGAGTCGGACATCTTCGGCTTCGCAGCCCGACCCCGAGTCGGCTGCCCTTGATCCAGCAATCCGACCCCGAGTCGGACATCTTCGTCTCCGCAGCCCGACCCCGAGTCGGACATCTCTCGACAACGACAGGCTATTCCCCAGAGGCACGCCGCAGCCTCCTGCTCCACTACTCCCTGCAACGGTTGTATCTGGCGCTGCTCCACGATCCCCTGTAACAGCCGTACAAGGCGGAGCTCCACTACGCCCTGTCACGGCCGTACCCAGCGCTGCCCCACGACGCCCTGTAACGGCCGTGTCAGTGGCAGCTCCATCGTGCCCCACGATGACGAACCCCCCTGAAAGACCCCCCAGCCTGGTATATATGCGGCTGGGGGGAGAAGGGGGGGTAAGCAAGAACTTCCAGAGCATTCTCCTACTTGCTACTATTATCTCTCCTTCTCCTCCAATCTTCTCTGACTTGATCGTCGGAGGGCCCCCACTACCCCAGTGGTGGTGCGAGGCTTGCTTGCAGGTTTCCCGGTGGAAGGTGGAGCGCAATCAACACCAACCAAGGCAACTCAGACGGAATCCCGTTCACACCGCTGTGCCAATCGTTCTCGGTTTGGACCACCAGCAACAAATAGCATAAATTTTTCCATTAGTATTTACTTGATAAAACATATTATTTTTAGCCACTACCATATTCCTTTAGAGAAAAATAATATAAATATTTAAATTTTGTAACAGACTATACTTATTTGAGTATATAAGTATAATGGATAATGTGATAGAGGTGGCCCAAACTGTTATAATGTCTTTTTAGTACATATTACAATACTTTGGTGTTATTTGGAGAGGAAAAGATGTTGGTAAAAGCTTTGGGACCCTGGAGCTCTTCCATCTTGTTGGATTCTTTCCAGTGGATTTTGTGGTCAGACCACCGTGTAGGACAAGTCATTCACGGACCAAACCGGTTCGAGGAACCCCGTGTGCGTACCGGAGTGGGGTTTCTGACGTTGGTCACCGTTATGGGGCGGTGAGGCAACCGAATGCGGTTCGAATTATAACGAGAAGGAGATTTCGTGGGAATAATGAATTTCGTAAAGATGAAGGGGAGGAAAGAACTTTTTTTTTTTTTAGAATTTTTCTACATGAATATTTTTCTAAATATTGAATTTTGCATGAATGTGTATTTAAAATTAATATTTACTTATATATTCTTCTAAAATATTTATTTTGTTATTCTAGTTTTTTTTTTTTTTGTATATGTATCCATACTATCTAATGACGTTAAAAAATAAACGGTTTTAAATTAAAGTGGCTAAAATATTCTTAACGGTAGATATGGAAATAGATCACGATTCCGATAGCAGAAAAGAAGATAGAAACAATAGTATAATTTTTAAAATTTTATTTATTTTTAATTAATATATATTTGATTTTTTTTAATACCGTTAGAATAATCGTTATATTAGGGATATTTATACAATAACAGAGTTTTATAAGGGTATACATAAAAATATCCTATTTTGAAAGGGTTCATGAAAAATCTGATATTTAGAAAGCTATCCATACAAAAAAAAAAAATTAAGAGGAGGATTCAGCCTTTATGATAGAGTGGATTTGGGTCGAGATTGTGAGGTGGAGGAGAGGCCGCTGCTTCACGACACTTGCAGAATGTTAGGAATGTGTCTCCTATCAAACTATGCATGTATACAGGGAGGCAAACGGTGCTGCAGACTAGATTACCTCCTATGCAGCTTATCACTCGAGGGATTTCATTTGGACGAGCCATGAGTCATTACCTATGCCTTTATATAGTTTTCTACATTTTGATCCTACGTTTACATCCGTGTGAGCCGCATTGTGCCAAACAAGAAGGAGAAAACCCCTGCTTTTTTTTTGTTGCCCCCGAGTTGCAACGATGGATTTACGTGTGGGAAAGGTTGACACGTCGCATGATTCATGCTATCACCAATTGTCCCGCATGCAATCCAGGTAAAGGTCGCAATAAAGCTGTTATGAGCTGATGTGGTTTTTTTTTATCTTTTGGTAAGAAGCTGTGAAACCCTGAAAAAGGTTCATTTAGTTAGAGAACTGCAACGGCTAGTTAGAGAGAGAAGCTCCGAGGAGAGTGAAAGCTTTGAGGCCGTTCTCCAACGGCTAGTCCTCGCCGGCGGGTGCTTGGCGGGGTCGTCGCCGTCCGCGGCGAGGTTCCTCCGAGAGGGCAAGGCTATCCGCGAACCGGGGGAAGGAGCCCGGCTCGCAGGTGCTCGGCCACCGTTCACGGCCCGCGAGGGCAAGGCCGTTAGCCCCCGTCGCCATCCACGGCAGTGTCTCCGGGAAGGCTCTACCGGCGAACCGAGGATAGGAACTCGCCGGCGGGCGTCCCGTGTGATCCAACGTCCACCACGGTGCAGGGGAGATCCCACGGCTGGTGAAGACCGGTCCTCGCTGGCGGGGTTTGGCGGGGTCGACGCCGTCTACGGCGGAGCTCCCGAGAAGGCAACGGCCACCGGCGAACGAGGGGAGGAGCTCCGTTCGTGGGTGATCGGGTGGAAGCTCCGGTGCCCCTCTTTCTCTGTTTTTCCTTTGCTGCTTATCTTCTAACATTTTGTGAAGCAGCGGATCACTTTCAAGACCCTTCCTTGTCGGCTGGGAGAGGTGGTCACCTGCTGTGGCTCTCCCGACACTGGCGGCAGCTCCATCACCATGGATCGGAAGGGGAAGCAGCCTGCGAAGAAAGTAATGGAGGGAACGGCGAGAGGCGATGGTAAGGCATACAAGCGTGGGGAGAGTTCTTGCACTTGGACGAGATCGGGGCCATGGGTGACTCAATGGCCCACTGCCCCGGAGGTGGAGCGGCTGAGCCACCGCTTCTTGGTAGTACTGATGCTATCGGAGGAACCGATCGCGGCAGCTTGTTAGGAATGGGAAGGGCTATCGGCGGTGGTCCGCAGCCTTGGTTGTCAGGTTTCGGCGGAATGGGCGGCCAAGGATGTGGCTGCCCGAGCCAAGCTGATGGAGGTGGTGGCTATCCCACTCGTGGATGACCACCTTGCCTTGAGGTTCCGGTTGATAGAGGACTAGGACCGGGCCCTCCGCGAGGGCCTGTGGGTGGTGGCAGGGCAGCTCCTTGTCATGGATCCATGGGTCCTAGACTTCGAGCCTGGGGAGGACGCCGTGAAAATGGCGGTGGTGTGGCTCCAACTGCCCGCTTGCTGCTGGAATATTGGTCGGCTTTGACCATCCTTCACATCGCAGCCCGGGCGGGCCAACCGATCGTAGTGGATGGGATAACCGAACAATGGCAGGCAATGGGGTTCTCCCGGGTGAAGGTGGCGGTCGACGCTACCGAACCCATGTTATCAGGGGTTCTGATCCAGGGGAAGACGAAGGTGAGATGGCAGCCCTTCATCTTCAAAAACACTCCCGCGGGAGAATCGGCCGCTGCGGCCGAGGAAGACAATTGGGCCTGAACCTGTGCCTGAGTCGTCTTCGACTCCGCCGCCATCTCTAGTGGCCTGCCCAACCTCGTCGGTGTCCCCGGTGGACACCGACGGTTGGCAAAAGTCGGCGAAGGTCGCGCGCCGCTGGTCACCGTCGGAGAATCCGCCGACCGGTGAGGTGAATGGGCTGAACCCGAAACCCTCCTTTAGATGCCCCCTAGTTGACTCGGCTGATGAGCCACTTGGGGGCTTGGTCAAGTTAGTGGACCTTGGGCCGAGCACTAGATTTGGGTTGGGCAGTAGCCCGACTCCCCTGCGGGCTGACCCAGGGCCCAATGGGGCGGGTGTGGCCCGTACCCAATCCAAGAGTGGTCCAGACAGCCTGGGCCGCTCGCGGGCTTAGGCATGGGACCGGGCCATGAGGCCCCGTCAGGTAGGGTGGGCTTTGGCCCGCTACAGGGCCCAGGCACGGGGTCCCAGCTGGCCCGCGCGACCCTAACGCAGGGCTAGCGGGCCCGCCAGGGGCCGGCCGACCGCTTCGCGGTGGGCGGGGCCAGCGGGCCCGCCAGGGGCTGGCCGAGCATGCGGATCGGCTAGTGCCGCCCTGGGCGCAGCACGCGCCCCAGGTGCGCCGGGCCCGCGAGCCCATACCACGCTAGGGCCGTAGGCCCTGGACATGTAGGGTCAGCAGGCCCTGGCCGCGTAGGCCACGGTGGGCCCGCAAGACCAAGCCGAGCCGGGCCAGGGGGACCGGATGACTAGTGGGCCTCCCTACGGGCTAACACCGATCAGGCCTGCCGGGGCACCAGCGGGGCCTTTCCGGTATAGCCTACCGGCCAGGGGCTGGACTTGGGGCTGGGGACCTTCCTGCCCGTGGACCGGGACCTCCTAATGCCAAGCATGCTGTGTGAGCTAGGGTTGTGGGACGCACATGAGGGCCTAGGGAGGGGACCAAATGGGGTCTTCCGGTTTGGCTCTCCGACCCCGATCGGGGGTGGGCAGCTGGGGGCTACCCCGGGTGGGAGCGAGGCAAGAGGCCACCCTATGACCCATTTGGAGGGAAGTCCGACTGAGCCACTAACGCCACAAGAGGGTGCGGCAGGGGTACAGCTGATCCGAGCACCCCGTGAGGGAGCCACGCACGCTGGAGGCAGTGGTGACTGTGCATGGGCAAAGCAACAGCCAGTAGGGCAAATGTGGACCACCCAACTGTCGTTTAATGGATTAAGGCAACAGTTATGCAAGTCGTCTCCGATGCATGTGATGAGGACGAGCAGTGGGGCAGCTTGGCCCATGAGCTTGAGGTAGATCTCGTGGCCCAGGGGGAGGATGATTCTGAGGCTGACTACGCGGACTGTGCTCTATGAAGATTCTTGCCTGAAATTATAGGGGGCGGCCAAACCGTCCTTCATGTCATCCTTCAAACGTTTAGTGCAGGTCATGTTAGAGTATGCCCTAGAAGCTAATGTGGCTGACGCATATTTGTAATCTGGGTCATAAAATTGTAATTTGACTCTTATTAATAAATCAGATTGGGCAATTTGTTTTTTCATTCATGTTTGTATGTGTCCATGAATCGTCCAAGAAATTAATAGATGATGACACATATTCTCAAGGAGTTGAGAATTTGAGGCATGTGTCATTAGGGATTAATTTCTAAATGTTTCCGATCGATGGATCCATCACGAGGGACGGTGATCGATCCGCTGAGATTAGTGCACAGATCAATTAGTTAGATAGACGAATCTCGAGTCCATAGTGTAGAGACACTGGAGTGATTGTGCGAGTACTTGTTAGAGAACAAGGTACTAAGCATGACCAAAGAAAGTAGTTACATGGATGTCTATCCACTCGTCAGTGACTACTTATGCTACAGTTGTATGACTGGTCCTTTGACCTGCGAAGCCTCAGCTATTCACTGTGAGGTTGCTGTAGTTTGACGAGCATGTGAACTTGGGCCCTAGCCATTCGGATCCTTGTAGTGTGGATTGGCTGCAATAGGTTTATTTTGGAATAGGGTTGCATCTAGATGGGATCTATCAATCTTGATAGATTAGGAGTGATCCTATGTGATTTATAAGACTGAGTTCGATAAATTTCTGGCTAGGTATTTTGGAAAAAGAGTTTTTCATATCTAGAAATTGAATAAATTAAATATATGACAGACGATGGAGTTTAATGAGATATCCATAATCTTTGTCACGTCGGGATCCATGATAGAGGGACTGTATCATACGCTAACTGCACCTAGAGATTTAGATATTCCATTCTGCTGGGTTGCCACCATATACTGCTAGGTGTCACTAGTGAATTGTGAAACTAGAAGGCATTCACTTGGTGATCAGTAAATCCTAAGAGTAGAACTGAAATTGTTTCAGTCCACTGAAAAGAGTTTCAGTGATATTGAGATTGAGATCTCAATATGTCTCACTACCAGTCAGAATAGAACCTATGGGGTCACACGTATAGAGAATTTAATTAGTCAGACTATCATAATTATGATTTAGAATCATAATTAAAGACAATTATCAATATGATTGGTGATTGAATTAACCCACTAAGTATTAGTGAGTTAATGGAAGAAGAATTAAGTGGAATTGATTGCAATTGGATTACAATTGGACTGATTTAATGAGCCAAATCAAATTAGGTTTGACCCAAATTGATTTTAGTTCATGATTGGGCCAATTTGATTAAACCAGAGTTTGTGCGGATTTTAAAGTCCATATGTCGTTGTAGGACTTAAATCGTGTTCATACTATGCGGACTTTAAAGTCCACATGTCGTCGTAGGATGCATGCTCCCAATTAATTATCCTAATGTGATTAGAAGTTAGCCTAAGTCCTAATTTGATTAGAAATTAGGATTATCTAGGGAATTGATCAAGACCTAATGTGATTAGGACTTGATTATGGCACCATGAATGGGTTCAAGCCTAATTGGATTAGGCTCTAATCTCTAGATCCAATGATACATGTCATGCATTCATTTGAGGCGCCACCTAAGAGGATCCTAATCCTCTCATCATGGCACCATGGACACTTGGCAAAGATCCAAAAGTGGGAGGTTATGAAGAGTTTATCTCTTCATGTGATAAGCCTTGGAAAAACCCTAGACCTCCATCTATATAAAGGCATGCTTGGGGCGTGTGATAGGCAATTGATTGGCCCTTCATTCTCCACGCCTCCTCTCCCTCTCCTTCTCTTCTCACAGCAGCAACGAGAAGACCAATTTTCTTCCTCCTCCAAGGCGATGGAAAGAGAGAAGAAGAATCAAAGGAAGAGAGTCATACGCCAAGGAAAGCAGAGTCCTTTCTTCCCACGCCTTGAGCCCTACTTCTTCCTCCTTCTTTCTCCATGGCAGTAAGGGGAGTTCTCCAACCGCTTCTTCCATGATTGCAAATCTAGGAAGATCCACATGCAAAGCTACCTCCTTCTCTTCCTTAATTGCGAGCAAGGTTGAAGAAGAAAGCGTTCTTCTTTAAAAAGGTATGTTGCTGATTTTTTTTTCAATATTATGATAGTCATGAGAGATCTTTGTAAGGAGCTAGCACTCCAGTAAGACCTTTTCTCAGATAATTAGATCCTCGTGTAGATACCTGTAGAGGCCGGACACATGTGCGGCTTAACCAGGAACCTAGAAAGATCATCAGGCTGTGGTGTTCTACACCTGTAGAATTTTTGAAGATGAGATCTTCAAATTTATAACTTCTAATTTTTATTTCAGTTTTATGAATCTTAATCAACCCTCCTCAGATCCTAATCTTTCCTCCCTAATGAGTTTAAAGATCTTCTGAATTTGGATCTAGAAAGATTTTTGAATTCTACGATCCGAGGCGCGTTCATATGATGAACGACGTCCCATTTGAATTCCGCTAGGAACGTCGCATCGAACGAGGCGTATCTCAACAGGTCAACTATCCGGAGATCTGTTTCCTTTGTGAGACTCGAGTATCTGGCGATGGGCTCAGCCGACTAAGGCAGTACCTAGAGAGGGACTGGAAAACCTATGCAGTCGATTTCCAAGGGCTGTCTACGAGCATTTTGGTCCTGTGGAGGCGAGGAGTGGCGACAATGGATGTCTTCCACAACTGCCCCCAATAGATAGTTATGATTGTTTCAGAACCTAACATTGACTCGTGGGTGTTGTGTGGTGTGTATGTTAGTACGGATTATAGGGTTAGAAGAGTCCTCTAGCATAAGATCACCAACCTGGCGACCCTGGGTATTTCGACAGTGGTAGTTGGTAATTTCAATTGTATCCAGAATGCAAGTAAAAAGAGGGGAGGGGTGGCCTTCACGGATAGAGTGGACAGGAGGGAGTTTCATAAGTTTGTGTCGCGAAACGTCCTAGTGTACCTAGGATTCTCAGGGCCACGGTTCACTTGGTGCAATAATCAAGTCGGTAGAGCTAGAGTTTGGAAGCGATTAGATAGGGCCTTTGTGACCCCGGATTGGATCCTCCGCTCTCCCACCTGCCGAGTCAATCATTTACCTTGGATCGCATCGGACCATTACCCTTTGCTGATCTCCACATCGTCGGGACCTAGTCATCATAGTCCCTTCTGCTTTGAGAAGGTTTGGCTATTATACCCTCAGTCTTGGGATACTGTCCGCAAGGCCTAGCGTATCCTGGTGCGAGGGGATGCCATGTAATGGGTCTCGCGTAAATTGGAGCTGACCAAGAGGCATCTCCGCCATTGGAACTGTGAGGTTGTGGACGACATCTTTTGGAGGTTGGAAGGGGTGGAGACCGCGATTGCTGAGTTGCAAAGGAAAGAAGACCAAAAGGGGGCGCTCCTAGAGGCTGATATGGTCGACCTTCGGGGACTTTTTGCGACTCACCACTCTCTACTATGGCAGCATGAGATCTTCTAGCATCAGAAGTCTCGGATCCAGTGGATAAGTGAGGGCGATCGCAACACTAGGTTCTTTCATCAGACGACGGTTATCAGATGGCAGCGGAGCATGATCCATTCCCTACAAGATAGGTCCGGCCATCGGGTGCAGGGTGAGCATGCCGTCAGATAGGTCTTGCTTGACTTCTTCCGTGCCCGATGGATGGAAGAAGGGGACTTTCCTGATGAAGGCCAACTTTGGAGGGTGAAAGTGGATAACTACCTCGGTCCAATTGGTGCCAGAACAAGGTGCAGGAGGCAGTCTGGGTTCTGGCAGAGGACAAGGCCCCTGGACTTGACGGTTTCTCCCCTTTTTTTCTTTCGAAAATACTGGGGTATTATTCGGGTGCTATGGTAGAGGCTGTTCAATGCTTCTTCACCCGGGCAGCGATGCTCGATAATTGGAAAGCCACCTTTATTATGCTCATACCGAAGCGTCAGGATGCGGCAGAGCCTTGTCACTTCAGGCTCATTAGTTTGTGCACAACCATGTACAAGGTTGTGGCAAGGATAATGGCAGATAGGATGAAACCCTTGTGGCCGAGCATCATTAGTCAAGCGCAAGGGGCTTTTGTGGTAGGTAGAAACATCTCCCACAATGTCATTTTGGCTCAGAAAATGATGTGGGATCTTCAGCGGGCATCGAAGCGACGAAGCATGATGGCAGTCAAGCTAGACATGGAGAGAGCTTATGACAGGATCAGATGGAGTTTCCTATGGCGGGCGCTCAAGAGTTTTGGTTTCCATAGGATGTGGATTGGATGGGTCCTAGGGTGCATCTGGGGGCCTAAGGTCTCTATCTTGGTCAACAGCACATTGTCACCTTTCTTCAAGTCACCATGGGGCTTCGTTAGGGATGTCCCTTATCTCCATACTTATTCATTATTTGTGCTGATATTTTGTCTCGTGCATTGCAGGATGTGTGTGTCAGTCGGGAGCTGGAGGCCTACATTCCAGCACTTGGGGCTGGACTTATTTTTCATTTACTTTTCGCGGACGACTGTCTCATTTTGGCCAGGGCGCAGACTTTTGATGCATGGGTCCTCTGCAGGGTGTTGGAGAATTACTGCGCGACGTCAGGGCAGAGAGTGAACTTTCTGAAGTCAATCATCTATTTCAGTCCTAGCATAGAGAGCAGAATCAGACAGAAGATCTAGAGGAAACTACAGATACCAGAGCAGGAGGGGACCTTGAGCTACCTGGGAGTCCCCATCTCAGGCCGAAGACTACGGATGGCGGAGTACTTAGGTTTGATGCAGCGTGTCCAAAGCAAACTGGAGGGATGGAGGGCGGCTTCTCTCTCCATGATGGGTAGATTGACATTGGTCAAATTAGTGTTGGGGTCCATGCTAGTATATCTCATGGCTAATACTGTAGTACGAAGACGATTATGTTGAGGATTGAGCGACTTCTTTGAAGCTTTTTATGGGGGTCCCGCAGCGGAGGTCATGGGGTGCACTTGGTAGCCTAGGAGCAGGTCTGCCTCCTCCCAGTGAGGGTGGTATGGGGATGCTGTCCCTTCTAGAGAGATGCGAGGCTTTCATTGCTCGGCACATAGTTCGGTTCATGTTAGAACTATATGGGCTCTGGAGTCAGATGATGGAGGCCAGATATGGTCGAGAGGGCTCAGAGAGAGTGGCATGGAGTGATCGCAGAGTTTTCTTCATGTGGCGGGAGATTGGAAGGTACTTGCTGTCCGTATCGGTGAACACTAGGTGGCTGATAGGCGATGGGCGGAGCATTGATGTGACTGGTGACCCGTGGTTGGATTTCCTTCCCCTAAGGAGTTGGCCTACCACGGTTGATGCTGAGGCAGCTAAAGGGTTGCGAGTGTACGACCTCCTAGCACCAGGTGGGGTAGAGTGGAATGAGATTAGGCTACGACAGTTGTCCAGGGTACACCTTGCTGAGAGAGTCGAGTCCCTTCCGGTACTGGGATGTGCGGGGCCAGACATTCGGGTTTGGGGCACCTCATGCAGGACTAGAGTCAGATTAGGGGACCTCACCCGAGTTATCCAACTGGAGCACGAGCTAGGGCCGGACTGCACTTGGATCTGGAGGATCGGGCTTCACTTGAGGGCAGCACTCTTCTTATGGAAGGTGATATGGGGCTGCTTTCCGACGAGAATAGTGCTGAGTAGCCATGGCTTGAGGATCTCCACTGAGTGCGGGACATGCAGTGCGGATGAGACAGTGGACCACGTGCTATTCCAGTATACATGGGCAAGGTTGACATGGTAATGGGCAGAGTTTCTGCAGGAAGCCTAGAGTCAAAGGCTGCAGTTCCTACAAGTGATTCGACAATGGCTGGGTAGTCCACCGACACATCAAGAGGCCATTAGAGCGACTTGCACAGCGCATCAGATTTGGCTGGTAAGAAACGCTCGTACATTTGGAGAGCGCATAATGTCACCGAGGTTTGTAGCAGAGATGCAGGCAGCGGAGATTAGTCCCACCCCTTCTTTAGATGGACCTTTGATAGCTCGGGATACTTAAAGTTCCCTCTCTACTCAGGCAGCTCTTCAGATGGTGTTTTTCACTTGGAAGCCTCCACCCCCAAGTTTTCTCAAGGTCAATTTCGATGGGTCGGTTCTGGATGGAGATACGCGGGGAGATACAGACTTTGTTATATGGGACCCGCACTCCAGGGTGGTGGTAGCGGGCGGCTGCTAGTTGTTCGACACGTCTAGTCCTAAGATGGAGCTGCGGGCTGTCTAGGCGGATCTTCGACATGCATGGCGAGTACTGCGGGCCAGTTTAGTTATCTTGGAGGGCGATTCAGCCACGGTGATCAAGTGAATTCAGGAGGGCCCGAGGGGCAAGAGTACGGACCACCCCTTGATCTGGGATATTGGGATGATGACTAGAGATGGGGTGGCTTTTCAAGCTAAGCATGTATTTAGAGAGGCCAACGGGGTGGTCGATTGGGTGGCTGCCTATACGGCTCACCACTCAGGGTATACCCAGTGGTCAGGAGAGGAAAGGCTGCCATTATTACTCCGTGAGCTTGTGTTCTTTGATTTTATTGGGTGTATTCGTACACGCACTGTATGATGAACCTGCCAAAGCAAAAAGAAAGAAAGAAAAAGTTGTAAATGTATTTAAACGTGCCCTATTTCTTGTCATGGATTATAATGCAGGAGCATCTACATATCTACTCAAATTATAAAAATATATTTTCAAAATTTCATAGTGAAACTTGTTTATTTTTTAGTTATAGATTTTTGATTAATAGTACTATTTTAAATTAAATTGACAAATAGTGGTGGAAATAGCCCTATAACTATTATGCAACATGTATTGGACCTACTCTGCTTCCAAAAAAGTGGTGAAACCAAGCAGCTATTAAATGATATTTAATTATTTAATATTTTTTGATTTATTAGTTAGAAAAGTTCGACCATTGAAGCTCCTTTAAGTTTAGTCTCATATTAGAAGATTAGTGGCCACTAGTTGGATATATAGGCCTTCCAGCTATTCATCACATAAATATGTATACACATACTTGGCTCAAGCAGTCATACCAGATATGAAGTGCCCCAAGAATTGCTGGCCATGCATGGGAAGGCCTATCTTTTTTCGTTTGTTTTGTATCAGATTTATTTTGAGTTTTAAATTAGGCTTTGCCTTAAGAGTTATTGGACTAGTCATTGGAGAGTCCTCTATGGCCATGCCACTATTTGGATGGCATTATGAGCCCATAATGGCTATAACCCCTTCTATCCACTTATTATGGCCTTTATAGGCCAAAAGACTAGCTATTGAAGCTGCTATTAGATTGGCCTGTTATAAGGGCTATGATCCAGTCACTCCACATTAATTATATATGGAAAGTCCCTTCTCCATCCAATAGCTATCCTGTGCATTTTTTTTTCTTGCCTGCAATTTTCATCACTTTATTGCTACTTTTTTCCATATTTTATATAATATCATAATTACTATTTCTAGGTAATCGATGAAGTTGACATGCCAAGCCTTTCAAATGCTTGTGTTGCTCCATGGAGGAGCTAGGTTGAACCAAGGATCGGTTATACTTTATGAGTATTAGAAGCGCTATTTATCTTACAAAAAAGGGCACTAAAACTATTACAACAATTCTTAGCCTACTTTTGATCCAGGTTCTCTTATACCTTTATTGGTTTAATCATATTAGACTTTACTTCAACAACATTAATATGAAGAATTGAATATACGTAGCAAGGCCTCAATAGTACATTTGGCAATCTACTGAGAGAAAAGAAAGGGTTTTATATATAATACCCCTATTTTTGCTGTCACGAAAACTTACTTACAAGCCAATTGCATTACCCATACATGTATGGATGGCTTACATGCCCCTGAAAAAAGACAAGTCCTTAAGCATTTAAAATTCTTCAAATTTTTTGTATGAGCTAGACATCAATTATAAAGAGAATTGAGCCAGAAATCCAATGCATTTTAAAAAACTCAATGATAAGTTTTGAATTACAAGTTATAGCAGATTTTCTGAACACCATGAAGACAAACTATTCTTGAGAGTAGAGCTCTGTTGTTCCATAATATGGATTGCAGTAATCTATTAGTAGAAGCTTTTTTGGAAACTCAGATAGAATCATATGGTCCTCAAAGTGATCGGATGACAAAAATCTACCATTGAATGTTTTTAAATCAAATTTTGATTTTTTTTATGGCAAAAACTTGCTATTAGATCATTTGGACAAAAGAAACTTGCCAATTGATCCAAAAATTTGAACAATCTTATCTTAATCAACTTGAATAACTTTAAGTTGTTTTTAGATTGTTCAGATGGCAATTTCTTGCCTCTAAAATGTTATGATGGCAAATTCTTTCTATCAAATCCTCTTTTATGACAAAACTAGAGTAACCACTTATTTTCATCTTGACTTTGAATTTTTAATTTTTTGAATAGATTTCAAGCTTAGGATGCCTATTATAAATACCCTTCCTCTACTACTCAAGGCCTCACTTCTTCAACCAAAGATCTACATACTTGATCGCCAAATATTCATGGTTACACCTAAAGTCCTCGTGAGCTAAATAAGTGAGCTATGACTTGAAAAATGAGAAAAATGAGGTCGATCGTATTTGATCCTATCTACTTTCTTAGCTCAAGCCAAGAAGAATGGCTCGAATTTGAAAGTGGCAAGCATACGATCCGCTTCTTGCTCTAAAAATTTAGAAAGACTTGTTAGAAATCGCCGATTGGGTTGGTCCGACCAAGAAAGGCATGGGAGTGGAGAGGCGGAAGTGAAAGACTAGCTATCTATAAAGATCCCTCACTGCACACTTTCTATAGTTATGTATCCATGATCGGTTGCATGCTCGAGTTATGCTGACCAGCTAATCGTAAACTGACACATGGCATAGTAAGGGATCATCAAAGTTTTACTCAAATTTTTAGGTTGATCTAGATAAAGAAAGTCTAGAGATAGTTTTCTACTTGACTTAGGACTCAGAAGAGTCCAACCCAGTAGGACAAGAACTCATCATCTATAAAAAGGGACTTAGAATACTAGATATGAATCTCAAATTATTATATATAATGCTCTATTCTTATTTATGTTGTTCTCCAAAATCTTATCTAACTTAAGCATCGAAGGCCCCTTGGTCGGATTAGCTCTGATGACCCCTGCTGTTCTTCTTCTTTCCATATGTGCAGTTTGACCGACACTCTTCAAGCCTTCAAGATCATCAGACCGGATTTTGGTGGCTATACATTTCATTCAAGAAGTGTTATAATAGGCATAGGTAGGTGAGGAGACTGATTTTCTTTTCATTATTTTTGAACTTCTATTTTAGGTGATGGTACAGTTTGAACTCAATCTCTAGATAATCATCAAAAATTGTTTTTAGTAAGGTATATTGGCACCTTTAGGAGAGGTTGAATGTGAAACTTCATATATAGCATAAGAATAGTTAATTAACAACAAGCTCCACCATGTCATATTAGGATCATCCAATATTTGTCTCCACTAAAACCATCAACCCAAGTGATCCTCAAATTTAACAAGTCAATTCTTACAAATCTATCTTATATATTTTTAATATTCTCTATACTTCCTTTTTTTGAAGGTTCTTTTGCCCTAAACCCTTCTTTCTTCTAATCACTAGCTTTACTAGATCTTAGAATGGAAATAAATTTAAATGCATACATCTAAATTTGTTGATCTCAAGCCTCTTGACATTGTGGTGGTTCGAGCCCCATGATATGAGCATCTTTCTTTGTATGAATTAGAAAGACTAAGCCCCATCCTTTTTGTTTGAGAAGTAGTAAGTTCTAATAGATTTTGCTTATTATATTATTTTGAATTATTTATTCATAGGGAGCCAAAAAATAAGTGCAAGATTCAAAATTTGTGAAATAAAACTTTTGTCTTTTATTGAGACCTCAACACTATATAGAGAAATATAATAGATGCAATGTAATTTGATAATTTCTTTATAATCAGCCTTTTTTATGTAGAGTGAATGGTGATGATGACGCTAAAGAAAATAAAAATAAAAAGAAACCACTTGATGATAATCAATACCTCCTACAATCAGTATGGAAAGGAAAATGATAGTTACGAAGTCTTACTAGATACTTTAAGATTTGCTCTCACCAATGCCTCGAGGCCCTTGCTCGTTAATCAAGAAGAGCACCTCCTAAGACTAGAGATAATGTGTTACTTGCTTGGCCTTGATGGGGGTTCCATCAATATCTCTACAGAAGATGGTGGGCTATAGCTCCAAGAAAAGATTACAAACTTTGATATCTTGGCGTTATTTCTTTAGGAAAGGGGTACACTAAAAGTGAAAGGGAAAGAGTATCTTTAAGGATACCAAAGCTTATCAGAACCACTTCAAAACAAATCTTGCAAAAAGAAGGATTAGAATGAGAGAGTAGGAGATACTTTTATATATACCATTAGAAGATTGCTCGAGATGATGACTTTTGAGAATTTTAGGCATTATAGGCCTTTCCATCATTTTGCTCAAAAGGAAAAATGCTGTTAAGGAGAAATCCAAGAAGACTAGCAAAATTGTGGTGATATTTGCCTATCAAATCAAGGTTAAGAATAAGTACTTTTAGGAGTTAGAGTTTAGGTATTGTAGGCTATTCTCGATTGAATTAGCATGGAGAAGCCATCCGGAGTTGGTTATAAAAAAAACCTAGGTAACCTAAAAAGACTTGGATAAGGCTTGGTTAAGCTTTATGTTAGAGTTAGAGAAGGCCTGGAAAGCTCACTCCCAAACACTTCTCTAGTAGTAGTCTTCAGGCTAGATTTTAAAGCTCCATAAATAACTTTTCTTGTGTTTCTAAAAAATTTAAAAAAATAGCTCCAACAATAGCTAAATATGAAAAAGATAAAGAAAAAGAGAGAAGAGAGGGAAAAGAGAGAGGAGGGAGGATAGGCGCAGGAAATGTAGGTGTTTTACCTTAATCTCCTTCTTCCCCACTTTTTTTACCCTCCCCTTAATTTTAGGCCTTTACTAGTAGAGGCCCCAACTAAGAGGATAGGATAAATCTTCTAACCTCTCTTGATAGTTTGTTGTGTGGCTAATGGCTAGATCTAAGGTTTTCTTAAATTGGAGAAGAGTTGGAAAAGAAGAGAGGGTAAGTGAAAGAAGATGTTCTTAAGATTAGGCTCTCAATTTTGGCATAATCTCCCAAGTCTCTATAGTTTCCTCTCCTTTTCACTAAGAGGATGGTATTATTTATAGAGGGAGAGGGGAGGGATCAAAGACTATGATCAAAGGTTCTATAGTATTTGAAGATTAAGAGAGAGGGTGTGAGATAGAATAATTTAATTGGTGGAGGGGGTTTCACAAAGATTGATGAGGTGGCCTTAGAAAGCTATTAATATTCTCTTTGTACTCAAAATCCAAATAATAATATTATATTTTCTTTGAGTATATTTTTGGTGTTTATTTTCTGCATGATGGATTCTATACAAGCTCTGTTGAATAATATCGCGATCCTTGGTGGATTTTTGGAGACATTGGCGATGAGTTGGTGGATTTTAGTCATGATCTTGGTAAATTTTAGAAGTCAACAAAGATCTCTGGTTGCAAGACAAAGCTACTATTTATCTTGTAGCCTTTAAATTAGTTCTGATTTCACTTTTGGTTATTTTTTTTAGTTTCTATTTTCATTCTAGTTAATTAATTTGGGCTCCAATTAACCTTCCAATTCTATTTAATTTAATTGTCTGCCTTCCAATTCACTCTCTAGCATTTCATTCTTCTTAAACTAGCCTCTAGTTTAATTTATAATTAGTTTTCTTTATTTTTTCTTTCTCCTTGTACTTTAAATCTTACATCGACACCTTCCGACATCCATTATATTCCCATTGCATCCATTGAATGCAACATAATTCACCTCAACTAGAGGTCGCACAAGAAAGCTATGGCCAAAAAATTCAAAGTCGTGTCAACTCTATCGGATTAGTTTATACCAATAATAGGAATTTGATTGTTAAACCACAATCTAATGGCATAAACCTTACCATCAAATTATTGACCATCTCTTAAATCTATTTAGGTCAAGGACTAGTCATACAATGGTATACTTATACCTTCTAAATTAGATGGTAGTTATCACATCATGAGATGTCTTAAAAGTCATGTTTTCACCCCTAAGCCATAGAATAGTTTTAGAAGTTTAGTTTATTCGTATAGTTCATGTTTGTACAAATTCTAGAGGCACCCATTAATCTTGTTAATTGTAAGGGGGCCTATAACACTATAAATACCTTATGTACTCCTCTCTTTTTATATTGTAATGTATCGAATTAAAGTTTTTGGGTGCTTTATATGAGTGTTTTGGGGGGTGTGACTTTACATTGCTATAATGTGACTCTACAGAATCCCTCGTATGACTCCGAGGCCTTTTTCTTTTGGTTCAATTTCCGAAGGCCCCCTAGCAATAGATGCAACATTGGTGAAGACGTGTAAAGCCCAAGAGATGATCGATGCTGGTCTAGTTGAATCGAGAGTTCAGTCTACAAGATTTTGATTAATTATTCCAGCTTTGCTACTTTTCTTTTTTTTTATTGTATCAAAATAATTATAAAAATAAAAGATAATTATTTATTATTCTTGTTTTGTGAAAGTCCAAAAGTACCTTCTTAGCAAAGGCCTTCATAAAGTCTTGCCAAATTTATTCTAATGGTTCACACCCCAACACGCCATTTTACACAAGCATCCTTCACCTATCATTTTTACAACCCAAATTTAGTAAACCCTTTACTTCCATGCACGTTCCTTGATCTCATCTATCTAGATGTTTCATTATTATAGTCCCAGCTTGCATCATCCATACAATATAAGGTAGGTGAGCTTTGAATCCTACTTTAATCTTGAGAAAGCCATTCAATTACAAGCAATACATTTATATGTTATGCTTAAATACAAGCATGATTATGCACAAGAGCATTGTTGTAGGTCCTATGGTATTATTTTTAGTTCCAATTCAGGCCACCATGTAAAAGCATAGTACATGATGTATTTAGTGAAATAAAAGAAGGTGATGGATGGTTATAATCAACTTGTGCTAGACAATTTGAACAATAATTTTGGATGGTGACAAAGAAAAGCCACCTAAATTGCTAATTTGAAAGTAAGTTGGAATAAAAACAAGCTCCCCAACATTATCGGCATGGCATCAAAATTAAGGTTCGTGTGCTCATAAAAGGGTTTGAGAATATTTTGTTTTTTTGATTGACTGTTTGTGTGTGTGAGAGAAAGAGATGTGTTAAAATATTTGCAGAAGAAGAAGAAAACAAAAAAAGAGAGAAAAATAATTTTATTTCTCTGTTTTGTTATATTCGGTACATCTCAAAGGTTATATATACTCGTATATAGACTTCATACAAGAAAAAAATATATAGGTAGATATAATATCATGCTAATAAAAAAAATATACTCACTGATACAAGTTATTATGTGATCCTAAATTACTCTAATAAGATCATGTTAATAAAGAAAAATAATACTGACTGATACATGATCATGCTAACAAAAAAAAATATTGATTGATACAGGTTGTTACATGATCCTAAAATTATTCCAACATTCCTCCTCAAACTCAAGATGGTACTAAAAGTACCAATTTTGTTGCCCAAAGTGACAAGCCAAGAGGGGAGGGGGGAGGTGAATTGGTTTTTCTAAATTTTTAATCCCTCAATTAAGTCAATTGATGAGTGAGTGGTTTAGTTAATGTTGATTGAGTGCGTGTAGTGAAGTTAGAACAATACGCAATACAAACACACAAGAAGTATAGTGGTTTGGTGCTCTCCTAAGCACCTACGTCCACTCTCCAAGCGTCCCCTTGAAAATTTACTGTAATTCCGTGGATTACAGTTGGATTATTTTCCGGGCTCACAATCCAAAAACCTTTACACTTTGATTTTTTTGGATCACCAAAAATCTATGTTGGTTTTGCGGGATCATCAACAAATCTTTACCGTTGGTTTTACGGGCTCACCAACAAACCTTACAAAGTAATAAAGAAGAACGAGTTTGAAACTCCTAAGAGAGCAAATATAACAATTTTACACTAATAGAAGAGATGAGAAAATAGTTATCGCTTTGAGGATGCTCTTCTCTTCTTTCCCAAGGTTCCTTCACTTCACAATGGTTTGGTGGAGCCGTTGAATACACACTCAGATTGATCAACCACCTCCTTTTGAGACTTAAATGGACAACCTTGATGAAGGATGCTAGGGCTTGTTTTTTTCTTGAATGAACTTTGATTTCTTGGCAAAAGATACTTCCTCTGATGAATAGTGTCACTTTAAATACTTGCCCACCTCTATTGGTCACTTTTCATTGGTTAGATTTGAAAAACTATCCGTTACTAGCCATTGGGAGGTCAAAAAGCACTTCTGCAGAACTAGCCGTTATGCCTTTGCCCGAGCTGGGGTCGATCCAAACTTTTCTGGGGTCGACTCAACTTATTGTTCATCAGACTTGGGGTCGACTTAACTTTCTTTAGGGTCGACCTAACTTTCTCTGGGGTCGACTCCTGCTACAGTGGGGTCGGCCTTCTCAGGAATTACAGAACCTTGTATTTTCGGCTATTTTTATTGGGGTCGACTCAAGCTTTCTTGGGGTCGACCCATGCTACAGTGGGGCCGACTCAAGTTCCATTGGGGTCGACCCTCTCAAGGATTCCAGAGACATGGTTTTGAATACATAACCTTGGGGTCGACTCATGTTCATATGGGGTCAGCTCCATTGGGGCCGACTCAAGTGTTCCTGGGGTCGGTTCCAGTTGGGGTTGGCTCAAGGAATCTTGGGGTCAGCCCTCTCAGTGAATTCCAGAGAGTTGTTTTCTTGAGGTTTCAAACTGGGGTCGGCTCAAGGTTCTTTAGGGTCGGCTCCTCATCTGAGGTCGGCTCAAAAATACATCGGGTCGACTCCACTTACTGTTCATCTGAGCCATTTTTGCAGGGGTGTGCCAGATGATTCCATGGTATGCCAGGATCGACTCCACTTAGCTTGGGGTCGACTCAATCCATATTTTACTGCATCTTAAGGTTAGACTAATTCATATAGTTAATGAAACATATTTCAAGTAATTTTGAATGTATGCCACGATAGAGCTACATACTCTTAACAATGAAAATCATTGTTTTGCTCTTAAGAGTATGTTTCACTTGAAACTTTGCTGAATTTGAATTAAGTGTTCTTTATCCCTTTTCTACTACAAATTTTATCTCGTTGTTAATCATTGAAAGACGTCTTGAACTCATTCTCTTAATATATTATGAATGTATCGAGGGTGTCGTATACATTAGTGATGTATCATGTTAAATTGTATTATTAATTTGATATTCTCTCAATGGTTGTGTTAATCATCGAAATAATACTATCATCCTCAATCTCCCCCTTTTTGATGATTACAAAATATTGAGCATGAGCAGATTGACACTTATATTAAAATTAGGAGTTTTGTTTTAGAAAGAACTCAAGTTGCTGAATTTCAGCTTTTTAAATTTGAAAGTGAAGACTCCCCCTCTTTCATCCAAATATTGCCAATTTGAACTTTTGATTTTTCTCCCCCTTTCTTTTGTATTTTATTAAGGATGAAACTTCAAAAATTTGAGATTAAGCAAGAGTTTCAGATTATGTATCGAGGCATGAGAAGTATGTGCCGAATTCATAAATTTTGATTGAAAATTCAGACTTTCTTGTTTTGAAAAATTTCATTGTTACATATTGCTCCCCCTTAGGTGAATATCATCTCTTCCTATAATTTGCAAACTTATTTCTCCCCCTATATCGCAGCTTCTTTCTTTTCTTATTTCTCCCCCTTTTTGTTATTATCAAAAGAATGTATAACAATAGATAAGTAGAAGCAATAAACGATAAAATCCAAATTTCATTGATCAAAAGGAAACATTGTATTACACTAATGTCAAAAGTACAATGTTCTTTTAATTAAGGTGCAAAGTACATCAACAAAGCAAAATGCATATGAGAACTAGATAACTCCTAGGCACTAATCATGATGGACTCCTGTAGTGCTATCATCGGGCCTAAGAGGAATCTAAGGGCTGTGATCTAGTACTCATCCTCCCAGCATAAGTGGCGAGGGGAGATCTGGCGTGATGGGACTGAGTCTGTCGTGGACCTCGGTGAGCTGGGTGACTCTGTGCCAAAACCTCTGACTCAGCTGCTCGGGGCGCAGATGGACCATGAGCCTCTCTCTCTCTAATGCTGCCACCTGATCTCTGAGGCCTCTAATCTCAGCAGTCATACTGTCCATCCTGTGCATCATGCCATCAGAGAGGGTCCTCACCTGAGCTGACACAAGCTCAGTCATCCTACTCCAAACTCCTCTGTATATCCCGTAGGTGTGGATGACGAAGGCCCAACCTCTGAAGGTGCTATAGGATGATCCGCAGGTATCTCAGGCTCAGGAATAGAGTCTCCAATCTCTGGTGCATCACCCTCCGGTGCATGTATCCCTGCACCTCCACGCACCCACTTGACCATTCACCTTCTCATAACCCATGCGAACTAAGGACCGTGCAGTGTAGGTGTCGGTAAATAACAGATGCTTGGATATCTCGCCCTCCATATATATGTCATGCTGCCTAAATATCAGGGTGAGTATCATACCGTAGGGCAAAGAAACTCTCGATTTGCATATGGCCTCTCGCATCTGCCTGATCATCATAGCTGGAAGATTCAGGGGAATGCCCTGAATGACATGCTCCATAATGACCATGTTTCGCTCAGATATGTGATCAAATCTTCCACTCTTCGGAAATAATATCCGACCTATGAAGTTATGCAATAATCTCATCTCAGCTGATAGAGAGCTAGCTACTAAGTTTTCTGAGTAGTCAAAATTATCTCTCTCAAAAATTATCTGTAGAGCTCTCAACTTATTCTCTGGTCTTTCTAGTGTGGCTCCTTCGCAGGAGAGATAAAATAACTCACTTAGGCTTTCTTTGGAAACACGAACCCGCACTCCTCGGAACTCAGACACAAGCCCTCCCTGTCCAACTTTTAGAAAGGCATAGAACTCACGAACTAAGCCCGGGTAGGTCACCAAATCTAGGGAGCAAAGATACTCCCATCCTTGCCTTCGGATCCAACCACCCAACCGGAACCCTTCTTGATCCAACAATTCAGAATGAATCCTTCTCCCGTGGTTACCGGTCTTCCCGCATATTTAGCAAGTTGAACTGAAGGGAAGGAGGTGGAGGAGGCTCTACACGTGTCTCACCTTGTGGAGGCACTGTAGAAGAATCTCTAGCATACCTATCTACAATGGTTGGCCGTGAGACTCTTCCGAATCGCTTAGCAACAGCTCGCTTGGGTCCCATTTTCACCAAGTTAGGTTTTGATCTAATGGCTTAGGGAAGCAATCTAGTACTGTTTGGAGATGATTGGAAGGGATTAGAAAGTGAAAAATAGAGTTTTAGGAAGAGGACAAGGAGAAACAGTGCCCTAGAATGGCTCACGGGTCCTGTTTTAAAAACGGGTCCCGCCGTTGGGTCGACTCTAGATCTTTCTTGGGTCGACTCAAGAAGGGGTCGACCCCATTCTGGCTCGGGTCGGCCCTAGTTTAGGCCAATTTTTTTTTTTAATTCCTCCTTCTTTCAGATCCTTACCAAATCTTTGTGAGACATTGATATGTGAGTAAGGAATCCATAAATAAATAATTTTACTAATGTTTCATGGAATTTTCAAAATGGGAGAAGAGTATCATGAAACAACTTGTCCCTTTCAAATTTTTGTTTAATCAAAGGGATCATATATGCCTAGTTCCCTTCTAAGCATGCAGAATCTATCTTCACTTAGCTAATTATTTCTCGGTACATACATGCTTAATACATACATTCCCATTTTGCACATAATCTCTAATGAAGTGATACCTTATTTCAATATGTTTGGCTTTAGAGTGCTGAACCGGATTTTTGGTAAGGTTAATGGCACTAATGTTATCACACTTTATAGGAATGTTATCTAGTTTAATTCCATAGTTCTCTAGTTGTTGCTTGAGCTATAGTACTTGAGCACAGCAACTCCCAGTAGCTATATATTCGGCCTCAGCCGTTGACAATGCTGCTGAATTCTGCTTTTTGCTAAACCATAATACTAAGTTATTCCCTAAGAATTGACATGTTCCACTAGTGCTCTTCCTATCTAATTTGCATCCAGCAAAATCTGCATCAAAATATACAAGCAAATCTAGACAGGAGTCTCTAGAGTACCATAATCCTATGTTTGTGGTTCCTTTCAAATATCTAAGGATTCTTTTGACAGCACTTAAATGTGACTCCTTAGAATCTGATTGGTATCTAGCACATATTGCGATACTAAATACTATGTCTGGCCTACTAGCAGTGAGGTAAAGCAAAGATCCAATTAAGTCTCTATAGAACTTCATATCTACACTTTTTCCTTTTTCATCTTTGTCTAGCTTATTAGTGAGGTTCATTGGGGTGCCTATTCCCTTGTGATTTTCATTTCAAAACTTCTTTAATATTTCCTTTGTATACTTAGTTTGATGAATAAAGATGCCTTCCTTAGTTTGTTTGATTTGCAATCCAAGAAAGAAATTTAGTTCTCCTTACATTAATTCAGCAAATTCTTTGCAAAGACTATCATTAGTGGCACCGAAAATTATGTCATCTACATATATTTGTACTACTAGCAAATTTTTATCTTTTCTCTTGAGAAAAAATATTTTATCTACATTTCCTCTACTGAAATCATTATTTAACAGAAATTTGCTTAGTCGATCATACCATGCCCTAGGTGCTTGCTTCGATCCATATAGTGCCTTATGTAATTTAAATACATGATCAGGAAATTCATAATTCTCAAAATCAGGGGGTTGCTCTACGTACACTTTTTTTTCTATATAACCATTTAAGAAGGCACTTTTTACATCCATTTGATATAATTTGAAGTCCATGAAGCATGCAAAAGCTGGAAGTAATCTAATAGCTTCTAATCTGGCCACGGGAGCAAATATTTCTTCAAAATCTATCCCTTCTTCTTGATTGTATCCCTTAGCTACGAGTCTAGCTTTATTTCTTATAACTACCCCATTTTCATCTAATTTATTTCTAAAAACTCATTTTGTTCCAATTACAGAATTATGCTTTGGTCTCTCAGTTAATGTCCATACATTGCTTCTTTTGAATTAATTTAATTCTTCTTGCATAGCATTAATCCAATTTATGTCATTCTCAGCTTTTTCATAAGTCTTAGGTTCTATTTGTGAAACAAAAGCAAGATAGTCATTTAAATTTCTAAGAGATGATCGAGTTCTTACCCCTTGATATGGATCACCAATGATTAAGTCTTTAGGGTGTCCATGTGCGTACCTCCATTTCTTTGACAAGTCTTGAGATTATGGTGGCACATGATCATCTTCCTTTTCTTGATTTGCCATGTCATTAAGATTCAATTTTTCAAACTCAATAATTCCTGCATCATCATTAAGAGCACTTTCTTTCCTAGGAGACTCACTATCAGACTCATCAAAAATAATATTAACTGACTCTTCAACTACAAGAGTTCTTTTGTTAAATACTCTGTATGCCCTGCTAGAAGTAGAGTATTCTAAGAAGATACCTTCATCTGACTTGGCATCAAATTTACTTAGATCCTTCTTGCCATTGTTTAAAACAAAACATCTACACCCAAATACTCTTAAATATTTAGCAATTGGTTTCTTATTCTTCCAAAGTTTATAAGGGGTTTTCTTTGTTATAGGACGTATTAAAACACGATTTAAAACATGGCAAGTAGTATCTATGGCTTCAGCCCAAAAGTACTTTGGAAGATTTGACTCACACAACATCGTGCGTGCCATTTCTGCCAATGTCCTACTTTTTTTTTCAACAACCCCATTTTGTTGAGGCATTTTAGGTGCTGAAAATTGATGAGAAATACCATTTTCATTACAGAATTCTTCAAAGTGTTGATTTTCAAATTCGGTTCCATGATCACTTCGAATTGCAATTAAGGTGAGCTTCTTTTCAGTTATGATATTTTTATAATATTTCAAGAATGTTGAAAATGCTTCATTCTTATGTGCAAGAAATGAAACTGTTGCCCAGTAGATACAACCCAAGAGGGAGGGTGAATTGGGTCTTTTAAAACTTTTAAGCTACTTCTAACACTTTTCAATTAATTATGCTAAGTTGTATAGATGCACAGTGGAATTTAAACTTAGCAACAGTTTGATTTATTAAATGAGACTTGATTAAGTAAAATGAATATGCTTGCAACTAAAGGATGCACGGATAAGAGTTAAGCAAGCAATTTATCTAAGTAAGTAAGCGAGCAAGTTAGACAATGACAAAAAGCATTACAAACACAACAAACATATAGTGGTTCGGTGCACCCCAGCACCTACATCCACTCCCCAAGACCTCTTGGGAATTTCACTATAATCCTCCAGATTACAGTCGGTTGTTTTACAAGCTTACAACCCAACTTGTTGTTTTGCGAGATCACAACGAACTCGGTCGGTTTTCACAGGCTCACCGACTAGAATCAACCGATTGTTTTCCCGGATTCACAATCAAACCCAGTTGGTTTTTCCAACCACAACCTTACAACGATTGTTTTTTGGGTTCACAATCAACCTAGTTGGTTTTCTCAAAGGCTCACCAACAAACCTTAACCCCTTGATTCAATCCCTTGATTGAATCAAGTTACAAGATAATAGAACAAAAGTTTAAAACAAATCAAAGCTTCTTAAACAAGCAAATATAACAATATAAACAAATAGAGTAAAGAGAAGCCCTCAAACAAGTCGTGTAGATGAGGAAACTCGGCTTCTTCTTTACTTGAGCCTCTTCTGATTTCGCACGAGGTAGAGGATCACTGAGGCAGCACAGAGTTGGAGAGGAAGCTTTGGGATTCACTCGGATGCTCTTCTTCTCTCTATTTTGCTTTGAATGGCCCTTTTGTGCTTTTGGGAGATTTTTCTTTGAGATCTCTTTCCTAAGTGTTTTCTCCCACTTCCATACCTTCTCCCCTAGCTCTCCTCTTGATTTTATAGCTTTTGATGTCGTGGAAACAGAAAACTAGCCGTTAGAGACAAAAATAGAGCCGTTGTGCACATTCTGAAACTCCTGATAATGTTTCCGTTGGGATCGGAGTCGACTCGCGCGATCTGGAGTCGACTCGCCTGTTGCAGGAGTCGACTCGTGCTTTTCTGGAGACGGCTCGGCAACTGTTCTGGATTTGAATTAAAGTGCTGTCTCGACTGGGAGTCGACTCGACTTAACCCGGAGTCGACTCCCCAAGGTTTGGAGCTGACCTGACACTTCTGGAGACGACTCGACGTAAGGAATCCAGGGATGCATTTTTCAAGTTTGCTCACTCGAGTCGACTCGGAAATTTTGGGAGTCGACTCGACGCTCAGAGTCCGAACTCCCGATCTTCTGTCTTTTGACTCGTGCCGTCTTGGAGTCGACTCGAACTGTTTTGGAGTCGACTCGGCTCTCAGTATCTGAAAAACAGTCTTCTATCTTTTTGGGGTTGCGCTGCCTTGGAGTCGACTCGGACTTCGCAGGAGTCGACTCGGCTCTCAGTGTCTGAAATTGGCTCTCTGACTTTTTGCCTTGTATTTCTCTGGGAGTCGACTCGGCTCTCAGAGTCCAAAATAGCTTCTCTGTATTTCTGCCTTGTTACTCCCTGGAGTCGACTCGTACTACCCTGGAGTCGACTCGGCAAGCATTGGAGTCGACTCGATTCTTCAGGAGTCGACTCGAGGACTATTCTTTTGAATTTTCCTTTGAATTTGCTCTTCCAACTTGAGTCCTTTGAACTTGAAACTTGGGCCAATGAAGTGTAGCTTTCTTCCAACTCTTCTTGAGAGCTTTTGAGGCCTTCTTGTATTCTTCCAACTTGCTATGTTCCTTGCAAAACAAATTATCTTTCTTCTTGCAACACAAACATTAGTATTTATACTTCAAAATTTTGTGATCATCAAAATCAATCTTTGGGTCATCAGTCTCCCCCTTTTTGATGATGACAAAACTTGCAGTATATGCATTATAAAATATATTGTGTTCTAGAAGTAATGCATAGCTAAGTTGTTTGAAGTAGAAAATATATATCTTTAAAATATACTTCATGATAATGCTTTTAGTTTTAATCTTAACATAATCAACACATAAAGCATTATGAGCATATACTCAGATATTTCTCCCCCTTTTTGACAACATCAAAAAGATAGTGAAACATTAAGCACAAAGATAAGAATGCTCAAGGCAATAATGTTAGAAAAAGATAAATGAGCATAGATCAGAGCCATTTTGGATAATTTTAGAGCAAATTATGATGAGAGCACATCTAATGTGATTCCAAGGATAGTTTTCAACTCAAGTATAGATGGAATCTTTCTTAAGTTAATTCAAGAAGTACCACAAATGATATTCAAGGAAAGCACGAATGGAAATCTAACCTCTCTTCAATAATAAGTATGAAAGCTTGTTCATTTAAGATCTTTTGCCCAATATATTAAGTATTTTATCCACATGAGAGCAATTTAATTAATTTTCAGAGTATAAGATCAAAACTTATATACTTGAAAAACATATCATCATATTGGATCATTAATTCTTAATGACTTCAAAGTTCTTTTATGATAATAAGAGCATTGGGACACAAATACCAAAATATGGATTCATGCAATTTTTGATACATCTTAGAGCTCTTTTAAAGACTTTCTTTTATTCCTTTAGAAAATAAGCACAATTTGGTACATATAATAATGAATTGGCATAAAAATTGAAGTTCTAAAGAACAAGCCAATAAGAACTCATTAGTAAATTCCAAAAATAGGTTTTCTAAGAGATACTCAAGAACATTCAACACATTATTCTCTCCTTTTTTCATTAAGTTAGAGGCTCTTAAGATCAACTGTTTGAATTGCAATTTGGTTCATGATTTATGCATAAGATATATTAACCAAATAACAAGCCTCAAGGTGTATCATAAAGATTTTCAGATTTAAATTTCAGATGATACATATTGGAGAGCATTAGGATCACTTTTCATTATGCTTTCTCTCTCCTTTAGTTATAGATTTTATGCGATTAAGTTCCATAAGATCTCTCCTTCTGAGATTTTCTTTCTCCCCCTCAATTGATTATTCCATTTAAAAGTTTAGAATTTGAAGATAATGTTCAATAAAATTGTCAATCTCAAAACAAATATATTTTCTATAAGTTTCAGCTTATTTTCATAAGACTCAATGTTTGAGATAAGACAACCTTTATAGAACTCATCTCAAGGTATAAACTTATTATATAATTAAAGCAAGTCTTGCAATATAAGGAGGTTCATCAAAATCAATCTATAAAAATCAAGGTATGAGATACTGAATATCTAAAGCTCCCCCTCAAAAGATGCATTCTTCTTTAATCATTCTTTTCTATGATATCGAGAATGTAGAGTAATCTAGTATTATTCAAAATTTGTAGCAATTACTCTTTCTAATATTTCAAGAACAAGTTATGCTTTCTCTTAATCTTAGAGAAAATGTATAGAAATATTAATTAGAAAATGATTCATTTGAAGCTCAGTTTCTTTCAAAAGCATTTACATTTTCTTTCTTTTAGAATCATTTGAGTGAGCTGAAATATTTCTAGCTTTAAGATCATTCACTCTATATATATTCTGATGGAAGTCTTTAAGAATGTAGGAGAGAAAAACATATAGATGATCATTGAGATATATATATTTATAGAATTCTATTTCTTAATCATAGTTTTTCAGCAATGTATACATGAAACACAATAAATCTTTTTAATATCAAAATAAAATCATATATTTAGAATTTTTGTTTGCAATCAAGATCATCGAAAGACACATCATTTGGACCAATATTAGTACACTTTAAAGATAAGAAATGATATGTTTCGGATGCGTATCGGAGCAATCAACCAGGGCATCAAAATTAATTCTGTTTTTCTTACATTAAGATTTTATTTGGAAATCATATTGAGTTTAAGCTTTTATACAAAATCAGATTCTGAATTTCATAAAGATTTTCAATAGAGGCTTTCAAAGTCATAATTTGAGATATGTATCTTCCACATTGTAGCTCATCTTAAATCATTACGATTGAAAACACATATTTCAAACATATAAGAGCATATTCAGAATATTTGTATTTATGTTGAGTTTTGGTATGAATTAGAACATTATATACTAAAGTTATTGCCTAAAGAGAGATATCCTTCTCTTCTCCTTTTTACAAATTTATTCAACTTTCAGATTTTAACGATGATTGTGAACGACAAATCTGAAATTTCTTTTCAATAATACCAAATAAAAAAAAAAATTATGTAGTATTCCAAACATTCAATCAAATTGTCCAAGCATGGAGCATTACAAAATATTGAGAACCCATAATTCAAGACATCATGCCACATGCAAAATATATTATGTTAAGTCATGCATTAAAATAACAAGCATGTCAATGATCAAAATCAATTCTTTTCAAATAAACTCCTCCTATTTAAACATACTCTTGCATTGATTTCATCCTTAAAGTGTGTTTTCAAGTGATTAAAAATTTGACTTGATTCTTTTTATATACTTTCACTTACTTTGTCTTTCATTTTTACTTTCTTATGCTCTATACTCTATTTGCTCCCTATCCGATGGAGTTGGAAGGGGCACGAGGTACTACCACTAGCCTTCCTCTTGTGCCGTCCCTAATATACCCTACACCGAATAGTTGGGTCAAATAGTGCCGGGTACTACCACTAGTCTCTCCATTGGCACCATCCCTATGATGAGCAGTATAGAAAGGTTAAAATATTCACTTCAAACTCTCCCTGTTTAAGTGTAATTAATTACGGATTTTATCCCTTTCACAAGTCTCATAAATGTGCCAAATATATTATGCTTGTTTTGCTTTTCCTTAAGATGAAGGATCAGAATAAAGAAATAATCTCATGTATTATATAGAGATATATCATGCAAACAACATTTTCATTTTACTCAAGGATTCATAGCTTCTCACAAGTTAATTTAAATCAGCATTTTAAGCATATACTTGCGTATTTCATGGTTATGATATAGGCAAAGGAGCATTTTAATTTGAGCAAACCATGAATCAATTTCTGAAAGCATAAGTCAATGAATACATATATAGACATGATATCAAGAAATTAATAATTAAAGATTTTATCCATGCCATAGTAAGATTTAAGTTAATGACTTTGCTCAGCTAATTTATGAGAGAGGTATTTAAAATTACTGAATCATTCTGCATTCTTCAAGTCAAATACTTACTAGATTTCTTATGTGTAACCTTTTGGCTGAAGAAAGTCCTCTCTCTTGTTTGCATGTGAATGTTTATTGTACCTTTTATGGAGGTGTCCTTCAAGTTGAAATTTCTTATTTCTTGCTCATAGATCCTGCATTATCAACAAAATCCTTTTCTTTCTTGAGAGAAAGTCATTAGTTTCTTCGAGATACAAAACATTCATCCAACATATTTTTAACTAGATGACTCAATAGTTGAATATTGAGTCACTTTACTCAAGAGATTGCCTAAATATAAGCAAACACATATCACTTGAACTAAAGAGATAGTTTCATTAACCAAGATGGTTCAAGGACAAGCATGTGAGGCAATAGGAAGATTTATCAAGGTCAAATCAATTTTTTATTTTCAAAATCAATTTAGTTTAGATTTTATTTGCTTAAGATAATTATCAATAAGACACGCTAGCTAAGTTTTAATCAACTTATCTTAAACAGTTGTTTCTATCAAAGTTCAGATTATGATTTATTTGTTATCAATAAATTATGATTCATTAGAGTTAGATTGAATTCTTGCACATAATGAGCATACAATCTGGTCTACTAGCTGTATGATAAAATAAGTATTCTATTATGCTTCAATACAGCTTTAAAAACAATAGATCTACCTTGCTCATCCTTTTCAAATTCTACAAGATGAGGTCATAGAATACCTTCTTCATGCCAATCTTCTATAAGAGTTTTCTTGTGGATTAATTTTGGTCAATGAAGATCCTCTTTCTTGTTTCTCTTAATTTGGAGTTTGAGAGAAAATGTTAATTCATTCATCATACATATTTCAAACCCACCTTGCATGAGCTTAGTAAAATCTTCATATAAATCCTCGTTTGTAGAACCAAAAGTGATATCATCAACGTATACTTTGAGCAAATAAGATATCACAAATTCTTCTTTTTGATGCATAGATTTATCACTATTACTTTCTATCAAAAAGTTACTCAAGCTTTTATATCATATTTTTGGTGCTTGTTCCAAATCACATATTGCTTTATCATATTTGTAATGAGTGTTTTCTACACATTCATTTGACAGAATATAAAGCTCATGAAGTAAGCAAATGATAATGGTGATCTTTACTTCTAATCATGCAAGAATTTCATCAAGATCTATTTCATCTTTTCTTGATTTAGTCTTTTAGTAGTCATCATTAAGTGCATTTCTGAAAAACTCAATTTGGTTCTAATTATTAATAAGTTTTCAGATTGTTATATGTAAAAGATTAACCATATATATATATAATTTGATTTTAGTATCTTGATAATAAATCATTAGTCTTATAAAGAATAAAATGAATTGATATTTCTACAACTAGAATCTTTTCATTGAATGTTCTATATGCATTGCTTGTTGAATGATATCCAAAGATAAAAATATCTGTATCAGATTTGGCATTATTTTCAAAAGACCATATCAAGCATAACATAAACTACTGAAAAAATATGAAAGATATGCAATAGATCATTTTCTATTTTTCAGAAGATCAAATGGAGTTTTCATCAAAATAGACCTAATAGAAACCATATATATGACAAGCAGTGATGATAGCTTTTAACAAAAAAGAATTAAGTAGATGACTATCATATAACATTGCCTTTTTCATTTCTTCAAGGATTCTATTAATCCTATTTTACTTATGGTGTTCTTGGTGCAGAAACAATTGTATTCAATATTATTTTCTGTGCACAACTTAATACAAAATTGGTTTTCAAAACTATGCCATGATACTTCTTTATTTTCATAGTTTGCAAACCTTTTTCATTTGAACCCTTTTTGTGAGTTTGTGCCAATGTAGAAAATATTTCAATTTGAGTGTCAAGAACAAAACTAATGTAAGTTTTTGAAAACTTAGTGATGGAAACAACATCTTTAGATTTAGAAATTGATTTTTGTTTGTTTTCTTAGTTAACATGCATAGTAAACTTTGACCTTTCAGAAGATACTCTAAGTAAGCCAATGGCAAGGTCTTTTGAGATTAAGTACATACTAGCATGAGTTGATTTTATATGCCAAAGATGGTTTCTTTAATCTTGGTATTCATACTGCTTATATTCAAAGGCATACCAAGTACACATTTTCATATCTATGATCGATAAACAATAATGCCATGGATAAAAACTCTCAATCAAGCATATAGAGAATTCATAGAGTTATTCTTAATAAATTGATTAATCATTTAGCAACTTATCCAATAGTGAGTAAAGTATACTATAAAATAAAGTGATTTGATTATATTTCCAAAAGTATTTTCTATATCACAAAATTGATCAATACTTGCAATTCATATTTTAATCAAATCCTAAAGCAAAAATAATGATGAGATGCAAGGGTTACTGATTTCATTATTATTATTTTTTTAATTACTTTTCATAAGTATATTTTAAGTTTCATTTTTGACGTGTGTCTAGAACACCCATTTGTATGAAAGTTCTATTTATTCCATGGGTATCTTGGCACACTTACATCTACATCCTCATATTTTCATTTTGGGTACCCAAGCTTGCTTGGGTCCTTGAGAGTTAGGACATATAGTTCCTTTTGAAATCCAAATTTGTTTAATTGTAATAACTTTACTACTTGATTTAATTATGTTAGAACGATAGGTAAAGTTGTTATGCCCATTCTTTTCATGTTTGAAATAAGTTATCTTATTTAATGGTTTGCTTGGTGAATTGATAAACTTTTTCTTTAGGGATTCATTGCTAAGTGAAGGAGTTAAGCCAAATTTTGATTTATCAAAATCAGCATGTTGGCTTTCAAACATCATTTTTAATCTTGCTAAACTTACAGTAAATTTGTTAATAAAAGACTTCAATTGGTTAATTTCTTCACTTAAGTTTTGATTTTCTTTAATTAAATTCTGATTTTTCTGAATCAATTGTTCTGAATTTAACCTTAAAATTTTATTTTCAGAATTTAGTTTGTCATGTATTTCAGCAATAGAATTTCTTTCTTTTGAAATTTCCAAATTTAGCTTTTTAAGATTTTTATTTTTCATAGCTAATTTTCTACATTCACCATACAAATCATGAAAAGCATTTAAAAGTTCATCATAAGAATATTCTTCTTGAAAATCAGTTGATGTAAAAGTGGATTCAGATTTTACCTTATCTTCTTGTGCCATAAAGCAAAAGTTAGTTACCTCTTGTAGTTCTTTGGAGCTAATATCATCATTGTTGCTCCTAGCTTTCATTTTCTTGTTTGACTCTTCCTTGGTCAAAACTTTCTTCCTTTTTATCTCTTTCTTTCTTTCTTCTTGCTTCCTCTTCTTCTTTGTCTTTAGGAAGCTTTTGAATCTTTCGGTGTTTGGGAATGGATCCTTGTTTTCATCACCGAACTCTTTGTCTTTTGAACTGATCTGCCTCGGAGTCGACTCGGCCCTTGTTGGAGTCGACTCGGCTAATGTGGAGGATTCTGCAATCTCATTGTTAGTACGCAATTGAAGCACATGTGAGTTAATCTGAGATTTATCATAAATAATTATTAAAGTATCCCAGATTTCTTTAGCAGATAAGCATGCAGAAATCTTATTAAATATAGATTCATGGATAGCACAATATAGAAAGTTCATAGCGTTAGCATTCAATTGTGCTAAGTCTTTTTCATTGACATTTTGAGAGAGTGTGTGAGGTCCATCTATAATGATATTCCATATTTTATAGTTTTGTGATTGAACAAAAATTTTCATTCTAGCTTTCCATTGAATATAATAAGTTCCATCAAACAATGGAGGTCTGTTTATGGAAAGTCCCTCGGCAAATAATATGTTATGTAGGGTTGTCATAATCTTTAGCTCTAGTCGGTTAAGACAATAATTAATAAAAGAGCACCTGCTCTGATACCACTTGTTGCCCAGTAGATACAACCCAAGAGGGGGGGTGAATTGAGTCTTTTAAAACTTTTAAGCTACTTCTAACACTTTTCAATTAATTATGCTAAGCTGTATAGATGCACAGTGGAATTTAAACTTAGCAACAGTTTGATTTATTGAATGAGACTTGATTAAGTAAATTGAATATGCTTGCAACTAAAGGATGCGCGGATAAGAGTTAAGCAAGCAATTTATCTAAGTAAGTAAGCGAGCAAGTTAGACAATGACAAAAAGCATCACAAACACAACAAACATATAGTGGTTCGGTGCACCCCAGCACCTACATCCACTCCCCAAGACCTCTTGGGAATTTCACTATAATCCTCCAGATTACAGTCGGTTGTTTTACAAGCTTACAACCCAATTTGTTGTTTTGCGAGATCACAACGAACTCGGTCGGTTTTCACAGGCTCACCGACTAGAACCAACCGATTGTTTTTCCGGATTCACAATCAAACCCAGTTGGTTTTTCCAAAGGCTCACCAACCACAACCTTACAACGATTGTTTTTTGGGTTCACAATCAACCTAGTTGGTTTTCTCAAAGGCTCACCAACAAACCTTAACCCCTTGATTCAATCCCTTGATTGAATCAAGTTACAAGATAATAGAACAAAAGTTTAAAACAAATCAAAGCTTCTTAAACAAGCAAATATAACAATATAAATAAATAGAGTAAAGAGAAGCCCTCAAACAAGTCGTGTAGATGAGGAAACTCGGCTTCTTCTTTACTTGAGCCTCTTCTGATTTCGCACGAGGTAGAGGATCACTGAGGCAGCACACAGTTGGAGAGGAAGCTTTGGGATTCACTCGGATGCTCTTCTTCTCTCTATTTTGCTTTGAATGGCCCTTTTGTGCTTTTGGGAGATTTTTCTTTGAGATCTCTTTCCTAAGTGTTTTCTCCCACTTCCATACCTTCTCCCCTAGCTCTCCTCTTGATTTTATAGCTTTTGATGTCGTGGAAACAGAAAACTAGCCGTTAGAGACAAAAATAGAGCCGTTGTGCACATTCTGAAACTCCTGATAATATTTCCGTTGGGATCGGAGTCGACTCGCGCGATCTGGAGTCGACTCGCCTGTTGCAGGAGTCGACTCGTGCTTTTCTGGAGACGGCTCGGCAACTGTTCCGGATTTGAATTAAAGTGCTGTCTCGACTGGGAGTCGACTCGACTTAACCCGGAGTCGACTCCCCAAGGTTTGGAGCTGACCTGACACTTCTGGAGACGACTTGACGTAAGGAATCCAGGGATGCATTTTTCAAGTTTGCTCACTCGAGTCGACTCGGAAATTTTGGGAGTCGACTCGACGCTCAGAGTCCGAACTCCCGATCTTCTGTCTTTTGACTCATGCCGTCTTGGAGTTGACTCGAACTGTTTCGAAGTCGACTCGGCTCTCAGTATCCGAAAAACAATCTTCTGTCTTTTTGGGGTTGCGCTGCCTTGGAGTCGACTCGGACTTCGCGGGAGTCGACTCGGCTCTCAGTGTCTGAAATTGGCTCTCTGACTTTTTGCCTTGTATTTCTCTGGGAGTCGACTCGGCTCTCAGAGTCCAAAATAGCTTCTCTGTGTTTCCGCCTTGTTACTCCCTGGAGTCGACTCGTACTACCCTGGAGTCGACTCGGCAAGCATTGGAGTCGACTCGATTCTTCAGGAGTCGACTCGAGGACTATTCTTTTGAATTTTTCTTTGAATTTGCTCTTCCAACTTGAGTCCTTTGAACTTGAAACTTGGGCCAATGAAGTGTAGCTTTCTTCCAACTCTTCTTGAGAGCTTTTGAGGCCTTCTTGTATTCTTCCAACTTGCTATGTTCCTTGCAAAACAAATTATCTTTCTTCTTGCAACACAAACATTAGTATTTATACTTCAAAGTTTTGTGATCATCAAAATCAATCTTTGGGTCATCAGAAACCCATGTATATCTTGAGAAATCATCTACTATAACTAGTCCATACTTTTTTTCTCTAGACTTGCAGTTCTAGTAGGCCCAAATAGATCCATGTGTATGAGTTCAAAAGGCCTAGTGGTTGATACTATATTCTTTGATTTGAAGGATGATTTTGTTTGCTTTTCTAATGAGCATGGTCCACAGATTTTGTCTTTTTCAAAGATCAATTTTGGTACATCTTTTATCAAATCCTTCTTGACTAGTTTTGATATTAAGTCTATACTAGCATGTCCTAGTCTACGGTGCCAAAGCCAACTTGCTTCACTTTCCCTTTCTTCATTAGTGATTAAGCATAATCCATTTTTCTTGCCTAAATCATGAAGATCTACTATATAAATATTTCCATGCCTATGTCCCATAAGTACAATGCTATTATCTTTAGGATTTGTGATTATGCATACCGAGGATTCAAATGTGACTTTAAGACCTTTATCACAAAATTGACTTTTGCTAAGTAAGTTATGTTTCAGACCATTAACTAATAAAATATTTTCTATAAAAGTGGATGGAGTAATATAAATTTTACTCTTTCCAATGATAAATTCTTTTCCATTGTCTCCATAGGTTATCACTCTACCCTCCTTAGATTCCAAAGTGACAAATTATTCTATGTCACCTGTCATGTATCTTGAACAGCCGCTATCTAGATACCATCGTTTATTTCTCTTTTTAGCTATAAGACACTCCTGCAATCAAAATCAAGAATGTGCTTTAGGTACCCAAACTATGTTGGGTCCTTTAGGGTTAGTACTTGATGTTTCTTTTGGAACCCAAATTTTTTTGGATTTTAGCTTACTCTTATCACTCAATTTGTTATAATTAGACTTTCTAAAATTACATTCATATGCTTTGTGTCCTACTTTATTGCAGCAATGATAAGTTATATTTTCATTTTTGGCTTTCACAAATATGTTCTTTAAGTATTTTTGCTTCCTATTTGTTTTATATCCTAACCCAGCTTTATCATATACAGTTTTTTGACTATCAAGAATCATATTTAGTTTAGTTGAGCTAAGTGTAAACTTGTCCACTAAGGATTTGTATTTTTCTGAATCTTCTTTTAGCTTGACATTTTCAACAATTAGACTTTTGGTTTCATTAGTGAACTTCCTACTTAATGTTTCATAGTCATTAGATAGTTTCAGCTTTTATTTGATAAGAGATTGATTTTCATCTTTTAGAACTTTATTTTATTGATTAGCTTCTTGTGTTCTTCCATGAGCTCTAAAAATGCATCATGTAACTCTTCTACTGTAAAATCACATTCAAGTTCAGAATCTACCTCATCGTCATTGGTCATGTAGCAGATTTGGGCCGTCTCTTATTGATTTTTCTCTTCTGAACTTGACTCCTCACTTTCACTCCATTCAGCCATGAGGTTCCTCTTTTTAAGCTTTCTTGCCATCCATTTTAATTCCGGACAATCTATCTTGAAATGCCCGGACTTGTTACACTCATAGCAAATTGGCGTTTTTCTTTCTTTTTCTTTGTCCTTTTCCTTTTCCTTGCTTGAGCTACCTTTGAGGAAAGGCTTTCTTTTATAAAATTTCTTCTTTTCTCTTATAAATTTTCTGAATTTTCTTGCGAGCATAGCCATTCCTTCTTCATCATATTCCTCCTCATCATCAGACTCTTCTGATTCAATTTAATGTTTTGGAGTTGTAGACTTCAAGGTAATGGTCTTCTTTTTCTTGACCTCTTCTTCTGAATTTTGCTTCATGGTCAACTCATGGGTCATGAGTGATCCTAGAAGTTCTTCCAATTGTAGTGTATTGAGGTCCTTTGCTTCTTGAATTGCAGTTACCTTGGCCTCCCAAACTCTTGGTAGAGACCTGAGAATTTTTCGCACTAGTTCAGAGTTAGTATAAAACTTTCCTAAACTCTTTAGTCCATTTATGATTTTCGTGAATCGAGTGAACATTTCAGTTATGGACTCTGTGGATTCCATTTTAAACAATTCATACCTATGTACTAATATATTTATTTTTGACTCTTTGACTTGATTAGTTCCTTCATGTGTGATCTCTAGTATATCCCAAATTTCTTTCGCGGAGATGCATGTAGATATTCTATTAAATTCACTTACATCTAGTGAGCAGTAAAGTACATTAATTACTTTAGCATTTAATTGTGCTAGTCTTCTATCACTCTCATTCCAATCCATTTCTGGTTTAGGAATGATTGTGCCCTCTATACTAATTGTGGGTGCATGTGGTCCTTTAGTTATGATATTCCACAAGTCATAATCTAGAGCTTGAATGAATATCCTCATCCTAGCTTTCCAATATATGTAATTAGTGCCATTAAACAGACGAGGTCTATTTGTGGATTGCCCCTCGTTCATAGAACATCCTACTTGGGTTGTCATGATCTTTGACTCTTGATTGTAAGATCAACAAATACTATGAGAGCACCTTGCTCTGATACCACTTATTACCTAAGGTGACAAGCCAAAAGGGGAATGAATTGGTTTTTCTAAATTTTTAATCCCTTAATTAAGTCAATTGATGAGTGAGTGGTTTAGTTAATGTTGATTGAGTGCATGTAGTGAAGTTAGAACAATACGCAATACAAACACACAAGAAGTATAGTGGTTCGGTGCTCTCCTAAGCACCTACGTCCACTCCCCAAGCGTCCCCTTGAAAATTTACTATAATTCCGTGGATTACAGTTGGATTGTTTTTCGGGCTCACAATCCAAAAACCTTTACACTTTGATTTTTTGGGATCACCAAAAATCTATGTTGGTTTTGCGGAATCATCAACAAATCTTTACCGTTGGTTTTACGGGCTCACCAACAAACCTTACAAAGTAATAAAGAAGAACGAGTTTGAAACTCCTAAGAGAGCAAATATAACAATTTTACACTAATAGAAGAGATGAAAAAATAGTTATCGCTTTGAGGATGCTCTTCTCTTCTTTCCCAAGGTTCCTTCACTTCACAATGGTTTGGTGGAGCTGTTAATACACACTCAGATTGATCAACCACCTCCTTTTGAGACTTAAATGGAGAACCTTGATGAAGGATGCAAGGGCTTGTTTTTTTCTTGAATGAACTTTGATTTCTTGGCAAAAGATACTTCCTCTGATGAATAGTGTCACTTTAAATACTTGCCCACCTCTATTGGTCACTCCCCATTGGTTAGATTTGAAAAACTATCTGTTACTAGCCATTGGGAGGTTAAAAAGCACTTCTCCAGAACTAACCGTTATGCCTTTGCTCGTGCTGGGGTCGACCCAAACTTTTATGGGATCGACTCAACTTACTGTTCATCAGATTTGGGATCGACTCAACTTCCTCTGGGGTCGACCCAACTTTCTCTGGGGTCGACCCCTGCTACAGTGGGGTCGGCCTTCTCAGGAATCACAGAACCTTGTATTTTCAGCTATTTTCACTGGGGTCGACTCAAGCTTTCTTGGGGTCGACCCATGCTACAGTGGGGTCGACCCTCTCAAAAGGATTCCAGAGACATGGTTTTGAACACATAACCTTGGGGTCGACTCATGTTCATATGGGGTCGGCTCCAGTTGGAGTCGGCTCAAGGAATCTTGGGGTCGGCCCTCTCAGTGAATTCCAGAGAGTTATTTTCTTGAGGCTTCAAATTGGGGTCGGCTCAAGGTTCTTTGGGGTCGGCTCCTCACCTGGGGTCGGTTCAAAGATACATGGGGTTGACTCCACTTACTGTTCATTTGAGCCATTTTTGCAGAGGTGTGCCAGATGGTTCCATGGTGTGCCAGGGTCGATTCCACTTAGCTTGGGGTCGACTCAATCCACACTTTTCTGCATCTTAAGGTTAGACTAATTCATATAGTCAATGAAACATATTTCAAGCAATTTTGAATGTATGCCACGATAGAGCTACATACTCTTAACAATGAAAATCATTGTTTTGCCCTTAAGAGTATGTTTCACTTGAAACTTTGCTGAATTAGAATTAAGAGTTCTTTATCCCTTTTCTACTACAAGTTTTATCTTGTTGTTAATCATTGGAAGACGTCTTGAACTCATTCTCTTAATATATTATGAATGTATCGAGGGTGTCGTATACATTAGTGATGTATCATGTTAAATTGTATTATTAATTTGATATTCCCTCAATGGTTGTGTTAATCATCGAAATAACACTATCATCCTCAAATTTGAGTTTGAAAACTCGATCACAAATGTATCTAAAAACTGATGTACTAGATTAAAAGCTGAAGTAGCAGCTCAGAAGCTGATGTAGCAGATTAAAAATTGATGTAACAACTCAAAAGTTGATATGACAGACTGATGTATTTGACTGACATGACAGATTGACATATCTATCAATGTGGCTGATTGACTTGTTTGATATGTGGTAGCGAGAAGATACATAGAAGATGATAGTTGCAATAAGGATAGAGCTTGGAGAGAAGACAACTAAAGGTCGACGATCATCCTAGATGGAGGCACCATTGAAGAGGAGCAATTGGCTTCAATCTAAAGGTTGAAGGAGCCAAAGGCAGCAAATAAAATCAGAAATGGAGGGAATGGGGCTGAGCGACGGTGAGGAGAAACGACCAAAGATCTAAAGTTGAGGATAAAAGCAGTAGAGAGGAGCCGCGGATCCATAAAAAACAAAAGGTCTTTGGGTAGTAATCTACTAAAAATAGAAGATATGCAGATCTCCTAATGAGATCAATATTCATTCGTTAGAAAATAGAGGGTCTGTAGAGAAAGAGAGGATCTACGGATCCATCAAAAAATAGAAAATTTTTGCATGTTAATTCATCCAAAAACAGAGATGGATAGATCGACAATGGGGTCTTTAAAGTTTCTAGACATGGCGACAACGACGACAGTAAAGGAAGAAAAGATGCTGGCGGCAAATTAGATAATCAGTGGCTCTGATACTATGTTAAAATATTTGCAAAAGAAGAAAAAAAAGAAAAAGAGAGAAAAACCTAATTTTATTTCTCTATTCCATTATATTCGGTATATCTCAAGGGTTATATATACTCGTATACAGACTGCATACAAGAAAAATAATATAGGCTGATATAACATCATGCTAATAAAAAAAATAATACTCACTGATATAAGTTGTTATGTGACTTCTAAGATCACTCTAACATGATCATGCTAATCAAAAAAATACTGGCTAATATATGATCACACTAATAAAGAAAAATAATATGGTCTGATAAAGATTGTTACGTGATCCCTAAAATTATTTTAACAAGATAGAGAAAGAGAGAAGGGGGTGGATATAATATAATTGATGTCTAGATGGAGTAGAATTTTGCGAGTCCACAAAACACAGTACATAATGAAAATAGGATGGAAGCAAAAGTATAATTAAGCTAAAATATTACCTGGAAGGATAATCAGTAGCTATATATATTTATTTATGTTAAAGAAATCTACTGGTCTTTAAGGGGATAATTGTAACTGTCGGAAACCCACCAGCTAGCTATTGAAATTTTCTTGAAATGCCTTAGGGTTTATTTTCAAATCTACTAAAGTGCATACAAAATCTACTACAAAGAGAGAACACGAGAAATCTACTGAGTCTTTAAGTGGATACTTGTAACTGCTAGCTATTGAAATTTTCTTGATATGCCTTAGGGTTTATTTTCAAATCCACTAAAGTGCACACAAAATCTACTACAGGGAGAGAATACAAGAGTGAAATAAGGTTGTCTCACCCTATGGCATGCAAATTTTCTAAAGGTAATTTTACATTGAGCTTTCTTCCATTCCAAAAGATAAGAGAAAACGAAAAGAGGAAATATAAAATAAATAAAAGGATACAAAGACAAGACTTTCAAGTAACTGTCAAGGGCCTATAGGTTTGCAATCTTTTTGAATGTATAGAAGAGCTTCCTACTATCTTCTTCTATCCCGTATAGTTCCCTTCTTTCAAGGTTTTTATCTATTCTTTTATGTTTGCAAAATATACATTCATGGTGATTTATCCCAAAAAAACTCAATTAATCATTCTATACGTTGTGACCACCTAATCCAACAATACAACTCAGAATTCTCGATTTTTTGCTTCCACTATAGTTAACTAGGAAAATCAAAAAGAAGTCTTTGATCAATACCTTGCATATTACAAACTAGTGCAATATTTGAAGCCACTCATCCTATTCCTTCTATTACGAACTTCTGAAAACTCCTTGAGATTCTTGTATTTAAGTGATAATAATGTTGGCTATTTAAAGTAGCATGTCCATCATTGTACCCGTTTGAGTATCTTATTTAGTGCACCAACTAACTTGTACTTCTCCTTTTTGAACACTCTCTAACATGTCTATCGCTAGGATGGATCTCGTTGAGCCTAAGCTCTAAACCTATGATCCTAGTTTTGAGGATTTACTAGGGTTGTCCCAACTCTAATTACAAGCCTTAGGGTCCCTTGGGCTGCAAACTATCAACTTATCAAGCTTTTTTAAGTTTTGGCATGTTGGTCGAGAAAACATATGAGAGAAATTGGCAACTGAATGTGTGAGGCCCAATAGTCCTCCATCGGAAAGACTCGTTTGAGAGGTTGGGCATATAAGGCAGGTGTTTCCAAATTCTCTAGACGCATTTTGTATAGAAAACAAAACCAGGAAGGGATGAAGGACGCTTGCGTGAAGCTCCGGAACCAAACAATATCTGATAGGGGAGCCCCGTATTTCCCCCCTCATATGCCCCCCACGTGGGCATTGGGTGCGTTACGTGCCCCGCGCAGGCGGGGGCGTGACATTTGGTATCAGAGTCGAGGATGACTCTTGTTCGATGGTGGAAAGGGTGTGAGGCCTAATAGTCTCACATCAGAAAGATTCGTTTGAGAGGCTGGGCATATGAGGCATGTGTCTCCAAATTCTGCAGACGCGTTTTGGGTGGAAAACATAACCGAGGAGGGGTGAAGGACGCTTGCGTGAAGCCCCGGAACTGGACAATATCTGGCAAGGGAGCTCCATGTTTTCCCCCTCATGTGGCCCCCATGTGGGCACTGGGTGCCTCACGTACCCCGCGCAGGCGGGGGCGTGACAGAATGCATAAATATAAGCTTATAAAAAGGATCTAAGAAGATCCAAAAAAAATTGACAATAAATCCAATGCGATACTACCTTATCTCTATCTCTATCTTCTCTTACATCATGATGCATTTGTATAAAGTTTTTATTTGGATCAGCTGAATTAGATCGATCAAGTTATGACCTTAAAACAAGAACTTTGATAGTAGTTAGTCTATTTTAATAATACTTGTCCACTTTACTTTGAAATTAAAATTAAGAGTTGTAAGAGTTGTGTCAGACTAATTGAGTTGAGCTAATTGAAGTTTTACCTGATCTGACAAAATAGGTTATGAGTTAATTTGGATCTGATGAAGTCTGATAAAAACTCAAGTTATGACCTAGGAGCAAGAACTGTAAGAGCAGTTAGTCTCTTTTAATAATAATTGTCCATTTTACTTTGGAATTAAGACATTGAGAGTTGTAAGGGTTGTATCAAACTGATTGAGTTGAGGTAGAAGTTTTGTCTAACCGGATAAAATAGATTGTGAGTTAGTTTCGATCGGATAAAGTTCGATTCAAAAACTCAAGTTGATAGATGGAAAAGCCTATAAGTACTTAAACACCACAAGAATCTTTGCCACTTTGGATATGGGACTATTTCTCGTCCACACTCCCTCTTACATATAGAGCTCGTGGGGCGGAATTATGCCCGTCCCCGAGGGATGGAACTAGGGTTCCATCCTTTTTCACATGTAGAGCCCATGGGGTAGAACTCAAAGCGAGAAGTAACATGTGGATTTAAGTGAGGGTGCGGCCGCATCAAAAGGTAAGAGGGATTATGTTCTTTGATACCATGTAGACTCGAATCCAAAGATCTCAATTGATGGATTTCGACCTGTGCTAGTTTAGACAGGTTATGAGTGAAACTTTTACACCTTATTCTTTTAATTTGATCCAACCCACTCATTGCCACACTAATCTAAAAGCTTCATCCCAAGGGAAGAGAGAGAGAGGGAACTGGAGGGCTTGGCTTGTGAGTTACCTCGCGTGCGGTCCCTTCATAAATCCGCTATCGCCGTTACCAGTAGCACCCATCCTCTTTCCCAAATCCACAGCGCCGATCGACGGAACAACCCCAAACCCCGCTGCACCGCCCAGGTTCGTCTCCTCTCTTTCATTCTCCTTTCCCTCCTCCTCTCCCCATCGTAATCCGCCAACGCGAAACCCTAAATTCCCCTAATTTCGATTCAGTCGATCTCCATCTCTCTCTCGACGCCTAGAGTTTCCCTTCGAAGACGAGATCGAAATCGGATATCCTTTCGATCGATTTCTCGCTGATTGCCCCCCTAAAATTTGTGTGTTTTTTTATACCCCTCTCTAGGGTTTTGCTAGGAAGGGCCGATTCATGGCGGATCGGGGTGTTGTCGTCGTGAAAACCATATGGATGAAGCAGGCGGAGGAGGCCAAACTCAAGAGCGAGGCCGAGAAGGCTGCCGCCGCCAAGGCCGCCTTCGAGGCTACCTTCAAGGACGTTGAGAAGCCCAAGGAGAAGGATGACTCATCCGACAGCGACGGGGACGAGGGCGAGAACCTCGCCAGCAAGCCCCTCGGCCCCGTCGACCCCTCCAAGTGCTCCGCCGCTGGCGCCGGCATCGCTGGAGGCACCGCCTGCTCCCCCTCCACCTTCACCGTAGTCACCAAGGACTCCGACGGCAGGAAGATCCCCTCCGGTGGCGCCCACCTCAAGGTGAAGATCTCCCCTGGCGTCGGGGTCGGCGGGTCCGATCAGGAGGGAATCGTTAAGGATCAAGGGGACGGGACGTATACCGTGACCTACGTTGTGCCCAAGCGTGGGAACTACATGGTCCATGTGGAGTGCGACGGGAAGCCAATCATGGGGAGCCCGTTCCCGGTGTTCTTCAGCACCAGTACGACAGTAGGGACCACGGGCATGCCGGCCGCGGCGAGCCCGTTTCCAAATATGGTCAACCAGACAATGCCCAACATGCCCAATTACTCAGGGGCAGTATCTGGGGCATTTCCGGGGCTTCTTGGGATGATCCCTGGTGTCATCCCCGGTGCCTCTGGTGGAGTGGTGTTGCAAGGAATGGGAGCTTCATTGGGGGAGATCTGTCGGGAGTACCTCTACGGTCAATGCACTAAGACCGATTGCAAGTTCAACCACCCACCGCAGAATTTGTTAATGTCGGCACTGGCTGCGACGACCACGATGGGGACCTTAAGTCAGGCCCCGATGGCCCCTTCGGCAGCTGCGATGGCTGCTGCTCAGGCAATTGTTGCTGCAAAGGCCCTTCAGGCACATGCTGCCCAAATGCAAGCACAGTCGTCTGGAGATACACCTGGTTTGCCTTCTATCCCAGCAGCCCATGCTTGGTTTCTAGATAATTTTGAATTTTTATATTTACTATATTTCACTATTTGACCCTTCTGTTGATATTAGAAGAACACTAGTGCCATACTAAAGTAGTTCAATTAAATTTTTGTTAGTACCTTCTCTGTTGCTTGCCAATATAGCTTGCATCTGGCGAAATCTTCATGTGCATTTCAAGTATGAACTAGGGAATTTTTTGCCACTGGACATATTTAGTGAAGTAGTTCATATAAGCATACTTGCATGATATATAGTGTTAAATGGGCTAATCCCACCAAGAATTTGATCGCCAGGTTGGGCTAATTCCATATGAATCGGTACTGAGAAGCATGTTTTCAAGAAAGTTATGTTATAATTTTGTTATTACAATTTCAGAATATCCTATTTGATCTGTTGCTATTTTGTGGCATCAATGTATCTGTAACTGTATTGTGATCATCACATTGGTTGAAAACTGGGAAAGTACAATACTCATTAATTGATTTAGGTTTATTTTTTAAAACTTTAAACTACAGTTATTGCATTTTTTGACTTGCTGAAATCATAAATAAGGGACAATTCTTTAGATATAATCTTATCATTTGTCTGTACAACTTGAGAAGTGATCACATTCTTTAATATCTAACAGCATAGAAAAAGAAGATTAAGCTGGAAAGGCCTGTTTTCCCCCCTAAAACACAGGACTGAGTTGACTTTCTAAAGCCAACTGACTTTTTTCATTCATAAACATAGTGCTTGAATACCTGTTGTCTTGATTACTTCATGCACAAACATCCCATGCAATTATCAAATTGACCAAATCAAGACTTTGCTCGCTATTATTCTGCAAGCTTGATGCTTTAATTTGGTAAAGAATACCTTAACCATTCAAAAAGCTATGCTAACGTTATGAACAATATTTGAGCATGTTATGGAATCGTGGCCCATGCAGACAAGATATTGGAAAACAGGCCTCCTTTGGGCTTCAAGAAGGATCCAAAGTGTTGTATTATTGGCATGGCTCTTGTAGATGTGACAAAATACTTTTTTTTAGATCTCAGAAGAATCTGATCAGTCAGGTTCTTAACAATACATATATACATACATACATAAGTATGTATGTGCGTATGTATATATGTTTTGATGGAGATCAAATGGCTGTTCATGTACCTTTATCTTTGGAAGCTCAAGCGGAGGTTCGTTTACTTATGTTTTCTCATATAAATCTCATCTCCGGCTATTGGGGATCCCATTTCTATATGTATATATGTATGTATGTACACATATACACACACATATATATATCTATATATATTTATATGTATATGTGTATGTGTGTCTATATATATACACACATGTATAGATATACATGTGCATATATAAACTTATGACTTATAGTGACTTGGTTGCTGATCTTGCTTATCTCCTCTTACTTATTATGAAGTAAATTTTAAAAATGTTTGTGATCCTTTGTTATAATGTATAGATTGACTTAGATTTAAACATAAATAGAATTCATAAATTTAGATAAAATTATGTTGAAAATCTGAAATAAATAAAGTAAATTTTTTTTGAAAAAAAGAAAAGAAAATTGAAACATACACTTCAACACAAATACATATTTTAGTATAGAATACACATTAACCTTAAAAAGTAACAATATTTCAGATACACTTTTTAAGATAGACATTGAAAAGTCAATCTTCTTCTTTCAAGTGACTTATCATCCATTGTCATCACAATCTATGCGTACCTAGGCTGTTTATGCAAGTCACTTCAGCCTTATAAGCATCTGAAATGTAAACTTTATTACCTTCCAGTAGTGCCAAAAAATGTTTAAAATGCATGAAATGTTCTGTTAGACTGTCAAAACAGTTACATATGTTCTGTTGTATTATGAATTTTGAGGTTGTTTTTCTTTTTAATGTTCAAAGTAGTTTTGTAATCTTGTTCTATATGGAAAACTATTTGAAGCTATATAATGCATACAGTAAACTACAATCAGGACAGTTTTGTAGGATTTTTTAAGATTTTTGATTTCTATATTTTGTTTATCTATTAAAATCATGTATTTTCGCTGGTATGAAGCATTTAAGTTGGTCTTTATCTAAAATTAGTTAAATAGTGTATCCAGCCATGCTTTCTATGAATCTATTTATATACTTGCATATATTCGCATGCTGGTGTGTGCCATGTGTCAGCATATGATACGATATGTGCACTTTGACAGCCTCTGACTGCTTTGGACTTGATATGCAATAGTTTAATTCTTGATTTTCAGTTGTAAAGTCTTCATGGTTTAACTTTAATGTGCATTAGCTGCTTTCTAAAAGAGTTCAATTTTGATAATTATTGAGGCCTAATTTGCACGAATCTTCGAATTAACAAAATCATTTTTGTAAAGTGACTTAATTATCTTATTTCCCTGGGAGAGACTTGTAAACATGTATGCTTATACTATCAATAATTGGTGTATTTGCGATGGGTCCTTCCAAGTTGTTGCTTGTAGCTGCCTCCAATGACATGAATATCAAGAAATTATCTTAATTGAGATCTAAGACATGAATGTGGTTTCTTAATGTATGAACTGAGTACATTCTTCTTGATATCAAAGGTGGTTTGATGGTAAATTTTCTTCTTAGTGGGATGGAACTTTTTCCCCCTTTTTTGTTTCTTTGTGACATGAAAAATTGTTTGATGGTGAATTTTTTCTACTCTTTTGGGTGGTTTTATGTTGTTTCTTTAATTTGCAGTTGGTTGGCCAAATCTTATCTTCTTCCCAACTTTATTTTTGCCTTATGAAATATGAGAGCCTGAATTTGGCACTGCAAAAGCTTGTTTTAATAAGGAAGGCCCTATGACACATAGTCTGATATCCTGTGGATTGACAAGAGCATCTGCAAGTCTGAACAATCTTTTAGATAGCATGGAATGGATCATATACTGTATAATTTGTAAGGACATTACCATAAAGAATGATGCATCATCCTTGGGAATTGAAATATTGATTTCAATGTTGAAGAGTTGCCTTGTGTCTTCGGATTAGCTCTCTTTCTAGTTGAGTACCTTGACAAGTGGATGTTTGAGATGGCATAATTTTAAATGGTAAATAGTCTTCCAAAGATCACAGTCAATCAAATATGCCTATGGAAGTTTAGAAGTTTGAATAGATTCTAGTAATGAAGAGGAAAAGACTCCAATCTTGTTCTTTTATGTCTAGAAGTTAAAAAAAAAAATATTGCACAAAGAAGACATATTTGTTCCTTTGGTTATCGGTCTTGTTGTTCTCTCCTTGCTATCAAGTTATATGCTAGAATTTTATGTTGGATGATGAGAAATAATTGAATGAGTGGAGCTAGTAACTTGGAAGCATATCATTTTATTGGAGGGGCACTTGAAAACATGGATGAGAATTGGCATATAAACATTGTGTGTAATTTTGTTGGAGATGCCAGCATTATCATCATCATAACTTAAAAAGCATGGCCCTTTAAAGTATGTGTTTCTACGTAACATATTCATACTTGTTCTACTGGATGATCGATATGGTTATCTAATAGAATCCTGATTGTCTTGGTCTTTCATCAGATTAAATTACACAGATGCCTGATCCTGCTTATTGCACATGCTTATTGGAGCAGATCGGAAATTTTGTGTCATGACCTTTTCATCTGTTATCACATGCATGAAATGGTTAATATGTCTTGTCGTGGTAGTAAGAATTGTGCAAGTGGAAATCTAATTTGTTTGTTCATGCTAGATAGTTTGCCTGGGAAATTCATACCTTTTCCCCCTTTTCCCCAGGCAAACTAGCTTTATGTCATTTTTTAGGCGAGTTCACTCACTAATTTTTATATATGATGCAGGCTCTCCTGACAAGGCTGCAAAGGCTGATGTTCTGAAGAAAACCCTGCAAGTCAGCAATCTTAGCCCCCTTCTTACTGTGGATCAACTTAAACAGCTATTTGGTTATTGTGGTACTGTTGTCGATTGTACCATCACAGATTCAAAACATTTTGCTTACATAGAATACTCTAAGCCAGAAGAAGCAACTGCGGCTTTGGCACTGAACAACATGGATGTTGGTGGCCGTCCATTGAATGTTGAAATGGCAAAGTCCCTACCTTCAAAATCTGCTCTTGTGAACCCTTCATTACCATTAATGATGCAGCAAGCAGTTGCTATGCAACAGATGCAATTTCAACAGGCATTGTTGATGCAACAAACAATAGCCTCTCAGCAGGCTGCTGCTCGGGCAGCAACAATGAAATCTGCAACAGAGATGGCTTCAGCCAGAGCTGCTGAGATAAGCAAAAAATTGAAAGCAGAGGGTGTAGGTGATGAGGATAAGGTGGTTAACAGAAAATCCAGGTAATATAAATTGGTTCTTGTTTTGTTACGATATACCTGACCATGAGATGTGGGGAATGGTTCTTGTGTTCGAATGAGACACAAGACAAATTTTTGCTTGGTCATGCAACTGAAACACTGATTTATGATGTTGTCCAGTCGCATTAGCTAGAAAGCATGGATACTTCTAATAATATGTCGTGTCCATAATTTATCCATGCCAGATATTGATACTCATTAGATGCTTATCTGCTGGATACTTGTGTTATGTATCCTTTTTTTTTTAAGTACTCCGTATACTTTCTGGATACACTTTAGATTTTTCCTTGATACCTCAAAAACTAAGGAAGTAAGGAGGGTCAGTTTTGTAGTCTATAAAATTAATTTTAAGATACAAAAGTATGGAATATTGGCCAAACGATAAGCTTGTAAAAGTTAATGCTGCTGCAAATTGGACTGTTATTTTGATAGCCTACGATGCTCTGGGGATGCTTATATTTATATATATATATATATATATATATATATATATATATACATACATATGTATATATATATATATATATATCCAAGGTTCGCTCTCTTGGTACTGGTGCCACACAAATACTGTGTCGGTATGGCATGCTACAGGTCTTTTTGTTCGGTATGTCTCTCGTACCGAGTACCGGTATCGAACTGGTACAGTACGGTATACTCTGTACCAACCGGTTTGGGCCGGTATGGCGAACCGTGCATATATCTATATATATGTATACATACATACATATATACATACATAGACTACACATACATATACATAGACATACATGCATACATATATACACACACATACATATATGTAGACATACATGCATACATACACACACACATACATATACATAGACTTACATGCATACATACACACACACATACATATACGTAGACTTACATGCATACATACAGACACACATACATACATATACGTAGACTTACATGCATACATACATACACACATACATACATATATGTAGACTTACATGCATGCATACATACATACATATACGTAGACTTGCATGCATACATGTATCCTAGCCATATCATATGGATATATGTATGCACATATTGTAGTCATGTTGTATCCTTTTTCAAGATTTTCCATATTAGTGTGCTTGTATTGTGTCGTATTAGTATCTTGAATCCATATCCATGTTGCACAGTTCATTTGTGTTCTAGTCAAGAAAATGGTAGCCTATGATTTCATTTGCTAGTCAAGTTCAGTGTCGGTATTATGATTATTGACCAATTGCTTTGTTTATCATACCACTCTTATTTTTGTTTAAGTGGAAGTCTTGCTGTCTCGGTGTATCATCCACTATGGTGTCTCCATTTATCCTAATAATTGTTTTTTGATGTTTGATCTTTGTTTTGGGATTTTAAACAGGTCGCCATCTTCCTCTCGCCAAAGATCCAAGTCTCGGTCAAAGTCACCTATTAAGTATCGTAGAAGCAGGCGGTCTCGCTCTTTCTCGCCAATAAAATACTCCCGAGATCGAAGGTCGAGATCCCCAATAAGATCACACCATTCAAATCACGGCACTGAAAGGTCATACAGAGATGATCGGGACAGCTATAGCAGGAGTGGAAGGCAAGAAAGATCTCGTGATCATTATTCCTCTCATTCAAGAAGACATCGAAGTAGGAGCTCAAGTCCTAGATTGAAAAAATCATCTCGAGCTAGTTCAACATCACCAAAGAATCATAGAGAAAGTTTAAGTCCCAGAACAAAGAAATCATCTCGAGCTGGTTCAAGGTCACCAAGGCATCACAGAGGAAGCAGAACATCTCCTGTACGTGACCATCGGTCCTCTCGCCACAGTAGGCACTCCAGATCAAGATCAGCAGAGAAAAGGCATCATTACGAAAAAGAAGATACAAAAAAATCTGAAAGGAGGAAGGAGGATGGTAAAAGATCTGATGGAAGAAACACATCTAGTAAAGATGCAAAAGATTCTAGGGAACCAAAGGAAGTTAAGCCTGATTATTCTGCAGTCAGTCATAAGAGGGGCTCTTTGGTAAATGTGGATGAAGCCTTGAAGAATGAGAAAGGCATTGGCAAACATAAAAAGTCTAAATTGGATGATGAAAGTTCTGAGAAAACTGATGATCAAAATCTCATCGTGGACGACTTTAAGATGAGTGAAGATAAGAGGTTTTCTTCTACAACATCAAAATCACACAGAAGTTCCACAAATGATGATAATAATCACGCTGAAAATCAAGATTTCAGCAGGCATGAGAAGTCAGGAACAAGCTATAAGAAACATGGCAGAAGTGAATCTGCTTCTAGGGAAAGGGGATCTGCAACTGGAGAATCTAAACAATTGAGGGATGACAGGGCTTCACATCACTCAAGTTTGAGATCTCACAGAAGTTCACGGCAGTCGGGAGAAAAGTCCTCCAAGGATAAACTAGATAAGCACAAACTGGAGAAACCAAAAGACCACCATGAAAAGCCTCGGGAAAAATATGATGTCATCAAACAGTCGGAAACTGCAGATAGAAGGCCGGAAAACATCAATGATTCTCCAGAAGTAAAGCCGTATTCTACTGATGGTAGAGTGCAAAAAGAATCAGAGAATCCTAAGGTAGATAAAATGTTTGAACGAGATAACAGGCATTTGGAGAGCAGTGACTCTATGGACACCAAACAAGATCATATTGGTTGTTGTTTTGATGGACTGAACAAAGATTGTAATGTTGATAATTTGAAGACCCTCAAGACAAGCCCAGCATCAGAGGAGCATGCAAAACTTATAATAGGTACAAAAGATAATAGTGAAATGAAAAATTTAGAGATGGAGTCAGGGAAGATGGAAACTTATGATTCTGTTGAGAATAAAAGACATCATCGACCAGATGCTGCTGATATGATGATCAAGTATCAGGATGACAATGGTAATGGATCAATATACCTTGACAGTGATACTCCACCTGGCAAAACAGATCCAAACATCAAGAAAATGGAATGCATTAACTATGAATTTGCAGGATCGAGAAGAGATGGCCCTAGTACCTATATCTCAGTATTGAGCACTCGCAGCATGAGTCCCGAAAATTCAAATGTGGGTTCAAATAAGTTTGCTGACTTTACTAATCAAGAGTATATCAAACATGATTCGGCTGACACAGAAGAAAATTTGCTACCAAAGGTTGTTCCTGAGCATAAATTTGTTGACTCTGAGTCAGAAGGATCACGCAAAAATGAAATTGCTGGGTACTTCTCAAAGTTTGTTGCTCATGAGAGTTCTGTAGTGCAGGGCTCTTGTCTTGTGGATGGAGCTTATGCTGATGATATTCCAGAATCCTTGACCAAGATGACTGTTAATTCTCCTTCATTGGATGATTCAACAAATTCAACATCACAGTATGATCCTGAGTGCTGGTCTCTATAGGTGCAGATTATTGTCCATAGCTAGTTCCTTTCTGATCTAATGTTTTGTTTGCAGGAGTTGAGGATGTGTTTTGTGGAAGACAGCTCAAGTTGCCATGAGACAGCTCATCATGATATATCAAAATCTATTATAGGAAACCTGAAGGATGAAGGATTCAACTTTAGAAGCGAAGTTTTTCTTATTCTATTAAGAATTATTCTCCTGGTAAGCTGATAATGATGCAATGTTTAGTGCTTCAATCTGCGCGTTTGCCCTTGCAGGTTGGCGAAGACCTGGAACATTTCTTGGAGCATATTGGAGCTAGTAGTACAATCAAGATATGCTTGTTTCCTGTCTGCAGTAATGGTTTTATATTGTTGGACGACTGTATTGAATTTGTTCCAATGCATATTACATGACAATTGGCATAACCTGGTTGGTGAAATTGTTCTAGTTTCTGGTTATATTCCTTTATTAGGTACTGAAGTTTGTTTTTACTTTCAAAGGCATTTGTTGTCTACAGTTATTCCCCCGTCATTTCTTTTTCCATATCCAAATACTGTCTGATGCCTTAAAAGATTTGATATCTGGGGCTAGCAGTTTAATATCTGAACAAAATGCAGGGATTTTCTGCTGTAGACTTATTGAATGTTAGGCGGTGGATGGATGAAGCATTACTTTTGAGGTGCATCACTTTTTGGCATAGTCTATAGAACTATTTGTTGAATTTGCAGGGAGTTTATTCCCCCTCTTTTTATTGAGTGTCTTTGCACTTCCATATATGGTGATTCCAGTTTCTCCTTTTTTCCCTTTCTTTCTTTTGTTCCCCCCTTTTTATTTTTGGGTAACAGGCTGCTGTATTAAAAGTCCAATGTAAGTGATCAGCATGATTTAATTGTTGGTTGTCTGAGCAATCACATCCTTGAGGGTTGGTAGAACATCTTCCTGGACTTCTCGATTCGTATTTCAAGATGTAACTTCATATGATAAGCCTCCTTTCTGACCCCCTTGTCTTGCTTCATATTTTGTTGGTTGGCTGGATAAAAGGTTGGCTTCATTGTAAGCCATTCTAAAATTTGCACTAATGTTCTCATATAGCTGCACCAGTATAATGGTTGCTGTCGTACCAAAAACATGTGCAGGTGTTAAAGTGGATTACCATTGGAGCATTTCTCAGCGCAAGTTGTCTAAGTTTTGCCTCTAATGCAGGAAAGGTATGCAAATAAAGCTTGATGACTGTCAACAAAGATTTTCCAGACTTTTCTTCTGGAAACCTGATGAACTTTTCCCTATTTGGAAAGTTTAGTCTTCTCATCTATTTAAGTTCAAGAACGTAACGTGTTTCAGCTATATTAGAATGATTACAGAAACATGAAAGAGGTAATCGAAATATATTTGACATATGTATCAATTAAACAACTATAAGTTTTCTTTTGTTATCAAATTTTTTGAAAACTCAGGTTTCCTACATTCAGATTGCAAGTAATTGTTTCTTAGCTACTGTTCAACCTCACCATGTTCGGTTCTTATGAAAATGTAGCAATGATAAATAATAGTAATAATTATAGTAATTATAGTAATGAATATTTCTGTTCATGTTGTTTTTCAAACTTTCAGAGAAGATGAACATCTTTGAAGCAGAACAGAGCTATTTAATAATAGAGTGAATTTTGTTGCTCTTAGTAACCCATTCATTTGATTACACAGAAATCTGTGTTCTGAAATATGGCCTTAACAAATTCTGTTTTTCCTTGTCTTTTTTCCCCTTTTTGCTTTTTTCCGTTTTAAACTAGGATCTGCTTCACTTGGATAGAGAGAGGGTAAGATGCTGATATGTCAACAATTCATCTCCAGGTAGTGCCTAAAATTTGCTCGGCAGTCAACATTCCTTGATGTGTGCTACACTGGTCCAAAAGCATTGCTTTTTCTGGCTATTTTTCATTTGTTTGCATAGGGTTATTTCATGGATGGGTAGGATTGAGCATATTACTAGTATGCAGGCAGAGACTTATGTATCCTTCTAGCTGTTCAGTGACAGCCAGTGTTTGAATGGCGGTAGAAGTTGGTTTCTTATGTCGTTTTTCTGTCAATAGTCATTTTTTGCTCAAAATTTTCTGTTCTTTTGGGTGCCCTAATCATGTCAGATTTTAAACATGAGGTGATTTCATCAAAAAATGTGCAAAAATATGAATTAGTTCCATCATTGAGCATGTTAGGTGAGAACATTCAGCCAAATTATGATTTAAAACCTTTTGTTTCAATATTTGTCAATCTCTCCTAAGATATGCCATCATTGGCTATTTTACATCCTAGAACATGCCAACCCCAAATAGTTGGGAAGAGGCTAGATGATTATGATTACGATTGGAGGATATGCCAAATCTACTTGTAGCTTCAGCGAATCCTTTGGGAATCAGTGTATCTATTCCCATTTACAATATCTGGTTGCACATGATCTATAATTCCCCATGGACATCCACGACTCTTACATGTCGTTTGACGTTGCATACCCTTGTGTGTAGCAGCGAGCAGCCAAAATATTTTCAGTTATAGAGAAAATTCATTAGTTATGCATGAATTTTTGTTCGGTGAATGGATCTTATTTAACCAAAAATGATTTGCTTATGCTCAAGTATTTATGCTCCTGGTGTAAAAAGCATCTGAAGTGGTCAAAAACTATAGATTCAATCATGATGTTTGGGGTGTCTTCTGATGCTGTACCCTGCTTGTTGCTTTTTACGTGGTGACTACTGATTTTTAATTTTTTTAAGGTCAACAATTTGATCCAATCCTCAGTTTTTCTTTTTTGAGCTTAGCAGTTCCAGAATAACTGCTGAGCACAAAATCTGTTACTAGTTTCCAGTTGCATTATATTTATCATTGAAGCGGTGAGGTGGCTGCTGCTGCTTATTTTTTTAGAATGACCAAATGCCCTAACTGGCATCGCTATTTGTTTTTTCTTCTTTGACTCTCAGATTCTTTACGTTTTATGGTGGCTATACCCCATTGTTTATTGCGGTTTGAAACTGCAACCGTTTGTGTTATAGCATTTGGTATTTCTGCGTGAGTAAGTGTTCTGCACAGACCAGCAATCTGGTAATGTTTTGTTATATCTTTTTGCCCTAGGTTTGTCGTATTATGCAGGGTTTCACATTTGGATTTGATAACCCAATAAATAAACTCGCCTGGATCCTGCGTTTGGTAACTTGTCATAAACTTTACATGGTTGGATTTTTCTCACCAACTTGCTAAAGGATGAGGAGAAAGATATATGATTGAGGGTTAGAAGTAATGCTTGGACAAAGAGGAGAGGATTGTCATGTTATGACACCTAACAGGACACCTAAAAAATTTTCTGCATATTGCTTGGAGCATTTCCTGATTAATTCGTGGTCATTGGATCTGCATTTGGGCATTTTATTCGACGTTGAAGGTGACTAGTTTTCGCACTTCATCTGTGGATTCATGCTGCAGCTATAGGTTTCTTATGGAAATTTTAATAAGCTTCATTGTCTTATGTACCCCAACCTCTATTCATTCGAAAGTGGATCAGTCGATTCTGCACCTAAAGCTGAAAATTTTGTTCCATATGAACTTAAAGAAACTTATCAGAAAAAGCTCTTATAGCATGGGTCACTGTGCTTCTTTCTCACTGTTAGCTGCCAGGTTGAGGAGAAACGCTAGGGTTTTGAGTTTTCTCCATGAGATTTTCTGTTGTGACATTAGTATGGGGTTTGGTATTAAGATGCCGAATTTTTGAAAATAGTATTTAGTAAATAGAATACTTTGCTTTATTGAAAAAAATCAATCATGTTTGCTTCAGATAATGAAAGTGAGCTTTTAGACAGATTAGTCAATAAGGTATTCCTATTAATGTTTTCGTTGTAAAGATAGCTTGTGATGGAATCTATTTATGGAAAAGATTGGGTTTGGATAAATAGGCGTTGAGGTATTAAAATGGATGATTGCCTGGCAATAAATGCATGAATCCTGTTTCGTGCTTAAGAGCTAATAGAGAAAAAGTTTTATGGTCAAGATCAGCCAATTAGATTTGCACTTTTTTTTTAATTGGATGAAGGTCCTAGATTGTTGATATGTGATCTATTATTTTAAAATTGTTAGTACATAAAGAATTATATGATTTGGAGGCTCTTTCATTGAGTGGTCAAAAAAATTTGTATTATTTATGTTGTTTAAACTGTTCAATTTTTTTGATGATTTGATGCATAGGTTAAGAATTTTTTAAATTTTTTATGTTTTTTGGTGTGTAAGTAGTTTAGAAATAATAGATAATATACAACAGCTTGGATTATTGATGTAAGGTCCCAATAGAAACTCTATAACAATTATCCCATGTGTAACTTGGCCTAAAGTTTTGGCAGAATGGCATAACAAATTAGTTGGAACAAACGGGTTACTGATATAGATCTAGAATTTGAAAGTTCAAGTCTGCGCCAAAAGTAGAGTAGTGGATCATGCATAAGTTGGATGTATGTAAATACAAATATATCACTTTCTTTTTGACTTGTTGCTATCCTAACTTGTAAGTTTGGATAGAAGTAACCAAGATTTGGCGGGTTATACAAGTTTACTGGTTGGCACATAAGGTTGGGTTGACTTATAATCCGACCTAATCTATTTCTACCTAATTTGATATGAGGATTAACGGATCAGGTTAGGTTCCAAAATAAGACCTATTTTACATTTTGGATTTGGTTGAGTTTATTGAACTTTGATCCAACTGATCTGGTTCGTATGTTATCCTTATTTTTTACCCAACCTGAGGCGAACCCATTAGACCCGTTAACTCGTGTAATAAAAAGGAGATGACTAAGTGAGCTGGTCTCTACCGTCCCATGATTTTCCTACCTAAGGAGCTTTATTGTTATTATTTTTATTATTATTTCTTTTGGGAGGAGCTTCACACAGGGTGCTAAGAAGTGCGATGATACTTTCTCTTCCCACTGATGCAAGGAACCTTGTTCGAGCTATCAGGAATGGTTGTATCATTGATGGAGTGATATATTTATCTTGCATACCAGTAAAAAACAATGAAATCAAATAAAACTTTGAGAGCATCCCATATTTTGAATGTCTGCGGCAGGCACGACCTAATCTGCAGCCTTTGGGCTGATCCACTCCGATTCAAGTGTGTATAATTTTTCTGTTTGGAAACGGACAAGCAGTTACCTCATGGGCACTTCACATCAGCTTGCTAGGGCTTAGTTTTGAACAGAAGCCAAAAGTGGACAAATATATTAGGCGATCTAATTTCTTTTCTTTAAGACTAGGTTCCCCCTGCTTCACTCCATTCCTTACCATGCATTAGATTTCGAGGCATAACAGGGAATAAAAACTCTAGAGGTTCCTCTATAATGGATTATATAAGAAGCTGATCAGGATCTGACTTGGACTCGAATATTTTGGTTACCCTGACTTGAACCAAATGACCCGTTGGGCCTAGAGACTCCCTGGTTGTGACTTGACCTTATTTGATTTGCTTCTAGGTTGGGTTTGGATCTAAAATTAAAACCAGGCCGGGTCAAGGCCAAGCATGTCGTGATCTGACCTAATCCATTTACAACCCTATCGGCACCCTCTTTGGTGAATCGTACACTAGTTTATTAGATGAATGTAGCAAGGGATTTGATTAGGATAAGTTGATTTTGGCACCACAGTTTCAACAAAATGAATTATATAATAACTTATGGATAGGATTTTAAGTAAAGGCTTCCATGACGTGTTTATGCATCATTTGGCATGGCTTTCATTTTCTCTATTTAAAAATAAAAAATTAGAAATTTATAATTTCTATCTTTTCTAATTTTTTAAATTCTTAGTATGGTCAATTTTCTTTAAAACATAAACAATGATGGTGGTATAGGTGGTGTAGCAGAGACTATGGTGATGGTGGTGATGATGATGACAATGGTAGCAACAGTTAGGGATGGGGGTGACAATGATAATGATGGCGAGGATACGAACAACATGAGTGAGGTGGCAATGATAGTAGCTGTAGTCTTGTGAAGGTAGTGGTGGGAGTAGCGTTGTGGTAGGCGGTGTTAGTAGCAGCCGTAAAATACATAATTTTCTTAATAGTAAAAGTAAGAATTTTGTAATTTCATTTTTTTAAAAATAAAAATAATTTAAAATAAAAAATAAAAACAATAGCCTCCAATATGCTTTTTTTTTTCATTTTTTATGGTTTTCATTTTAAAAAAATAAAAATGATTCCAAACAAGAGTCTATGAGTTGATGGAACGTATTTGAACTTCTAAATTTGAAAATTGGCATATAAGAATAGCCCTCCAAGTGGTTATTTATTATGATTCTCGGAACTTGTTCCCTCTTCTATTTAGTATGACAAGCGAATCCCTTGGATCATTTAGTATATTCTATAATATATTTTGCTCCTTTTCGTAGAAGTGATTGCTTTTACTAATCAAGGTCAAGGCGACAGACATCTATCAGAAATGTTGTGATTCCATAGACGCTATAACTAATGGTTTATAATAGTTATTCTCTCATAATCAAAAAGAAAAAAAAATAATTAGACTGATTATGACTAGAGCTAATGTCCTTACTCCTGGTTTTTCTGTTTTGTAAATTTTACACTCATTTGAGATTAGGCCATGACGATGCATCTCGCGTACATGGTTAGAGATCTACGTTAATGAAGCCCATTTATCTTCAAGACTAAAATCCATCCTAGAAGAATACAAGACCGGCAAATATTATGTAATACCCAGCCCAATTGAGAGCTAGGCTGGATCCATTCAACCAGCCCAAAACTAGGCCGAAAAAAATAGAAAATATGGCAGCGCCCTGTTCGACTTGAAGGAGGAGACGAACTCCTCCATCTAGATCTCCGACGGGGGCTAGGAAAACCTAGCATCCCCCCCTTCATGAGCCACGCTGGCGAGATCCATTCCATTTTCTTGATTTTCCGTTGAGTATTCTTGACAAGTCGATGTCGATTCGCTGCCCAAAAAGAGGTAATCTGCCCTCCATCCCTTGCTATATTGTTTTTTTCATATTGCTCAAGCCTCATGTTCATAGTTGATGGCTTGTTGGTGTCCGATCATCGCCAACTTCATGGGACCGAGCCTCCCCTGTTTGGCCCATCTTCTTATTTTTCCGCCTTCATCACTACAAAGAGAGACTAAGGCCTTCGTTGGAGCTCCGGTTGAGATTCTGATAAGCTCTGTTGTTATGGCCAAGCCTCAACCACTGGTTGGTGAGCTGGAATACTCCCACTCTTTTTGTTTAAGTTGAAAATTAGATGAGCCGTGGCTTGGCAGTTGGATCCCTCCTTCTATATGGGGAAGCTTCTGGGTGTTAGCTGTATATAAACTGTACATGAGTTGTATTGTTAGCTATATATGAGCTGTATACCTAAATTGTATATGAGCTATACATAGACACCTTCAACTATAAAAGGTGGGCTATGACACTGTTTGTAAGTGAATAAAAAAGAATATATCCTTCTCTCCTTAGTCTCTCGTTCCTCTCCCTCTACGATCCTCTCTCTTTCTTCTCCTTCTACATTTACATGGTATCAGAGCCTCTGAGATCCTGGAGCCACTCTCGCCCGCTGTCTCTGCCTCTGAGACCTTCTTTCTACACCACCCCCTTTATTGTCGGCGGTCTTCCGCTTCTTGAGGAGAATCCTCGCTTTTTCTTCACCGTCGGGCTGCAGTTGCCACCGGCGCTCGCTTCTTGCAGCGCCACCATCATCGGGAGGTTATAACCGTCGACGAGGCGGATGTCGTAGAAATCCATTCCCCCACTGCCATCGACAACGCAGACATCAGAAAGCTCAGGCGATCTCGTCATATCGGGTTGTGGCTATTGCTTCTATTAGTTCGTCAGCTTCTACATCTTCTTCTATGCCCACTTCATCCATTACTGTAGCTTATATTAAGGCAATAGTTCATCAGATTTTATCTCACACTGCCTTCTCTACCATCTCAGGTAAACTTTCCTTTTAGTTCATTGACTCTGCCTGTTGTAATCACATGACCTCTGATCTCTCCTTAGTTCCCTTGAAAACAAACTTAAACTTTGTTCCCATTATTTTTTTGTGTAGGGGCATAGCCGTAGAAAAAGAAAACCTGTTTGATCGAGTATGCTACTAATCGATCTACGGTGCTGCAAATGCCCGTAAGCCTCTTCAAGAAAACAAAGTCTTCCCTGTTCCTTGTAAAGACACATTTTTTGATACCTAGATCAAGAATGAATAAGACACATTTTGCAATTGCGATACCGAACTAGCAATCTTCTTGTCCTTTTTCTGATACATTGCTAACGACTCTTATATGGCTGTTACCTACGTAAGTTCTGTCTCTACTTCTACCCTTTTCTAAAATTATCTTTTAATTTGTTGTCTGTTGATCAACTTGTGGAACATGTACTTAAAGTAACTTTTACCGACAAAGATTGTGATGTGCAGAATCAAAAGACAAGTCATCTTGTTGGGATGGGGCGTAAAGTTAATTGTTTGTTTGAGCTCACATCATTATATGTACCCAGCTCTAGTCATATTTTATCAATTGCTGCAGTATCCTTGAGTCTCTAGCATTTTCATTTGGGTGATGCTTCTTTGTCTCGTGTTCAGTCTTTGGCTTCAAGTGGTAATTTGGAGAAAGTTAACTTTCAGCCTTTTGATTGTGTCTCTTGTCAATTAGGAGAACAAAATGCTTTATCTTTCAATAAAAGTATTTCTTTCTCCATTGCACCTTTTGATTTGATGCGCTCTGATATTTAGAGATCCGCTCCTGTTACGACTAAGGAAGGATCATGATATTTTATGATATTTATTGATGACTACTTACGGTATATATGGCTCTATCTTTTACGTGATTGCTCTGAGTTGCTTGACATTTTTCGTAATTTTCAGTAGATGGTCAAAACTCAATTTGGTTGACCTATAAAAATTTTTTCATGGTGACAACACTATAGAATATACCTCTACCTCATTCATGGAAGTACTTAAACAAGATGGAATAGTATCCCATCGTTCTTGCCCTCACACCTCTCAGCAAAATGGTCATGCCGAACGAAAGCATCGATACATCTTGGACACTGTCAGGTCCCTCCTTCTTTCTGCTACCTTATCTGAGTCTTTTTGAGGAGAGGCTGCTCTTACAACAGTCTATACCATTAATTGGGTATCTTTTCTCACGATCTCAAATAAATCATCATCTGACGTTCTTTATGAGAAGGACCCTGATTACTCCTTCCTAAATTTTTTTGGTTGTGTCTGTTTTGTTCTGTTTCCATCACATTAGCATACTAAACTTGAACCACACTCACATCTCTGTTATTTCCTTGGTTATGGTATCAAACATAAATGTTATCGTTGTTATGATCCTATAGCTAAACGACTTCGTATATCCCGACATGTTCAATTTTGGAAACACAAAATGTTTACTAGTATCTTTCCGCTCTTCACAGGTCCTCCTCAATATTCTCCTATATTCAATAACCCCACTATTGATCTCTTCCCAAACTTCTTTTCTATTGCACGTGATGGAAGCTCATTAGGTAATCTCTCAACATCCAACTCTACCAAATCTGGATTGTCCACTAATTCGATCATCACAACCGGATCATCTGAGCCTATCCTCAGTACTTTCCTTTGTCGCTCTAGTAGGATAAGATCCACCCCATCTCATCTTAGTGATTACCACTATTTTTATGCTTTGCTACCCTCTATGAGCCTTGCAATTATCGTGAGGCCAGTTCTAATCCTCTTTGGCAGAAGGCCATGTCTGATGAACTCCAAGCCCTTCATGATACTCATACATGGGATCTGACCGACTTGCCTCTTAGAAAGACCACAGTAGAATGCAAATAGGTGTATAAGATCAAGACTTATGTTGATGGTTCAGTGGAATGCTACAAGGCTCGTCTTGTGGCTCCAGGATTCACACAGGAGTATGGTATTGACTATGAGGAGATCTTTGCTCCAGTAGCACGTCTTATTACTTTTCGTTTTTTACTTGCAGTTGCAGCCGTTAAGTGATGGAAAATGTATCAGATGGATGTTAAGAATGCTTTCCTCAACGGTGATTTAGCTGAGAAAATGTATCTACAACCTCCTCAAGATCTTGCTCATTCGCCTAGGAAGGTTTATTGTCTTCGTAAGATGCTCTATGACCTTAAGTAGTCTCCTCAAGCTTGGTTTTCCAAGTTAAGCTTAGTCCTGACTCAGCAGGGTTTTACTCTTAGTGCATATGATTCTACACTATTTCTTCGCCAATCTGAGACTGGTGTTGTTCTTCTCTTACTATATGTGGATGGTATGATTATTGCTGAAGATGACGTCTTAAGGATTCATGCACTTCAGCATTTTTTGGACACTAGTTTGAGATGAAGGATTTAGGATCCCTCAACTACTTTCTTTATCTTGAGGTGACATACAACTCAAATAGTTATTATCTTTCTCAGGCTAAGTATGCTTCCGAGTTGCTGTCTCGTGTTAGGTTGATAGATAGCAAGACTGCGGATAGTCTTATGAAAATGAATGTTAAACTTCGTCCCACTAATGGTGAACCATTAATAGATGCGACTTTGTATCGACAGTTGGTTGGTAGTCTCATCTATCTGACCATTACACGTCTTGATATTTCTTATGCAGTCATCATAGGTAGTCAATTTATGCATGCACTGTGTTCTACACACTATGCAGCAGTCCTACGTATCCTCCGGTACGTTACATTGTTCCATGGCCTTTATTTCTCAGCCCGCTCCACTTTGGATATTTAGGCCTATTCCGATGTTGATTGGGATGACAACCCTACAGATTATCGCTCTACCACTGGCTATTGTTTCTTCCTTGGTTCTTCTCTTATCTCTTGAAAAAGCAAGAAGTAGACAGTTGTCTCTCGCTCTAGTACAGAGGTTGAGTATCATGCACTAGTAGATACTACCTCTGAGTTCCTTTGACCACCAGTTCCTCTCTTCATTATGATAATATGAGTGTCATGCAGATTGCTCATGATGATGTGTTTCATGAGCGAACGAAGCATATTGAGATAGATTGTTACTTTATTTGGCATCATATCAAGCAAGGCACTCTTCAGTTGATACATGTTGCTTCTACGAATCAGCTTACTAATATTTTTATGTAGGACCATCTAGTGGGGCGTCATTGTGATTTGGTTAGCAAACTCTTGTTAGTATCTTCACTACCATCTTGAGTTTGAGGATGTTAGTTGTATATAACCTGTATTGTTAGCTGTATACGAGCTGTATACATGAACTGTATATAAGCTGTATATAGCTACTTTCAACTATAAAAGATGGGCTATGACACTATTTGTAAGTGAATAAAAAAAAATACATCCTTCTCTCCCTATGTCTCTCATTCCTCTCCCTCTACGACTCTCTCTCTCCTCTCCTTCTACGTTTACACTTGGTTTCAGCCTTGGGAGACGTCCTTTTAAGTATCGGCATGTAGTTCTAAATGATGGTGGTTCTTCCACCATATTCTCGCAATGAAACCAGAGACTCTCAACATGGCTATATCTATTTGATTTATTAATGAGTAAATGTTTTATTTTGTCACCATCCTTAGGTGATACAGTTGGTTTGTGTGTGGGGTTGTTCTCACAAGGATGTTAGTTTGAGTCCTTCTTCTCGTGGGTTTTGTGTCACCCTTCTTCCCGCTTTATTCCTCAATCGCATGAGCGTAAAAGCCTTTGCTGCTTTTACGTCCGTGCAACAGGGGGGGGGGGCGTGTTCTTGAGGGATGCGAACTCGCGTCCATGCGAAGGATCGCGACTGCGAGAGGTGCCGCACCTCACACGAAGAGTCGTGCCCCATCGCGCCTCACGCGAAGAGTCGCGCCCCACAAGCATAAGTCTCGTAAAAGTCTATAAATAGACGACCTTTACAGATTAGAAAAAAATAAGAAGATAAAAATAAAGGATTCCTAATTCCTTTTCTTTCTCTACTCTCTCTTCCTACCAGTTAAAATATTTCTTTAAAATTTTTTTAACGGGCTTGCTGCATATTGATTCTGGGTTCGAAGCCTTCTTTGATCCGTGCAAATCATCGAGGCAGAAGGAACGAGAGGCTATTGTATCTCAGGAGTAGAACGCCATCCAAGCCTAGTGCACTGTAAGGCGGCGAAATCTACTTCAAGAAAAGTGACCAACATACCACGCCTCAGCATCTCGGGTTCCATTTTTCTACTTTTACTTTTTTAATTTTTTGTTTTAGCCTATTACTGCCTATTATTTATTGAAGTAGAATAGTTTAGTTTTATTTTTGCTTCAAATTTATTTGCAACAATATCATGTGCCACTTGCCATATCTTAGTGGCCAAGGAATTCTTTCCCACATAAGCGTTCCCTTGGGAGCACTGTAGTTGTTGAAGAAGGGAGTGTTGATTCTGTGATGCAAAAAGGATACAGAGTGTTTTAGTTTAGTGAGTCTGCATAGTAGTGCCATGACAAATAAAGCTTCAATTCCAGAGATGCAGGAGGTTCATATTAGTTGAATAATTTACACCTTAAGCGTTATAAGTGGAAGTAACTTTTCAAGCTTCTGTTGATGTCATGCAATTTGGAATTCTGTCTCCAATCTTTGGCATATAACAGGAATTTCTCAATTTCTGCATCAAAATTAGTATGAGGGGATGACCCAATCCTTCGTTTGCATGCCTTGCCCAATCTCTGGAACCATCTGATCCAAATTTTCTGAAGGAAACTTTAGAATAATCGAACCCTGATATTGAGATCTGAGACCACTGGTGCTCAACCTCACTAAAAGGCTTGCTGTTTGGCAGAGATTAAATTATCTTGCAAAACATGCCTAACCCCAAGGAACTGTATTTAAAATTTTAAATCCCCTTTCTTATATCAAGTTTTCTTCTATTTTTGATGCCCACACAGAGTATCAATCCAAAATAAAAGGTTGCTGGTTAGTTGTGTAATACATAGTTGATGTATTTAAATCATCTTTCTTATATTGAGTTTTAGACCCACACACACACACACACACACACACACACACACACACATCATAGCCATCAAAAATCATTAACTCCCTCATTAAGAGCAACACTAGACTATGAGAAACCCATGTGTATATATATATACACACATCAATCTTCTACTCTTCTATAATTTATTCTACATCCGATTAGATCTTACTTGGTATCCTCAAAATATCCCCCTTCATGCCTGAGCTAATTCAACTTTCCCTTGAGTTTGAGCCACTACTCTCTAACTATATCCGACATCCAATTTCTCTTCTAAGTATTATGTGTTACTGTTCATCGAGCTTCTCACTTTACAAGAGTTCCAGTCCATCACATTCTTACATGAGTCTATTGTTCCAAGAATCATGCCATAGTCCAAGTTCAAACCCAGTGCACAATGCTCAATTGATTCTCCTTACTGCGTCCATTCAACAAACTGCATCCACCATGACTCCACTATAACAATAAGAGCTTGCATGTTAATTATGTCCACTTGACGCATCCATTCACCTTACCAAACCACCATAACTCTTAATCTAAGAACCACATTTTACCACTCTGTAAGAGCCACCAATTCCAATATTTTTATAGCTTAGAGAGTTGAGGACTTTAATGCCACTTGTTAGAGACACACAGTTTTGATACTAAGACTCGATAAACATATGGAATCCAACTTAATCTAAAAATTTAAGCATTCAAATTTTAGTTATTATATGTGCGTGCGTATGTCCATTTTGTGGAGTTTCTTGCAAGATGTGCGCCATGCGAAAATTGTTGGAAAACTTTCCTACAAATATTGCGCGAGCGCAATATAATATTCAAGATTTATATCGCAGGACTTGAGTGGCTGCTCTTATATCTTAGATACCCAATTTGGCATGATGACCAGAACAAGTCATTCAATGATAAAAACCGTTAAAAAGAACTGTTATTTAACTTCATTATCTTGTCTTGAAATTTAGTCTTATGTAGACATATATTCTCGAATTGCTTCTATAACATATGAAATGTCTACCAAGAAAAAAAACGTGAAATACTATCTTTAAATCATACAATTCTTAACATTTTCTTGGGCATAATGTTGTTGTAGAGTGCTATGCGCGCTTATCGTTATTAGTTGAAAGTAATCAATTTGTCACCTCAAATTCACTTGCATATCATTTGACATGGCCCTAGGTCAATCTACAAGCATGCATAAAAGCTAGGACAATGAAGAAAGAAATGCTATTCTGGTACATGCATAAGCATACGTGTGTATACATGCACATATGTTTGTAGAACATGTATCGAAACGGCGATCAGCAATCTTTATTCATTGTTTAGGCCGTTGCATCGCTTTAATAGTCCATTTAGTTATCATCACTCAATATGATCATTGTCATCTCAGCCAAAAAAAAAAGATGACCATTGTAATAAAGCTATTTTGTTTGTTCTTCATAGGATCAAAGTTATCAATCAACCCATGCCAAAGAGCGCATGTATTTTTCATCGACCTCCCTTATACCTATCTGTATAAAATATAATAGAGAAATTATCTGATATCGATCTGGTCATACGGGCACATAGGACGTACCTTAGCTCCATTTATCTATACTATTATAATGAAAATATTTGGAGGCAGGATTGTAACTTTAAGTACTTGGGAGCAGAGATATGAGCACCATCAAGAAGAACACTCAAGTTTGGCAAAACAAGATTGCTAAATCAACGGCCTTTGAACTAAAATTCCACCCACAAGAGGCCCAAAACTTGCAGCATGTGAAATTAAAATGACTTAAAGTATTAGACAGTTGAAAATGACAACTAGAACCCACCAAGACATCCAAAGAAAAGTACTGCCACATGCTTGGACGACTGTGAGCGTCGACATCACTGATAAGTTTAGTCACTACAGCTGCCATTATATTCTCTTCTGAAATGGTCAGAAATATTTTAGGTACTCTTCCCACTGTCACAGTACCTAGATTTGCTTTTATTTCTTGAATACCCCCACTTCTTGGTCATCTCAAAGTAAACTTCGATGGTAGTATATCGGTGGACGGATTGTCAGGAGGAGTGGGCTTTGTCATCAGAGATCATCTGGATAGAATGATAACAGCTGGTGGCCGTCGCACGCCTGGACTTACTGCAGTTGGGGCGAAGTTACGGGCAGCTTAGGAGGAGATATCCTATGCGAGGCGGGTACTTGGTGCTGAGTATATATGCTTTAAGGGAGACTCCTCTGTGGTGATCGATTGGATTCGGGAAGTGGACAGATATGGTGATTGTCACCCTCTCATCCGTGATACCTATAGATTGGCTCAGGAGTTGAGCGACTTTTAGGCTTTACATGTTTTTCGGAAGGCGAACAGCGCAGCAGACTGGGTTGCCTCATTTGTTGTCCGACACTCCGGAGAGATCACATGGACATCTGTAGAAAATATTCCTTTTACCTTTTACTCTTTAATTTATTTTGATATGGCTGGATGTACTCAAGTTAGAGCTATATGAAATGCTGTTTTTACCCCCAAAAAAAAAAAAAAAGAAAAAAAAAAGTGGTATGCGTCAAGGTCGAAAGGATGTCTCTTTTCTAAACCAACGACGTTACCTTGAAGACCGAGGTCCTTGTTGTGGACTGAAGGGGTGCGTTCACACGTGCTAGGACCCATAAGCGAATTCTCCGCTCTAGAAGTCATGGTACAGTCTCCTCAAAACAATATGGCATCACAATTTCCAAATGATGGAACCTTGAATTAGACATGGAAAGCTTTACTCATCTCGATGAAAGAGACTCAAAGGTTAGATTGCTACAAGCAGGTACATCTACGAGGAATTCAAGATAGTAATGGGAAGGCACGCAAAAATATGTTTGAGCGCTAGTTACAAAGTTTCAGTGATAAGATTCGTCATCTTAATACTGGATTCTATAACAGTACTATTCTATTGCAGTATTGGTATATCTGATACGAGAGCAGATTCGACGTATCAAGTATCAGTGCATGTGCCACACCACATACTAGTTCGATATCAATACGATATATAATACAGTTGATATGTATTGGTATTGAACGATAAAGTAAATTTTGCTTTGCGAGAAAGTTACAATGGTCTTTTTCGCATGGTCATAAAGAGGATTCAAGGTCCATTACATCATCATCATTTTTTTTCCTTCTTTCTATATTTATTTTATCTCTAATGTGATCTTTGTTGGGATCTTGCTCCTTACTTTAGTAACAATAAACAAATGCATGGCATAATATGCATCATGTTTCTAGTGTCTAATTCCCATTGTCTACTATTTAATTAATGGTATAATGGAAATCAGTATGGAGTTTCCCTTTGTCAAGGCACGATAATGCTCAGAAGACTAGGGGCCTTGTCGTCGCCCACCACAAAAAGAATGGTCTCGGACTCTCGGGAGAAGGTCTGGTAGGGTAGGGTAGGTTGCCACAGGCTGGAGACCGATTATTTAAGGGATATTCTTTTCTCTTAGTCATGACAAATTTTTCTAAAGATGTACCTTTGTTTTCACCAAAAAAAGAAGAAGATGTACCTTGCTTTGTGCATAATTAATAATATCAAGTTTAAGGGCAGGCTAGCTACTGCGATACAACGCACGAGGCTAGCATTTGGATGTAGACCCAAATGTTACTCAAAAGGTACAACAAATTTAAAAGGGGAGTGATGACAAATTTAAGGGATATTCTTTTCTATTAGTCATGACAAATTTTTCTAAAGATGTACCTTTGTTTTCACCAAAAAAAAAGAAGAAGATGTACCTTGCTTTGTGCATAATTAATAATATCAAGTTTAAGGGCAGGCTAGCTACTGCGATACAATGCACGAGGCTAGCATTTGGATGTAGACCCAAATGTTACTCAAAAGGTACAACAAATTTAAAAGGGGAGTGAGAAGGGGGCGGAGGAGATGCGATGCAGATAAGAAGGTATCCTGCATCATCCCATTCTTTCTCTCTCTCTTTTTCCTTATTAGGACCTGCACTTATCATTGTGTGCCCAATAATGCATTAGAAAGTTGACATGGACGTGTGAATCTCAAAATTTGCCCTGTAATTCTTGTTCAATAATATAAATTAGTATAGTATACTAAAGCAAAAATAAAATTTTTTTAACAAGAATATATTAGTATCATGCCCATATTGACTGCTTTGGAGAAAGACCAGTGTGCCAAATATCTAGTGAGCTAGAATTTTTCTATTGGCGCAATGCACCCATTATGAAGCTTATACAGTGTAAGCCCTCTCTAGATATCCTTTCAGCTATGTGTGCAAGAAAGGAGCTAAGAAAAGGGTGCCAGGCTTATCTAGCCTATGTGGTGGACACTCAAAAGGAAGTAAGGTTAGATGATATTCCTATTGTTAGAGAATATTTAGATATCTTTTGTAATGAGCTACCCAGGCTACCTCCTGATCGGGAGATTGATTTCAAAATTGATATCATGTCGAGAGATGGACCAATCTTCAAGCCTCCATATAGGATGGCCCCTACAAAATTGCGAGAATTGAAGGTTTCAACTATCGGAACTCTTAGAGAAAAGATTCATCCGCCCGAGTGTTTCTCCATGATGAGCTCCTATCTTATTTGTATAAAAGAAAGATGGAAGTTTGTGACTGTATATTGATTATAGAGAGCTGAACAGGGTGATTGTAAAAAATAAATATCTCTTGCTCCGGATTGATGATTTGTTTGATCAGCTGCATGGTGCTCAAGTCTTCTCAAAGATAGATTTGCAGTCTGGTTATCATCAATTAAAAATAAAAGCTGAGGATGTGCCTAAGACTGCATTCTTAACTACGTATGCACCTGCTGCCTTTACAGATTTAATGAATAGGGTCTTCAAGCAGTACTTGGATCGGTTTTTCATTGTCCTCATAGACGACATACTAGTCTACTCCAAGTGCTAAGAAGAACACGAGGATTACTTGAGAGTGGTGCTGTCAGGATCAAGCGCTACCATTACACCAAAACCGACCAGTGTTAGTGAAGGCGTAACTCTATTTCATTAAACCCCACCAAAGGCAGCGCCATAAATCGACTCCGACCAAGGCCTCGCCCAACCCCGGACTTCGACCTGGCCTCGCCATGGGTTCAGGGACCCTCGGTATGACCCACCTACTAACCAGGCCATTGCCGTTGGCAGGCGGCAGGACATGCTGACAGTGACCCTCCCTGTGCTGCTCAGGGACCCCGCGGGTATGGCCCGCACAGCGGCCGAGTATGTCCAACATTCCCCCCCCCAACGCGATGCCTGGGTTTCGAACTCGAGACCTCTGGCTCTGATACCAATTGTCAGGATCAAGCGCTACCATTACACCAAAACCGACCGGTGTTAGTGAAGGCGCAACTCTATTTCCTTAAACCCCACCAAAGGCAGCGCCACGAATCGACTCCGACCAAGGCCTCGCCCAACCCCGGACTTCGACCTGGCCTCGCCATGGGTTCAGGGACCCTCGGTATGACCCACCTACTAACCAGGCCATCGCCGTTGGCAGGCGGCAGGACATGCTGACAGTGACCCTCCCTGTGCTGCTCAGGGACCCCGCGGGTATGGCCCGCACAGCGGCCGAGTATGTCCAACACTATCAAGGTCGGTTACACCATTAATCTAGCCAGCATACTCTTAGCACCATCTGCAGTCACCTTAATCTGCATCTTGTCAAAATTCTTTAGAATTTGATACTGAGTAGTGGGCAAAGCTGTTGTGCCCACTGTTGACTTCCTACTGAGAGCATCAAACCACCACATTAGCCTTTTTCAGATGGTATTTAATCCTTTGATCATATTCTTTCAGCAGCTCAAGCTATCTTCTCTGCCTCATGTTTAGCTCCTTCTGAGTAAATAAGTAGTTTAAGCTTTTGTGATCAGTGAAAACTTCAAATGGCTCCCCATATAGGTAGTGTCGCCAAAATTTTAAAATGAAAACTATCGCTGCCTACTCTAGATCATGCATTAGATAGTTTTGCTCATAGAGCTTCAGCTGTCCAGAGGCATAGGCTACCATTTTGTCATTTTGCATTATCTCATAATCCAACCCTTTCTTGGAGGCATCACTATGATGGTGAAACCCCTAGAGCTGGATGATAAAGTAAGAATTGGTGCAGATACCAACCTTTATTTTAACTCCTGAAAACTTTATACACAATCCTCGTCCCATTCAAACTTTGCTCGTTTCTGGATTAAACGAGTCAAAGAATAGCTATTAGATAAAATCCTTCCACAAACCACTTATAGTACCCAGCCAAACCCAAAAAACTTATGATTTCAATCACATTAGTAGGACAAGGCCAGTTCACCATTGCTTCTATTTTCTTTGGATCCACATAGATTTCTTTCTTAGAAATTATATACCCGAGGAATGCAATGCTATATCCAACAATAATTCACATTTGCTCAGCTTGGCATAGAGCTTCTCCTCTCATAGGGTTTGCAGCACCTGTTGCCCAGTAGATACAACCCAAGAGGGGGGGTGAATTGGGTCTTTTAAAACTTTTAGGCTACTTCTAACACTTTTCAATTAATTATGCTAAGTTGTATAGATGCACAGTGAAATTTAAACTTAGCAACAGTTTGATTTATTAAATGAGACTTGATTAAGTAAATTGAATATGCTTGCAACTAAAGGATGCGCGGATAAGAGTTAAGCAAGCAATTTATCTAAGTAAGTAAGTGAGCAAGTTAGACAATGACAAAAAGCATCACAAACACAACAAACATATAGTGGTTCAGTGCACCCCAGCACCTACATCCACTCCCCAAGACCTCTTGGGAATTTCACTATAATCCTCCAGATTACAGTCCGGTAGTTTTGCGAGTGCACTACCCAACTCGTTGTTTTACACCGGGCTAACAACGAACCCTACAATCCGGTAGTTTTTCGAGTGAACTACCCAACTCGTTGTTTTACCTCGGGCTAACAACGAACCCTACAATCCGGTAGTTTTTCGAGTGAACTACCCAACTCGTTGTTTTACCCCGGGCTAGCAACGAACCCTACAATCCCCCAATTTTAACTTAGGCTTGGGACGCCTATCCCTTGTTCCAAGTCCCTTGACTGAAACAAGCTCAATATTCAAACGTTTTACAAAAGATTTGAAAGCTCTTAAGAAGCAAATATAACAATGAGAAACAATAAAATCGGAAGAACCCTTTTTGCCGTTGGAAGCGTGGATGATGGTGGTTCTTCCGATGTGGATCACGTTGGCTTGAATGCGAGCTTTGATTGCCAAGTGGGAGTGAGTAGATGAGCACGAAATCAGATGGGAAAGCTTGAATGCACTTGATTTCTCCTCTTGAAAGCACTAACTCCCTTGAACCTCTTTCTCTTTCTTCTCTCTTGAATGATCTTGTGTTTGGTTGGTGAGAAGTTGTTGAAAGACACTTAGGAGCTGTTGGGAACCCGCCCACGCCGCTGTTATTTTAAAAATTTTTCAGATGGCAGCGGAATCGGCATGCACGGGTTCGACGTTCATCGCATGAACGCTTGTTTCGAGACCTTTCGTAATTAGGTAAGAATTAAAACTTTTAGAACTAATAGGAAGATCAAATCTTCACCTTGCGCGGGTAGATGATCACCGCGAATCTGAATTCGTGGTTTTGGAAGAGGGTTCGTTTGAAGCCGTTCAAACGTCCGGCCTCTACGGGTATCCACACGAAGTAGAGAACCGATCAAAGCTTTCTTGTCTTCCCGGGGTGCTAGCTCCCTTGCAAAGACTCCTTTGATGGCTGATCTCTTCTCTTTCTTTCAACTCTTGAAAGTGCTTGAGAAGAGGAAGAAGAAGGATGAAGAAGAGGAAGTAGATGAACCCCTGCACAGCCTTCTTTCTGTTGCTTGCGCAGGATGAAGAAAAGGAAGAGGAGGAGGCCGCCAACACTTGGAGGTTCCTTCTTTCTTGCTTGCGGCTGCAACTAGGAGGGAGGAAGAGGGTGGCCACGGCACAAGGGAAGAGGGCTCCAATACCTAGGGCGCCGGCCTCATGGTGCTTCTTATAGCCATCAAGGGCTCCTCCAAAGTAGGAGCCCTAGATGGTTTTCCAAAGAAAGAAAGGGGGGTGCGCCGGCCCCTCTCTCTCCTTCAATCCGCACCATCCAAGATGAGAGGGGCTGATGCCCCTCTTACTTGGTTAACCTAATCCTCTTCCAAAGAGGATTAGGTGCCTCTCTCATGGTTTAGTCCTAATCTAATTAGGATTGGCCAAATTGGGTTCAATCTATACTAGTCCTAATCCAATTAGGACTTGAATGAACCATGACTCAATTGAACTCTTCAATCCTAATCCAATTAGGAGTCATGTTGATTCATTAGATTAATAATTAATTTAGACTTAAGGAATCCTAATCCAATTAGGATTTGTTTAATTTTAGTCCTAATCTAATTAGGACTCTATTTGAATCCGAAGTCCTAATCCAATTAGGATTTCTAGGAATCCTACTCCAAGTAGGAATCCAATTTTAATTCAAAACTCTTAATCTCATTAGGATTGAGGAATCCTATTCCAAGTAGGAATCCCAGTCCTAATCCAATTAGAACTCTAGGTATCCTACCCGAAGTAGGATTCTTGTTTCAAGTCCAATTAATTAATTCCCTTTGTTCTTCTTCAACTTCTTATCAATCAAATTGATTTCTTGTGATTCCTAATCACGATTTCAACCATCGGATCGGTCAATACTTCTAGTGTGTGTGACCCCATAGGTTCTATTCTGACTGGTAGTGAGATATATTGTGATCTCTATCACTATATCATTGAAAACTCCTTTCAATGGGTTGGAACGATTCCAACTCAACTCATTAGGGTTTATCGATCATCAAGATAATCCCTATAAGTCCCACCATCCACCAGTGACACCTAGCAGCATGTAGTGGCTACCCAGCAGAATGGAATGATGAACCTCTAGGTGCAGTTAACATGTGATACAGTCCTACTATCGTGGATCCCTACAGGACGGAGGTCATGGACAACTCGTCAAACCCCATCGTCTGTCATATGTCAAGATTTATTTGACTCGAGTTCGATAGTGAAAAACTCTTTCTCCACTGTGTATACTGCCCCGGCCGAGGTCTTACGAACTCAGTCTTATAAATCATATAGGATCTCTTCCTTATCTATCAAGGTCGATAGATTCCATATAGGTGCATACCCTACTCCTACAGTGAACTTACTGTAGCCAATCTACACTGCATGGACCCATATGGCTAGAGACCATGTATGTGTGCAGTCAAACTACAATAACCTCACTGTGAGTAGCCGAAGCACCGCAGGTCAAAGGACCAGTCACACTACTGCAACATCAAGCAAGTCACTGACGAGTGGATAGACATCCAAGTGACTTCTTGTATTGGTCACGCTCGGTACCCTTGTTCTCTAACAAGCACCTGCACTATCACTTCAGTGTCCCTACACTGTGGACTCAAGTCTCGTCCATCCAGAAGGAGAGTGATCTGTGCACTGATCGGATCGATCACCGTCCTCGTGATGATCCTTTGATCAGGAGCATTTAGAAATTAATCACCAATGATACATGGCTCAAATTCTCAACTCTTGAGAATATGTATCATCATCTTATTAATTTCTTGGACGATTCATAGACACATAAACAATATGAATGAAAAAGATGCCTTTCATTTATTCAATAATAAATAGTCAAGTACAAAATTATGTCCCTAGAATCAACAATGTGTCAGCCAAATTGGCTTCTAGGGCATACATCTAACAATCTCCCACTTGCACTAAAGCCAATTGGTCATATATCTTAGGCCCATCTTCTCAAGGTGGGCTTCAGTCTTTTGCTGACTCAGCTGCTTAGTGAAAGGGTCTGCCACGTTATCCGCGGAGTCTACTCTCTGCACCTCTACATATTTCTTCTCCACATAGTCGCGTATGAGGTGAAAGCGCCGCTCTATATGCTTAGACTTCTGATGAGACCTTGGCTCCTTAGCAAGGGCTATGGCGCCATTGTTATCGCAGTAGAGTGTTATGGCATCTGATGTCATCACATCCAGCTCTGCAATGAATTTCTTGAACCAGAAGCCTTCCTTAGCAGCTTCAGAGGCGGCGATGTATTCGGCTTCCATAGTCGAATCAGCAATGATCGGTTGTTTAGAACTCTTCCAATTCACCGTACCACCATTGCACAAGAACACGTATCCAGATGTTGACTTCCTGTCATCGACATCAGTCATGAAGTCTGAATCTGTGTACCCTTCTACCTTTAACTCTGATGATCCTCCAAAAACCAAGAATAAATCTTTAGTTCTTCTCAAGTACTTAAGAATATTCTTCACAGCTGTCCAGTGTTCTTCACCTGGATTCGACTGATATCTGCTTGTGACACTTACAGCAAGAGCTATATCAGGTCGTGTACATAGCATGGCATACATGAGGCTTCCTATTGCCGATGCATAAGGAATCTTGCTCATGCGTTGAATCTCCTCAGGTGTGTCGGGGCACATCTTCTTGGAGAGATGAATTCCATGCCTTAGGGGTAAAAGACCCCTCTTGGAGTTTTCCATGCTGAACCTCTTCAGCACCTCCTCTATGTACATTTTCTGTGACAGGCCAAGCATCCTTTTAGATCTATCTCTATAGACCTTTATTCCCAAAATATAGGATGCTTCCCCAAGGTCTTTCATGGAGAATTCTTTTGACAACCAGACCTTGACCGAGGTTAGCATGGGAATATCATTCCCAATCAGGAGAATGTCATCTACGTACAGTACGAGAAAAGCGACAGCACTCCCACTAACCTTTTTATAAACACATGGTTCCTCCTCGTTTTTGATGAAATCAAACGTTTTGATTGTATCATCGAAACGAGTGTTCCAACTCCGAGATGCTTGCTTTAGTCCATAGATGGACCTTTGCAGCTTGCAGACCTTGTGATCTCTATCACTGGAAGTGAAACCCAAAGGCTGTTCCATATAGATATCTTCATCAAGATATCCATTCAGGAAAGCAGTTTTCACATCCATCTGCCAGATTTCATAATCATGAAATGCTGCAATGGCAAGCAATGTTCGGATGGATTTTAGCATGGCTACAGGTGAAAAGGTCTCCTGATAGTCAATGCCTTCGCGCTGACTATACCCTTTCGCCACAAGCCTTGCCTTATAGGTCTCTACCTCTCCATCCGAACCTATCTTCCTTTTGTAGATCCATTTGCATCCAATAGGTACAATACCTTCTGGTGGATCTACTAAGGTCCAGACTTGGTTGGAATGCATGGAGTCTATCTCTGACTTCATAGCTTCCAGCCATTTTTCGGAATCGATATCAGATATCGCCTCGTTGTAGGTTTTGGGATCCTGTATGTGATCCCTATCTCCCACTAGGAACATTTCCTTAGTATCCTCTTCAAGTATACCTAAGTATCTATCGGGAGGATGGGAGACCCTACTAGATCTACGAGGTGGTTGAGGGACATCGTGTACTGGCTCTGTATGAATGGGTTCTATAGGATCCATGACTCGTTGCTTTTCAGAGACTTTCTCTTCAAGCTCAATTTTCCTCCCACTGCCTCTATCAAGGATAAACTGATTTTCCAAGAAGATGGCATGACGGCTCACAAACACATTGTGATCCTCTGAGACGTAAAAATTGTATCCTAATGACTCTTTAGGATATCCTATAAAACGAGCACTTATGGTCCTAGCCTCTAACTTGTCCGCCTGTAGTCGCTTGACGTGGGCCGGACACCCCCAAATCTTGAGATGACCCAGACTTGGTTTCTTACCATGCCATATCTCATACGGTGTGGTAGGAACGGATTTAGAGGGAACTCTATTCAATAAATAAATCGCTGTGAGTAAGGCATCTCCCCAAAGGAACATAGGTAAATCAGTGAAGCTCATCATGGACCTGACCATATCCAATAGGGTCCGATTCCTCCTCTCTGACACCCCGTTGAGTTGAGGTGTACCCGGAGGTGTCCATTGTGAGACTATGCCGTTTTCTTTGAGATAGTCTCGGAATTCCCCACTAAGGTATTCTCCTCCCCGATCTGATCGAAGAGCCTTAAGAGGTTTTCCAGTTTGTTTTTCTACTTCATTCTTGAACTCTTTGAACTTTTCAAAGGATTCAGACTTGTGTCTCATAAGATACACATACCCATACCGTGAATAATCATCGGTAAAGGTAATGAAGTAAGAATAACGTCCCCTGGCTAGCACATCGAATGGGCCACATACATCTGTATGTACTAGGGTAAGTATTTCAGTGGTCCTCTCCCCATGTCCTACAAAGGGTAGTCTAGCCATCTTTCCTTGAAGACAGGACTCGCAAACTGGATATGACTCGGAAGTCAATGAACCTAAAAGCCCATCTTTATCCATTTTGTTCATTCTATCTTCTCCAATATGGCCAAGTCTGAGGTGCCACAAATATTTTTGGTTTATCTCATCTCTGGATCTTTTGGATCCTTTGGCACTCACATCTTGCTCGGTAACATTCACAGATACATCCATATGTAAATGGTAGAGACTGTCAATCATAAAACCACGTGCGACTATTTTATTTCTTAAATAAATAGAACAGCAGTCTTTGTCAAATGTAAAAACATGACCTTCCTGTGCTAGACATGAAACAGAAATCAAATTTCTGCTAGCAACAGGTACATAATAACAGTCTCTAAGTATTAAACTAAATCCAGACGGTAGTCGCAGATGGTAGGTGCCCACAGCCACAGCAGCAACTTTTGCCCCGTTGCCAACCCGAAGGGTTACCGCACCTTCCGCCAGCCTTCTACTTTCCTTTAGACCCTGCATGGTAGTGCACAAATGAGCACTAGAACCAGAATCTATAACCCAACTAGAAGTAGAAGAAACCGTTAGATTAGTTTCAATAATGAGCAAGTCTATACCTTCTGAAGGTGTGTCACCTTTCTTGTTCTTTAGGCTCTCGAGGTATGAAGGACAGTTTCTCTTCCAGTGGCCTTCGACATTGCAGTGGAAACATTTTCCTTTGTCGTTAGCCTTTTTCTTTTGAACTTCCTTCTTTGGCTTCTTGTCTTTCTTCTGCTTCTTTGCAGGCTTCTTTTTCTTCCAAGTAGACTTTCTCTTGGAACCAGAAGTCAACTCAGCAGCGAGGACATTGCCCCTTGAACCTTTCAAGGCTCCCTCAGCAGTTACCAACATGTTGATTAGTTCAGTCTTAGTGCATTCAATCTTATTCATGTGGTAGTTTACTATAAACTGACCAAATGAATCAGGAAGTGACTGTAGGATCAAATCCACTTGCAATTCCTTGTGCATGTCCATACCGAGCTTCTCAAGCTCCTCTAGGTCCTTAATCATGGTCAGACCGTGATCATGGACAGACTGCCCTTCGCGCATCTTCGCTTTGAAAAGCCTCTTGGACACTTCAAAACGAGCTGTGCGACTCTGCTCACCATACAACTCTTGTAGGTGTGCCAGTATGTCCCTAGCAGTCTTTATATTTTCATGCTGGCATTGGAGTTCATTAGACATAGATGCCATCATATAGCATTTTACTCTAATGTCATCGTCCAACCACTTTTTATGCATCTCACGCTGAACATCAGTGGGACGTGCTGGTAATGTGGGGATATCTGAATCGAGTATATAGCCTATCTTCTCACAGTCCAAAACTATTTTGAGATTTCTAAGCCAGTCCTTGTAATTGGTTCCGGTCAGTCGGTTGGTCTCAAGAATACGGGTCAAAGGGTTTGAAGCCGACATTGTATCTGCAGAGAGTAAAGATTCTAGTTAGACTTTTGTACTTGATCCTAATCTGTCCTAAGGTCTTTTAGAACAAATGTGACTCCCACTATTTTCTCGAATTCCTCACACTCCCCTGGTAGGAAAACGGAAATCCCACACGACTAGGGTTTCTAGTGGGTATTGCGGTCCCACCAATTCACATGCCACCTCACCTAACAGTTATTGGTGACACATAGATGGATGAGTGTACAACTCTTGTACAATGCTTCTCAAGCATGTTGCAGTGCAACTTGGTCTCTAAGCCATGAAGACCTCACCTAACAGTTATTGGTCCCATTTCTTAGTTAAGTCAGACCCACCGTATAACCGTAGGAATAAAGTCGTCATTGGGTCCTCACCTAACAGTTATTGGTGCCCAACCCCACCTTTACCCTACAACATCTCATGTCTATAGAGAGGTCCAGCCCCCCAATGCAACTTGACCACTGTATCCAGCCGAGACAAGTCAACATCAGAAAGGCCTTAGCAGCTCTACTACAGTGGAAGACCTATTGACTTAATATTGGTTAATCAGGTCTTAGTGTTTGCAACTTGAGCCTTTCATAAGAGGTAATCGAACAATTGGCCAGGTAAGCAGGTGGGAGGCTCCCCTTACTCAGAGAGTAAGGTCCTAATTAAGTAACCACCTTTCATGCTTTCCTAGACACCAATTAGATCAATTAATCTAATATGACTTGCTCATGTCGGTTCACTCTCGACTTGATTGAGGAGGTTTTGATTTAGGTCTCAATTGGGTTTGCTACATCACATGTAGACCTATCTACCCGACTCTCATTCACATCACATGCAAACGGCGCATTGCAGGCAGTTATAATCGCGGCATCAAATTAAAGCTAAACTTTAACTAGGTGATGATCATGGATTCTAATTAGGTCGTATTACAAGCACATGCACATCAATCGATCAAGTGGTCTTCAACTCTTGAATTGGATCCAAGCTTCCTTGATTCGATCCTTGATCAACTCTTGATCCCATCGCCATCAACCGCTTAGACCCCTGTTCATCTCATGCATCGTCTTCGACTTGATCGTTGATGTACATCACATCACAGAAATACAACCAGATGTAAAATAAAAATAAAAATAATTTACATCTCCTTTTAGGAGGCACGCAGGCCTCTCAAAACATCAAATAAGATGCATGCAAGCATCTGAAAAATTACATGACATCGCAGATCACATCGCAGGTCATTACATTTGATACCAAAAGGGGTTGAATCCTATGATCATCACCGTATGCTACAATTATAATTTCAGATCTGAAAACTAACTGATTATATCATGACATAGGTCGCTGATCATGCTAATCATGATTCTAAACTTTGTAATCCCATTAACAATGCAATTAGAATCATCTTTTTATCACATAAAAATCAGCATGTAAAAAATCAGCACCCCTGAAAAATCTGCATGCAGAATTTTTCAGCATGCATGATCATTTAATTTTCAGATCTAATATGCCTTTAGATATTTAATTCTTACCTTAATCTACGAAGCCTAGGCTCTGATACCACTGTTGGGAACCCGCCCACGCCGCTGTTATTTCAAAAATTTTTCAGATGGCAGCGGAATCGGCATGCACGGGTTCGACGTTCATCGCATGAACGCTTGTTTCGAGACCTTTCGTAATTAGGTAAGAATTAAAACTTTTAGAACTAATAGGAAGATCAAATCTTCACCTTGCGCGGGTAGATGATCACCGCGAATCTGAATTCGTGGTTTTGGAAGAGGGTTCGTTTGAAGCCGTTCAAACGTCCGGCCTCTACGGGTATCCACACGAAGTAGAGAACCGATCAAAGCTTTCTTGTCTTCCCGGGGTGCTAGCTCCCTTGCAAAGACTCCTTTGATGGCTGATCTCTTCTCTTTCTTTCAACTCTTGAAAGTGCTTGAGAAGAGGAAGAAGAAGGATGAAGAAGAGGAAGTAGATGAACCCCTGCACAGCCTTCTTTCTGTTGCTTGCGCAGGATGAAGAAAAGGAAGAGGAGGAGGCCGCCAACACTTGGAGGTTCCTTCTTTCTTGCTTGCGGCTGCAACTAGGAGGGAGGAAGAGGGTGGCCACGGCACAAGGGAAGAGGGCTCCAATACCTAGGGCGCCGGCCTCATGGTGCTTCTTATAGCCATCAAGGGCTCCTCCAAAGTAGGAGCCCTAGATGGTTTTCCAAAGAAAGAAAGGGGGGTGCGCCGGCCCCTCTCTCTCCTTCAATCCGCACCATCCAAGATGAGAGGGGCTGATGCCCCTCTTACTTGGTTAACCTAATCCTCTTCCAAAGAGGATTAGGTGCCTCTCTCATGGTTTAGTCCTAATCTAATTAGGATTGGCCAAATTGGGTTCAATCTATACTAGTCCTAATCCAATTAGGACTTGAATGAACCATGACTCAATTGAACTCTTCAATCCTAATCCAATTAGGAGTCATGTTGATTCATTAGATTAATAATTAATTTAGACTTAAGGAATCCTAATCCAATTAGGATTTGTTTAATTTTAGTCCTAATCTAATTAGGACTCTATTTGAATCCGAAGTCCTAATCCAATTAGGATTTCTAGGAATCCTACTCCAAGTAGGAATCCAATTTTAATTCAAAACTCCTAATCTCATTAGGATTGAGGAATCCTATTCCAAGTAGGAATCCCAGTCCTAATCCAATTAGAACTCTAGGTATCCTACCCGAAGTAGGATTCTTGTTTCAAGTCCAATTAATTAATTCCCTTTGTTCTTCTTCAACTTCTTATCAATCAAATTGATTTCTTGTGATTCCTAATCACGATTTCAACCATCGGATCGGTCAATACTTCTAGTGTGTGTGACCCCATAGGTTCTATTCTGACTGGTAGTGAGATATATTGTGATCTCTATCACTATATCATTGAAAACTCCTTTCAATGGGTTGGAACGATTCCAACTCAACTCATTAGGGTTTATCGATCATCAAGATAATCCCTATAAGTCCCACCATCCACCAGTGACACCTAGCAGCATGTAGTGGCTACCCAGCAGAATGGAATGATGAACCTCTAGGTGCAGTTAACATGTGATACAGTCCTACTATCGTGGATCCCTACAGGACGGAGGTCATGGACAACTCGTCAAACCCCATCGTCTGTCATATGTCAAGATTTATTTGACTCGAGTTCGATAGTGAAAAACTCTTTCTCCACTGTGTATACTGCCCCGGCCGAGGTCTTACGAACTCAGTCTTATAAATCACATAGGATCTCTTCCTTATCTATCAAGGTCGATAGATTCCATATAGGTGCATACCCTACTCCTACAGTGAACTTACTGCAGCCAATCTACACTGCATGGACCCATATGGCTAGAGACCATGTATGTGTGCAGTCAAACTACAATAACCTCACTGTGAGTAGCCGAAGCACCGCAGGTCAAAGGACCAGTCACACTACTGCAACATCAAGCAAGTCACTGACGAGTGGATAGACATCCAAGTGACTTCTTGTATTGGTCACGCTCGGTACCCTTGTTCTCTAACAAGCACCTGCACTATCACTTCAGTGTCCCTACACTGTGGACTCAAGTCTCGTCCATCCAGAAGGAGAGTGATCTGTGCACTGATCGGATCGATCACCGTCCTCGTGATGATCCTTTGATCAGGAGCATTTAGAAATTAATCACCAATGATACATGGCTCAAATTCTCAACTCTTGAGAATATGTATCATCATCTTATTAATTTCTTGGACGATTCATAGACACATAAACAATATGAATGAAAAAGATGCCTTTTATTTATTCAATAATAAATAGTCAAGTACAAAATTATGTCCCTAGAATCAACAATGTGTCAGCCAAATTGGCTTCTAGGGCATACATCTAACAGGAGCTCCCTTTTATAGCCCAAAAAGCAATAGATCCGTTAGACACAAAAATATAGCCGTTTGAAATTCAAACAAACTTGCAAAAATGTGTCAGTCGCGTCCCAGGCGCTCCGGAGACGTCTCTGCTTCAACGAGAGACGTCTCGGCTATATAAAATTTCTTTTGACGTTGTTTGGAGTCGACTCGGCGCTTTACGGGGACGTCTCGGGATGTTTGCGCTTTTTGCATGGGGACGACTCCGCGACGTCGGGGACGACTCCGCAGTTTTATCACCGAAAAACAAGTCCTCTGGAATCCCCTGAGAGAGTCGACTCCGCGCTTTCTGGGGACGTCTCGGGAAGTTTGCTTTTTATGCGTGGGGACGACTCCGCGTCCTTCGGAGACGACTCGGGCGCATCCCTTGAAATCGGTCTTTCTGCCGCCTCTGAGAGAGTCGACTCTGCAGAGTCAGGAGTCGACTCCGACCCTGCGAGACGCCTCGCCAGGTGCCGGGGACGTCTCCAGACGTGCCAATTCTTCCTGTTCGTGCCAGAGACGTCTCTGTGACAAATCGGAGACGTCTCGGCTGTCCCTGATCTGTTTTCTTCATCTCAAAAATTCTTCAATAAATCCTTGAAAAATATGGAAACTTGCCTAGACATTTCTTAACAGTATTCTTAATTAAACACCTGAAATCCTCAAATAAATTGTTAAGATAAAGGGAATTATACTCTAGTGTTTTGTGTTCATCAAAATCCATTAGGGGGTCAACAATCTCCCCCTTTTTGATGATGACAAAACACTGAGTATATGCAAAATTCGAAATTTAAACATATACACAGTATTTGATCAGATGTATAAGTATTGTGTTTTGGTTAGAGCTAGATACAGTGTGCATAATTCAAAATAGTCAACTTTCAGTTCTATCCTTATGCATAAGTATTGATCTTAGTAGCTCTTGAGCAATTTTAGCATATCAACTGAATTTGAATCAAGTTAAGATGTAAATTAATAAAATATTGATGCTAACAACAATTAAAAACCAAATACTTTTGACTCCCCCTTTCTTTTCCAGAAGGACAATTGTCTTAAAGCCAATATTCTTCAATTTTATCTTTTCATTTTGTTGATTCTAATTAAAATTTCAAGTATGAGTTTAAATTTTGCATTTTGCATTCCATATTGGTTCTACTCCCCCTTTTTGACAAAACTTGGAGTAAATGCAACACATACAGCATTATGAGCATATACTCAGATATTTCTCCCCCTTTTTGACAACATCAAAAAGATAGTGAAACATTAAGCACAAAGATAAGAATGCTCAAGGCAATAATGTTAGAAAAAGATAAATGAGCATAGATCAGAGCCATTTCGGATAATTTCAGAGCAAATTATGATGAGAGCACATCTAATGTGATTCCAAGGATAGTTTTCAACTCAAGTGTAGATGGAATCTTTCTTAAGTTAATTCAAGAAGTACCACAAATGATATTCAAGGAAAGCACGAATGGAAATCTAACCTCTCTTCAATAATAAGTATGAAAGCTTGTTCATTTAAGATCTTTTGCCCAATATATTAAGTATTTTATCAACATGAGAGCAATTTAACTAATTTTCAGAGTATAAGAGCAGTATATTAAGTATGATTGCAAAGTTCTTTTATGGTGTAAAAATATTGTGGCATAAATGCCAAAAACATGAATTCATGCAATTTATGATATATCTTAGAGCATACATAAAATTCAAAGCTTTGAAGGTTCTTATAAAGACTTTAATCCTTTAAAAAGGAAACACATTTTGGTACATATAATAATGAATTGGCATAAAAATTGAAGTTCTAGAGAACAAGCCAATAAGAACTCATCAGTAAATTCCAAAAATTGGTTTTCTAAGAGATACTCAAGAAAATTCAACACATTATTCTCCCCCTTTTTCATTAAGTTAGAGACTCTTAAGATCAACTGTTTGAATTGCAATTTGGTTCATGATTTATGCATAAGATATATTAACCAAATAATAAGCCTCAAGGTGTATCATAAAGATTTTCAGATTTAAATTTCAGATGATACATATTGGAGAGCATTAGAATCACTTTTTATTTAGTATGGTTTCTCTCTCCTTTAGTTATAGATTTATGCGATTAAGTTCCATAAGATCTCTCCTTCTGAGATTTTCTTTCTCCCCCTCAATTGATCATTCCATTTAAGAGTTTAAAATTTGAAGATAATGTTTAATAAAATTGTCAATCTCAAAAAAAATATATATTTTCTATAAGTTTCAGCTTATTTTCATAAGACTCAATGTTTGAGATAAGACAACCTTTATAGAACTCATCACAAGGTATAAACTTATTATATAATTAAAGCAAGTCTTGCAATATAAGGAGGTTCATCAAAATCAATCCATAAAAATCAAGGTATGAGATACTGAATATCTAAAGCTCCCCCTCAAAAGATGCATTCTTCTTTAATCATTCTTTTCTATGATATCGAGAATGTAGAGTAATCTAGTGTTATTCCAAATTTGTAGCAATTACTCTTTCTAATCCTTCAAGAACAAGTTATGCTTTCTCTTAATCTTAGAAAAAATGTATAGAAATATTAATCAGAAAATGATTCATTTGAAGCTCAGTTTCTTTCAAAAGCATTTACATTTTCTTTCTTTTAGAATCGTTTGAGTGAGCTGAAATATTTCTAGCTTTAAGATCATTCACTCTATATATATTCTGATGGAAGTCTTTAAGAATGTAGGAGAGAAAAACATATAGATTACCATTGAGGTATATATATTTATAGAGCTCAAAGCAATGTATACATGAAGCACAATAAATCTTTTAATATCAAAATAAAATCATATATTTAGAAATTTTTTTTTTTGTTTGCAATCAAGATCATCGAAAGACACATCATTTGGACCAATATTAGTACACTTTAAAGATAAGAAATGATATGTTTCAGATGCGTATCGGGGCAAACAATCAAGGCATCAGAATTTTCCTATTTTTCTTAAACTGTAGTTTTTATCTATAAATCATATTGAGTTTAAGCTTTTATACAAAATCAAATTCTGAATTTCATAAAGATTTTCAATAGAGGCTTTCAAAATCATAATTTGAGATATGTATCTTCCACATTGTAGCTCATCTTAAATCATTACTATTGAAAACACATATTTCAAACATATAAGAGCATATTCAGAATATTTGTATTTATGTTGAGTTTTGGTATGAATTAGAACATTATATACCAAGGTTAGGCAAGTTGAAAGATAAAACAAAATCAATTCATTTTGCCTAATTAGAGATATACTTCTCTTCTCCTTTTTACAAATTTATTCAACTTTCAGATTTCAAAGATGATTGTGAACGACAAATTTAAAATTTCTTTTCAATAATACCATAAAATAACTTCATATAGTATTTCAAACATTCAATCAAATTATCCAAGCATGGAGCATTACAAAATATTGAGAACTCATAATTCAAGACATCATGCCACATGCAAAATATATTATGTGTTAAGTCATGCATTAAAATAATAAGAAAAAGAATGTCAAGGATCAAAATCAATTCTTTTCGAATAAACTTTTCCTATTTAAATATAATTTTGCACTGATTTCATCCTTGAAATGTGTTTTCAAGTGATTAAAGCTTGACTTGATTCTTCTTATATACTTTCATTTACTTTGTCATTCATTTTTACTTTCTTATGCTCTATACTCTATTTGCTCCCTATCCGGTGGAGTTGGAAGGGGCACGAGGTACTACCACTAGCCTCCCTCTTGTGCCGTCCCTAATATGCCCTACACCGAATAGTTGGGTCAAATAGTGCCGGGTACTACCACTAGCCTCCCCATTGGCACCATCCCTATGATGAGCAATATAGAAAGGTTAAAATATTTACTTTAAACTCTCCCTCTATTTAAGTATAATTCATTATGGATTTTATCCTTCCAAAAGAATGCTCACACAAGTCTTACAAATGTGGTGAATATATTACGCTTGTTTTGCTTTTTCTTAAGATTGGAGTATTTGCCTTTACTTAGATTTTACTTCTCTTGAATAATATCCATTATCTCTCCTTTATCTCTCTTTCTTTTTGTTATTCTCAAGTAATTTTTTTGAAAGAGCAGAATAAAGAAATAATCAAATGTATCATATAGAGGTATATCATGCGAACACATTTTCATTATGCTCAAGAATTCATAACTTCTCACAAGTTATTTTAAATCAAAATTTTAAGCATAAACTTGTGTAGTTCATGGTTATGATATAGGCAAAGATATATTTTAGTTTGGGCAAACCATGAAACAATTTCTATAAGCATAAGTCAATCAATACATATATAGACATGATATCAAGAAATTAATAATTAAAGACTTTAATCATGCCATAGTAAGATTTAAGTTAATGACTTTGCTCAGCTAATTTATGAGAGAGGTATCTAAAATTATCGAATCATTCTGCATTCTTCAAGTCAAATACCTACTAGATTTCTTATGTGTAACCTTTTGGCTGAAGAAAGTCCTCTCTCTTGTTTGCATGTGAATGTTTATTGTACCTTTTATGGAGCTGTCCTTCAAGTTGAAATCTCTCATTTTCTTGCTTAAGGATCCTGCAAACTCCTTTTCTTTCTTGAAAGAAAGTCATTAGTTTCTTCAAGATACAAAACATTCATCTACCCTATCTTTAACTAGATGACTCAATACATGATATGACACTAGTTGAATGTTGAGTCATTTTACTCAAGAGATTGCCTAAGTATAAGCAAGCACATATCACTTGAACTAAAGAGATAGTTTCATTAACCAAGATGGTTCAAGGACAAGCATGTGAGGCAATAGGAAGATTTATCAAGGTCAAATCAATTTCTTATTTTCAAAATCAATTTAGTTTAGATTTTATTTGCTTAAGATAATTATCAATAAGACACGCTAGCTAAGTTTTAATCAACTTATCTTAAACAGTTGTTTCTTTCAAAATTCAGATTATGATTTATTTGTTATCAATAAATTATGATTCATTAGAGTTAGATTGAAATCTTGCACATAATGAGCATACAATCTGGTCTACTAGCTGTATGATAAAATAAGTATTCTCTCATGCTTCAATACAGCTTTAAAAACAATAGATCTACCTTGCTCATTCTTTTCAAATTCTACAAGATGAGGTCATAGAATACCTTCTTCATGCCAATCTTCTATAAGAGTTTTCTTGTGGACTAACTTTGGTCAATGAAGATCCTTTTTCTTGTTTCTCTTAATTTGGAGTTTGAGAGAAGATGTTAATTCATTCATCATACATTTTTCAAACTCACCTTGCATGAGCTTAGTAAAATCTTCATATAAATCCTCGTTTGTAGAACCAAAAAGTGATATCATCAATGTATACTTTGAGCAAATAAGATATCACAAATTCTTCTTTTTGATGCATAGATTTATCACTATTACTTTCTATCAAAAAGTTACTCAAACTTTTATATCATGCTTTTGATGCTTGTTCCAAATCATATATTGTTTTATCATATTTGTAATGAGTGTTTTCAAATATGGTGGTTATTTAACATATATCTTCTTTAATAAAATAAGCACCTAGGAGTACATTCTACACATTCATTTTGATAGAATATAAAGCTCATAAAGCAAGCAAATGATAATGGTGATCTTTACTTCTAATCATGCAAGAATTTCATCAAGATCTATTTCATCTTTTCTTAATTTAGTCTTTTAGTAATCATCAATTTTACTTCATTAAGTGTATTTCTGAAAAACTCAATTTGGTTCTAATTATTAACAAGTTTTCAGATTGTTATATGTAAAAGATTAACCATATACAGATATAATTTAATTTTAGTATCTTGATAATAAATTATTAATCTCATAAAGAATAAAATGAGTTCATATTTCTACAACTAGAATCTTTTCATGAATGTTCTATATGCATTGCTTGATGAATGATATCCAAAGATAGAAATATCTTTATCAGATTTGGCATTGTTTTCAAGAAACCATATCAAGCATAACATATACTACTGAAAAATATGAAAGATATGCAACAGATCATTTTCTATTTTTCAGAAGATCAAATGAAGTTTTCATCAAAAATAGATCTAATAGAAACCATATATATGACAAGCAATGATGATAGCTTTTTAAAAAAAAATCATTTAAGTAGATGACGATCATACATCATTGCCTTTTTCATTTCTTCAAGGATTCTATTAATCCTATTTTACTTATGGTGTTCTTGGTGCAGAAACAATTGTATTCAATATTATTTTCTGTGCACAACTTAATAAAAAAAATTGGTTTTCAAGACTATGCCATGATACTTCTTTTACTTTCATAGTTTGCAAACATTTTTCATTTGATCCCTTTCACAAGATTTAGCAAATGCAGAAAATACTTTAATTTTACTTGCCAAGAACAAATCCAATGTAAGCTTGTGAAAACTTAGTGAAGGAAACAACATCTTTAGATTTAGAAATTGATTCTTGTTTGTTTCCTTAGTTAACATGCATAGCAAACTTTGACCTTGCAGAAGATAATCTAAGTAAACCAATGACAAGATCTTTTGAGATTAGGTCCATACTAGCATAAGTTAATTTTATATGCCAAAAAGAATTCTTTGATCATAGTATTTATAATGCATATATTCAAAGATATACCAAGTACACATTTTCATATCTATGATCAATGAACAATAATGCCATGGATAAAAACTCTCAGTCAAGCATATAGAGAATTCATAGAGTTATTCTTAGGAGAATTGATTTACCAAATTATCCATCTATAAGTAAAGCATAATCTAGAAGGATGGAGTGATTTGGATATATTTTCTTTTCATATCAGAAATATCACTTATATCACAAGAAAAGAATGATTAATACTTGCAAGTTATGTTTTAATCAACTAATAAAACAATTTCAGTATGGGAGGATGCAAGAATTACTAATTTCATTATTTCTTCCATTTTAGTCACTTTTCTTAAGTATATTTTAAGTTTCATTCTTTAATATATGTCTAGAGCACCCAATGTCCAATTTAACATCTTTTGTTGGAGCCTTGAGTGCTAGACACACCTGCAGAAAATATTTAGATTTTCAACTTAGAAACCCAAGCTCTTTTGGGTCCTTGCAGGTTAGCTATTATTGTTCCTTTTGGAACCCATATTTTCTTAATAGCTATTTTGTCCATAGGCTTGCAGATTTTAGGACTACAAGAAGTGTATTTCTGCATCTTCTTATTAAATTTAACAAACATGGATTTAACATGAGTGGTAGATAACCCTTCAGTTTTCTGTTTTTGCCTTTTAGGTTTATCAAATTTGTAATGTACAGATTTAGGAACAGAAGAGATTTTACATAACCTTTGTTCCTGTTTATCAGCATTATAAGAATCTATTTTAAAATGATTAGAAACTGTTTTAACAACCATATTCTTGAAAGATTTTTGGGTGTACCAAGGTTGACATCCCAATCCAATATTATCAAATTCAGCTCTTTGATTATTTATCATTAGATTCAACTTTTCAGAGCTCAAAGTAAATCTTTCAACAACAGGTTTTAATTTGTCAACTTCTTTAGTTAATCTTTTGTTATCTTCTGAAAGCAATTCATTATTTTTCTTAAGTTTATCATGGCTTTCAGTGAGAAGTTGGTTTTTCTGATTTAGTTCTTTATTTTCCTTAATTAAAATTTCAGTTTCATTTACTAGGATTTTCTTTTCATTCTTCAGGTTCTTGTTTTTACAAATGAGTTTCTTATGTTCTTTCATTAGATCAAGAAATGCATCATGTAACTCATCAAGTGTAAAATCATTTTCAAGTTTATCATATACTTCATATTCAGAAGAGAAGACACTTTGCATTTCAATGCATACCTCATCCTTGTGTGCCACAAGGCATAGGTTTTCAATATCACCTTGTCTCTCTTTTTCTTTAGAGCTAATTTCAGATTCACTAAAAATGTTAGTGCTTTCATATTTAGCCTCTAGCATATTCCACATGTCTTTAGCAGTTATGCAAGAAGATATGCAATTAAACTCATTCCTATCTAATGCACAATATAATAGGTTCATGGCTTTTGAATTTTGTTGAGCCATTTTCTCATTATGATTAGTGTTTGTGTGTGTTCCATTGACTATAATGCTCCATAAATTATAATCAAGCGATTGTATGAAAACGCGCATGCGTGCTTTCCAATGTGTATAGTTTATGCCATTAAATAGTGGAGGTCTATCAATTAATTGTCCCTCTCCTAGAAAACTATCTATTTGAGTTGTCATGATCTTTGGCTCTTTGACGATTAGGTCAAAAACACAAGGCAAGAAATTATAGAGCACCTGCTCTGATACCACTTGTTGCCCAGTAGATACAACCCAAGAGGGGGGGTGAATTGGGTCTTTTAAAACTTTTAGACTACTTCTAACACTTTTCAATTAATTATGCTAAGTTGTATAGATGCACAGTGAAATTTAAACTTAGCAACAGTTTGATTTATTAAATGAGACTTGATTAAGTAAATTGAATATGCTTGCAACTAAAGGATGCGCGGATAAGAGTTAAGCAAGCAATTTATCTAAGTAAGTAAGTGAGTAAGTTAGACAATGACAAAAAGCATCACAAACACAACAAACATATAGTGGTTCAGTGCACCCCAGCACCTACATCCACTCCCCAAGACCTCTTGGGAATTTCACTATAATCCTCCAGATTACAGTCCGGTAGTTTTGCGAGTGCACTACCCAACTCGTTGTTTTACACCGGGCTAACAACGAACCCTACAATCCGGTAGTTTTTCGAGTGAACTACCCAACTCGTTGTTTTACCCCGGGCTAACAACGAACCCTACAATCCGGTAGTTTTTCGAGTGAACTACCCAACTCGTTGTTTTACCCCGGGCTAACAACGAACCCTACAATCCCCCAATTTTAACTTAGGCTTGGGACGCCTATCCCTTGTTCCAAGTCCCTTGACTGAAACAAGCTCAATATTCAAACATTTTACAAAAGATTTGAAAGCTCTTAAGAAGCAAATATAACAATGAGAAACAATAAAATCGGAAGAACCCTTTTTGCCGTTAGAAGCGTGGATGATGGTGGTTCTTCCGATGTGGATCACGTTGGCTTGAATGCGAGCTTTGATTGCCAAGTGGGAGTGAGTAGATGAGCACGAAATCAGATGGGAAAGCTTGAATGCACTTGATTTCTCCTCTTGAAAGCACTAACTCCCTTGAACCTCTTTCTCTTTCCTCTCTCTTGAATGATCTTGTGTTTGGTTGGTGAGAAGTTATTGAAAGACACTTAGGAGCTCCCTTTTATAGCCCAAAAAGCAATAGATCCGTTAGACACAAAAATATAGCCGTTTGAAATTCAAACAAACCTGCAAAAGTGTGTCAGTCGCGTCCCAGGCGCTCCGGAGACGTCTCTGCTTCAACGAGAGACGTCTCGGCTGTATAAAATTTCTTTTGACGTTGTTTGGAGTCGACTCGGCGCTTTACGGGGACGTCTCGGGATGTTTGCGCTTTTTGCATGGGGACGACTCCGCGACGTCGGGGACGACTCCGCAGTTTTATTACCGAAAAACAAGTCCTCTGGAATCCCCTGAGAGAGTCGACTCCGCGCTTTCTGGAGACGTCTCGAGAAGTTTGCTTTTTATGCGTGGGGACGACTCCGCGTCCTTCGGAGACGACTCGGGCGCATCCCTTGAAATCGGTCTTTCTGCCGCCTCTGAGAGAGTCGACTCTGCAGAGTCAGGAGTCGACTCCGACCCTGCGAGACGCCTCGCCAGGTGCCGGGGACGTCTCCAGACGTGCCAATTCTTCCTGTTCGTGCCAGAGACGTCTCTGTGACAAATCGGAGACGTCTCGGCTGTCCCTGATCTGTTTTCTTCATCTCAAAAATTCTTCAATAAATCCTTGAAAAATATGGAAACTTGCCTAGACATTTCTTAACAATATTCTTAATTAAACACCTGAAATCCTCAAATAAATTGTTAAGATAAAGAAAATTATACTCTAGTGTTTTGTGTTCATCAAAATCCATTAGGGGGTCAACAGATAGAGAGAATAAAGACTGCCCAACAGAAAGATACCCATTTGTGCCGGCTTAAGGAAGATATAGAAAAGGGGTTGCGACCCGAACTCAGAATTTACCAAGATGGGTACTTTGCGATTTGGAAATAAATTATATACCAAGATTGTGTACCGATTTGGAGGAAGCACATCAATCTTGCTTCTCTATTCATCCTAGTAGAACACACAAGTTTGGCAAAACATGATTCCACCTAGAAGAGATATGAGCACCATCAAGAAGAACACATAAGTTTGGCAAAACATGATTCCTAAATCTTCGGCCTTTGAACTAAAATTCCACCCACAAGAGGCCCAAAACTTGAAGCATGTGAATTTCCATTGCTAATCTAGATTATTGAAAATAAATGACTAAAGTATTATACAGTTGAAAAGGGCCCGTTTTAACTTTAGCTAAGTTAATATTAAAACATCCATGAAGCATGACAACTAGAACCCACCAAGACATCCAAAGAAAAGTACTGCCACATGCTTGGACGACCGTGAGCGTCGATATCACTGGTAAGTTTGTCTTCTGCCGTGTCGTCGTGCCATGAGGAAAACTCCATCAAGGTTCTCATCTATGTCGAAAGGGTATGCATCAAGGTCCAAGGGATGCCTCTTTTCTAAACCAACGGCGTTACCTTGAAGACCAAGGTCCTTGTTGTGGACTGATGGGGTGCATTCACACGTGCTAGGACGCATAAGCGAATTCTCCATTCTAGAAGTCATGGCACAGTCTCCTCAAAACAATATGGCATCACAATTTCCAAAAGATGGAACCTTGAATTAGGCATGGAAAACTTTACTCATCTGGATGAAAGAGACTCAAAGGTTAGATTGCTACAAGCAGGTACGTCTACGACAAATTCAAGATAGTAATGAAAAGATACGTAGAAATGAGTTTGAGCGCTAGTTACAAAGTTTCCATCATCTTGATATCGAATTCCATATCAGTACTATTTTATTGTCGGTATATTTGATATGAAAGCTGATTCGACGTACCATGTTTTATATTATATACTAGTTCAATACTAATACGATATATATAGTACGGGTCAGTATGTGACAAGCAAAATAACTCTTGCTTCACGGAAAAGTTTCAATGATCTTTTTGGCATGCTCATAAAGAGGATCCTTGGTCCATTTCATCACCATCAATTTTTTTTCCCTCTTTCTATATCTGTTTTATCTCTAATGGGATATGTGTTGGGATCTTTCTCATTACTTTATAACAATAAACAAACGCATGACATAACATGCATCATGTTTCCATTCTCTATGCCCATTGTCTGCTATTTAATTAATGGTGTAATGGAAATCAATATGGAGTTTCCCTTTCTCAAGACACGATAATGCTCAGAAGACCAGGGTCCTTGTCGCTCCCCACCACACAAAGGTCTCGGGAGGCCTGGTAGGGTAAGCAGGTTGCCATGAGCTGGAGACCAATTATTTAAGGGATATTCCTTTCCATTAGTCATGCATATTTTTCTAAAGATGTACCTTGATTTGTGCATAATTAATAATATCTAGTTTACTGCATCGAAGGGGCCACAAAAGTCAATGCACGAGGCTCGAATTTGGATGTAGACGCAAAATGTTACTCCAAAGGTACAACAAATTTAATAGAGGAGCGAGAAGGTGGCGAAGGAAGGGGATGTGGTGCAGATACGAAGGTATCATGCATCATTTTTTTTTTCCTTCCCCACCCCCCTTCTCTCTCTTTCTTTATTAGGACCTGCGCTTATCATTGTGTGCTCAATAATGCATTATAAAGTTGACAGGGACATGTGTGAATCTCAAAATTTGTCCAGTAATTCTTGTTTAATAATGTAAATTAGTACAGTGCATTAAAGGAAAAATAGAGTTTTTTTTGAACAAGAATTCAAAATAGGCTGGGATATAATTTTGTTGGCAGCATAATATATATCTGTTGGAAAGAAAGGAATTCAAAAAATTTTAGGGCCTCAAAATTCAATCAAATCGAAGTTTATTTGAAAATTAGATCTTATTTGTTGGATTAGTCTTCTCCTTGAAAATTAAATCTAGCTAGTTCAAGTTTCCTTCTAGAATCGAATGCTATCTCTATTGCTCAACTTGAATGAAGTATATAACTCTAAATTAAAGACATCGAAAATTATACTAATATACTTCCAAATAGGTGAGACCTTGACTAGCAATCTTTTGACATGCATTGCAAGCTTCCTTCTAGCATTATTTGAAAGCAAGCTGTTTTGGCTTCACAGCGTACCAAGGGAATGCCTTCATTTGCTTGAGTTGATGATGATGAGTATGCATCTATATTTCTACCCTTCACAATGGAAAGTCTAAGCTTAAATGAGTCAATCAATTAAGCTTAGATTTTTTATAGGCACTTAGCTAGATTGATGACTACTATATTTGAAAAGACCATGCCTCCACTTGCATGTCTGCAAGAGTATGCGTTCATTTTGGTTAAGAAGTTGATTTTAGAGCCTAACCATAAGAGATCTTCTAAAATTGATAATATTTTCTATTTTTGCTAATAGAAGTTATGACTTTTTTTTCAAACGTTGCAAACCCCGAATCAATCGAACATGGGAAACTTCAATTTACTGTATGAAAGAAAGAGTAAGGAGCAGAAATTTTGACACTTTACAACAGATCATAGTTGTATCCTCCGTTTGAAAGTTCATGCCTTTCCACAGTTGGATCATCCACTACTTTCTTTGAGAGCCGTGCAGGTGGATGAATGAATCCAGAGCGCTTTTGTACAGTGGGTGATCCAATGGTGGATGCGTACGAAGAAAGTAAATCCTTCTTATGCGTGAAGGAAACAACTGCGTCACTTAAGGAGATTTTTTTTTAATAATAAACTACAATATAAGTAAATAATGGATAGGGATGGCATTTTTTTGTGCCAAAAAAAAAAATTTTCTTTGCATGAATTAACATTGGATTGCACAATGGCCGCTTTGAGATTTGTGTAGGCAGATGAATGACGGAGTTCGAAGTGCTTCAAGATCTATGCATAATGAGGTCCAACGGTCGTCCTTATAAAAAAAAAAAAAATCAATCATTCATTTGGGCGAAAGATACAATCTGGATCCATAAATAATGCCGAGATGGGTGTTGAATGCTTACAAATAGATGTGACAAGATAGCGAGACATGGCGTTAAAGGATAAGTTAAGGATAAACTACCGAAGTGGATATCCCATCTAGAAGATGACGTGGATTCACTACCAATTGCTTCTTCTCCACTCAGTCTCAAATGCTTCTTGGCTACTCATGGCCATGAGTGGAACTAAAATTTACAACCACAAGAACTAGGTTGAGTAGGAGGGATATTGAAAAATGGACCAAATATATATTACAATATTAATTACCATAATATAATTAATATTATAATATATGATTATAATATTAATTATTTATATGAATCAGCATCAAGTGGGTGTTTAGTTGCAGGAAAGTGGTCTAAATAGAAAATGACCATTTTCTGAAAATTAATTTTTGAAAAATAACTTTTGTTGAATGTGGAGTTTTATTGTTTGGTTAGTCTAGGAAGTGAATACTAAAAAATACAATTTCGAGACTTTTCACTATAAATTAGTATAAAATATAGATAAATATATATCAATTAAATAAACTAATTATATCTTATTATTAATTTTTTATTTACTGTTTAAATAATATTTTTATATTATCAAAAATCTAAAGATAATCATGATATGTACACTATCTTCCTTATGATGTGTTGATTGAATAAATAATATTACTATAATATGAATTATTTACCTAATATTTAAACTAATATTATCTATATTTTATTGCTAGAATATGAACACAATCATGTATTATTTTAGTTATTAATATGAATTACTAATTTCATATTATTTTACAATTATTTATTAGTATATAACAAATAAGATAGTATTACTTGAATTATTCATATAATTCATGTATTTCTATTTAATAATCATTATTTATTAACTTTATATTATTTAATATTTTTATTTATATATTTTTTTATGAATCATTACTTGTAATATTTGAATATAAACAATAATATTATTAGGATAAATAATTGACAAGTAATACTAAATTTTAAAATTATTAGTTATGATTCAATAAAAGTATTACAAAAATATAGTTACTTAATATTTAAATATTATTCATTTTGGTTATTTAATATTATTTTGGTTATTTAATATTGTTTATACGGATAATAAATAATTTATTATTAATAATAAAATTACTATTAATATTATTAATAGTTCTATTGTTAGGTGAAAGCTATGTTGACACTATTTGGGGCTAGAGGTGCAATTTTGGTTGGGCTCAATTTGAACTCGCCCCGCTCATGTAACTTACTTATTGGGTGAGGTTGGGTTAAGATTTTATATAGTTAGGTTGGTGTTTATACTATATTCGGACCAATAAAGGTGTCAACACCATTTAGGGCTATTAGAGGTGCAACTTTGGTTGGGCTCAACTTGAACTTGCCCTGCTCATATAACCCATTTATTGGGTAGGGTTGGGTTGAGATTTTATACAGTTAGGTTGGTGTTTACACCATATCTGGACCAATAATGGTGTTCAAAAGGCTGATCACATAATAACTCTCAAAAAGCCCAACAGAAGTAGTAGGTCTTCAAGTAGGTTGTGCGGATCAAGGGTATATGATGAAACATCGAGGATATAAGCCAAGTAATGGTGATGTAGACTGAAGAAAATGAGAGCTATCAGCCTAGGATAAGGATATTACTAGAGCAGAATCTGAGGATGGTGCTTCTCATATCCATGATGTGGAAGGCGTAGTCAAATTACTCAAAAAGTGAAAAGAGTGATGATACTACCTAGCATACATAGAAATAGTTCATCATGGGGCACAATTGCAAGGACAAATGACAGAACTAATTGATGGCATTCATTTTTTCACTACCTATGATGTGAGTGGAGTGGTAGCACTACTTATCACTCTTGGCAATGGTGGCTCATGTAGCATGCAATAGCAATGGCAAGTGTTAAGATAATTAATTTCTAAATATCATATTGTAATATTAAAAAAAAAAACTTTGAATATATCAATTAATTTCTATTTTATCTTTATTTATCTTTGCATTAGCTTTACTTTATCTTGTACTTTATTTACTAGTAGGACTCAACTTTAGGAGTAGTGTTAACTTATATTTCTTCAACCGTAAGACAAGTGACATCCTATCCCAACCTATCTTTTTTTGAACAGTGGTATGATGATGATGAAAGTCTTTGAAGGTTAAGATATTTAGACCCATGATACTCTCAATATCCTCCCTTTGATTATCCTCTTTCTGCTTGCTCCACACTGATGGCATGCCCGCTCAACTAGCCACAAGATTTGTTATCTTTCTTCATCAAGCAACAAGTTTTTTGGCACGCCTAGAGAGCTAGAAATGACAAACAAACTTCTTGGCATACTCGGTGGGACATGCTACGAAGCTACCATAATATTACCGAGGAGATGATGCATGCTTGCTGGATGATGGTGACCCATCTATCAATGGATCTTCTTTAAGAGATAGCCATGCAACTTCAATCCTATCTAGAGGAGAGCTAGCGTAGCTTGCTGGAGATATTCCCATGCTATGCGGTTGTTGTGTTAAAGCTACTTGCAGAGCGAAAGAGGAAATCCTTGAGGATAATAAAATAAAATGATGAGAAGCTTAGTTCTGTTATTGAAGATCAAAATCATCACCCACAATATGCTATGATGAAGATTGTATTAAACTTGGTCGATAAAGACATCAAAGGAGGTAAATTGGCACATCAATTTGAGTAGAATGTTAAAACCTTTAAATTTGACGATCTGATGTTGGATAATCAAGATAATGAGGCTGAAAACTATCCAATGTTCTTGGAATACTTTAGCCAAGATAACAAAATTATATACAAGAGATCATGTTGGATGGAGGACTGAGTACATGGTCTAGTTAAGAAAATCAACCATGCTATGCATGGGGGGCTAAGTGGCAGCTCTATGGTCATGAGAGCTAGAAAGAGCAAATAAGTTTCTGACACATCTGGTGGGACTGTCATGTAGCTACCGTCATATCACTACAAAAGAAGATCAATGAAGTAATTACAAGCAAAGTAGCTTAGCGCTAAGGCTGCTAGTGGAGCGATATGTTTCATCGTCAACTGTAATGGCGGAACAAGTTTAGAAGATTGTTGAAGGCTGGTACCATCTGCTGCAATATACTTCGATGCATAATGCGGTGAACTTGGCTAGCAATGCCTTTAAAAAAATAGATCAACTCATCAATTTCTATAATACGAAAGCATCAGGATTTTTAGGGAACTCGACTTTTGGACTTTGTCCTACTAAAAAGATAAGGCTAATAACTTTGAGACTTCAGTCTATTGAAAGGACGAGATCGAACATTTAAAAAATCCTCGAAGCCCAAAAAAGGTGAAGGAGATATTACTCAAGCAAATGGCAAACTAGAGAGTTAGACTGAACATGCGATTGTTCATGTTCAAGTCAGCATTACATTGACAATCGAGTTCAAGGTAGGGTTCGGCCATCTTGGTCCACTGATGGAAGTTGAAAGAAATATTGATGGAGTCATGCTGACATAAATCTCTATTACTGGGAACAGTTATCCTCTAGAGGCAATGGATGGTGGGTAATAATTCTTATAGCTACCTCTATTCCAAGGGTTAAAAGGAAACAACCCCAGAGGGTGCCACCACTTGCTCTTCATCAACAACCATGCATGAAAAATTTCTATACCGGAGGCCAACTTACTAAATAGAGGTCCCCAAAGTTGTGCAGATTGATAAATATATCGAGTCTCTATATTGCTTGGCAAACATAACGATAGGTTATCTCCATAAGGTCTTCCATGATTTCTACTTCTACTTAAGTTTGAAAGATCTCTATTGACTTTTCTCAAATTAGATAGGTTGAATGACATCCAAGAGGTCAATGGATGTGGTGTTAGATACATCTTATCACCCTCTTGGCCATCGACTGATAGGATGTGAGGAAAATTGTTTACACCATATCCAAACTAATAATGGCATTCTAAAGGCCAACCAAATAATAAGAAGGGCCTCCGAAAGTAGTAGGCCTTCAAGTGGGTTGTGGACAAAGTATACAAAACGAAACACTAAGAGTATATGCCAAGTGATTATGGTATAGACCGAAGGGAGTGACAACTATCATTCTAGGATGAGGTCGTTAGTAGAGCAAAGCCTAAGGATGATGGTTATCATATCCATAATATGAGAGGATAATCAAAATTCCTAAAAAGTGAGAAGAGTAGTGGCACTACCTATTATGGATGGGAATAGTAGATTATGTGGTGCATTAATAAGGATAGCTGGCATAACTAATTAATGACACTCATGTTGTTGCTATCTAAGATGTTAGTGGAGTGGTAGCACTACCTATCACTCCTAGCAATTGTGGCCCATATGGCAAACAATAAAAATGACAAGTGTCAAGATAGTTGATGAGTGTTACTTATGAAAATGTTATATTGTAATGCTAAAAGTAAAAGATCTTGGACAGATCAAATACTTATGAATATTATATTGTAATACTAAACAAAAAAGAGCTTGGATACATCAATTAATTTTGTTTTATCTATACTTATCTTTGCATTAGTTGTTACTTTATCCTGCACTTTAATTATCAATAGGATTCTATCTTAGAAGTAGTGTTAACTTAAATATCTCAATCAATCTTCTTTCGAACATCAATTCGACAATGATGAAAGTCTTGAAGGTCAAGGCATATTGATCCATACTACTCTCAATATCCTTCCTTCAATTATCCTCCTTCTGGCTGCTCTAACATCGATGGCATGCCCTTGTATCTAGTTACAAGACTTATCATCCCTCTCCGTCAATCAACAAGTTCTTGGGCGCACCTGAAGAGCTAGAAAGCATAAATATTTGGGCTTACGATCAAAAATTCTAATCCAACCTCAAGTAAGGTCCGATTAGGACTAGCCTTGAACCCAACCGGACCTGACCCTAACCCCACCCAATCCAACTTAGCCTAACTCGACCTGATATATAAATAAATATTTATATTTATGCTTTATATAAGTTACTTATATGTCTATATAATTGTGTTTTTAATCTTATTAATCTATATGTATGTATATTATTGAAACTTATGAAAATATTCAAAATCTTCTCCTATCTTAAAATTCCTATTTAACTCAATTTAAATCAATCATAACATAACACAATCCAATTAGAAATATCCTAATCTGAGATCAGGTTAGATTTGGACAGGGTATGGCCTCAACTCGACTTGCATCTCTTGGGCCATGCTTCCCCCCTTCCCCCAACTAGAATTCATGAGCACTGCTACTTTACATGGATTAGAAATATTGGTATTGAGGGATTTAGAATTTGGGTTGGGTTAGGGTTTGACCACAACCTAATTCGACCTGCTTGAGTTGTAGCCATAAGGCCCATATCCTGCCATCTCTCAGTCCAATATGCTTTTTTGTCCTACATGAAAATCAAAAATGTTATCGTGCTTAAGCATTGAGACCAGATCTCTTTATATATTTGAGTTGGAATGACATCCATGTAAAGAGATCTTATATGTGGGCGGTGTGACAATTCTTATCTTGGATTAAAACCTTCTTGATTTTGAAAAAAAGGATTCAGTAGAGCCCAATCCATCATGGATTGGAACTCTATGGCAAGATTATAGGAACCTATCACCCACTACTCTCTCTGTGCAACTAGTGATATTTGGGATAGACTTATTTTGCTCTCTAAAGTATAAAACACCTACGTGTTGCTTTCCTCAGTTTGTATCAATTGTCGACTACTTAGTTTTCTTCTATTACAAGATACCACTCTAAGAAATTGTTTTTCATTAGCACATGCCACTGGCATAAACAATATGTATAATCTTCTTATAAGAAAGAATCCAACTGCAAATTTTTTCCATCTAGTGATGCTCATAATTGAGATGATAGATATGGCTAGTTTTTTTTTAAAGTAAAATTACAAGTGATATTACAATTGCATATATAGCTTCTACCATGAAATATTTTTTATTTTTAATTGACAAAAGTAAATAATTTCATTATTGTAAGAGTCCAAGATTAGATGAGATAAATTTTCTTATTATTTTATAAATTTATTAACTATTTTTATAATTATAATTAATTTAATGATGAATAAACATGACAAAGTCCAAAAACTTGGCCTTTTATGGTCCTATTACATGGAAATGTACCATCCAACATTAATTATCAATATTATTAATACTGTTAATTATTATTAAAAATATGACTGTGGTTGAAATCAAGGAAAAAGTTAGGGCAACTTTTCACCCAATATCTCCACTTTCAAATGGTCTAGAAACTTGGATGGCCTAAAATCTTTTACCCCCTCTTCTAGTTATTTTGGATAAAAATTACTTTGTAAGTAAAATTATTTTCACCTTTTCCTTTCATATCCAAACACTAAAAATGGACCAAAATTACTTTTGATAAAGAGTCTTTCATCCGCTTTACCCGAACTAAAGATGCCTTTCAGATTGCCAAGGGGTAATGAAATCACCATCAATTTAATCGAAATCCATCTATTGGCTCCAATTGAAGTTTGATAGTTCAATGTTTCACCCATATGGTGATGTTTCTAGCAACTTATGATCTCCACTCTTAGCAAATTAGCTCTATTAATATGTTTAGCATCGAGATTGAAAAGTTTTAAAAGTTAATTATCTAGGTGTTTCTATATTGAAAGATATTAAGTATACATGGGCATACGAGAAAAAGACAACTACAAGATTTATAGACTACAAACATATATTTTTTAATGTGAGTTTGATATTTGATTCATGTAGGGCCTGAGATTTTCAAATGCAAGGAGTGGTTAACATGTGTGTTGGTTTAACATTTTTCTTGTATGAAGGATGGATTAGAGAAAGGATGGATAGGGGAGGAAGAATGGATGGTTCTTCCATCTATGGTCCCATATATTTGAACATGGAATGATAGATGGAAATAATTTCCTCCTCTGTTTGGTATAAAAGAATGAATAAAAGGAAAGATAATATTTGTATAACATTTTTACTAAACTACCTTTGATAAAAAAGTATTAGTATTATTAATTTATAACATGTATTTATAGTAAAACGGTAGGGCAATATATATACGTATAATATTTATAATTTATAATTTTAGAGAAAATTATATATATATATATATTAATTATATATGATATATAATTAATTATATAAATAGCTAATTAATTTATAATTAAATATAAATAGTTAATTAAATTTATATAAAAAGTTAATTATAAAATAGTGAATATAAATAAGAAATAAAAGATAATTCTAATTATTTACTTATAAATATGAAAATTATGTGCTGAAATTAAAATAATTAGTAATAAAATTTAATGATATAAGTAAAATAAAAAGATATATAAATAAAATGTTTGAAAAAGTGAAGAAGTATTAGGGTTTTGTCAAAAAAATTAATGAGGGGTAATGTTTTTATGTAGAAACTCATCGCTTGTATGCTCCATTCGCTCTTCCTTGCATCTTTTTAATTAATGAGGATGCAAATTAGTGGGCCTAGAAGGATGGACAATATCTCCTTTGCATCTTTTCTTTCTAAGGTCTTTTGAACTAAATAGTAAATGGAGGCCATCCATCTTTCCTCTTATCACCCCAATCAGACACAGTTATGGATCACTAATATGGATTGCAAGCCAAGTTAATCTTTTCCAAAATTATCTCTTTGACAAAAAAAGGAAAAAAAGTGGATTTATAAAATGTTATGTTGCTATTCGAGTCTTTGATAACAATTGTTGAATGCCCTATATGCGCTAGGGTATTAATTAACAGAAAAATCATTGATGGGTGAAGTTTATGATGGAACAATAAATTCCATAATGTTGTAATATAAATAAGAGGGGTTCTTGAAAAATGGATCGAAAGTAGATGAGAAAATTGTCTAATTTCCTCAAGACTTTCAATATATGAAATATTATAAAACTAATCCCACATTTCATGACTAAAGCAATCCATTTAGCATAATTAAGTTCTTTACTAACCCATTTACAAAAGTTTTTGCATTGAACTTAATTACCACGGGTAATTATGGCCAATTATTAAACAAGGAGACTAATACTTGATTTTTTTTTTTCTCTAAAAAGAACTAATAAGATATGTGCAGTTATTTATCTAGCCTAAATTAGTGATGATGTTAGTATTTTTCCACCTCTAACATAAGTATTAATTCTTGAGTAAGATGTCTTTTCTTATACTTTATCAAAGGCTTGATAACTATTATTTTTATCACTCTTTTCTGATTTCCTTCTTTAGCAAAAAATGACCAAAATTATTTTCTCCCATCTAGCCTCAGAGTGCTAATATGTCTAAGTTCATTTAAATAAGACCCTATCATTTTTGGCCACAGTTTTGAGTTGGAATTTTCCTTGAAGGAAAAGTATTCTTGTAGAAGTTGGATTGATACGTTCCGATGGTCCATCATGGGATCTTCTTCAAATAGGTTTAAAAATTCATAGGGATCATTAATAGGATGATGGTTTTTCCATTCAAGTAGTAAATTTAACTTTATTTTTATATTGGCAACTAGAGTTGTTGGATTTCCTCCAAAAAGATATTCATATGGAGAAGGTGTCTTGGTAATAATTGTTGCATCATATTTCTCGCATTGAGAATCCGTGATCAACTCTGAATTCTAGATAAAGATATCGTGACTAGTTTGTCAAACTAATGTATATATGGATTGTGTAACATTTTGTTCCATTTTTTGAGCGTGTCCTTCAAATATGAGTTAAAAATGTGAGCTAGTTAGATACTCCACATGGATATAACTGCAAGCTATTTACTATTATTTCAACAAACTTAAATCTAGTAATGAACCTTACTTTTAAAGATCTTAGTTTATTCAATTTTGCTACATCAAGCATGCCATCTAAAGCTTTTGATTTCATTTAGGCCAATCCAATTGCTATTTTAAGCTCACCATCCAACTTTTGAGCAAACATTAATAAATATGTACTAGTTCTCATTAGTAAAAGATTTAATCAAAAATATGAAGTTATCTTGTTTTTTTTTTGTAAATAAGTTATCTTGTTTTTTAATATTTACTTCATGCATGAACATACTTTCATTGTGCATGATTTTGTGGATTCTTAATAAAATCTATTAACTAAACTTTACAACCCTTTACAGCCCTCCACAAAATGATGGGTCATCTTTTTTGGGTAATTAAATATTTATATATTTCCTTAAAACGAAGGGTATATATAAAGTTGTAAATATAAAGTCCCAAAAAACCACCCCTCAAGGTTGGCATCTTGAAAGCGACCCTACCCCTATTTATTCTCACGATTTTGGTGCCCAACTCCCACCACACCCACCACAATAGCCTGGATAAAGAGATCAAAAGAGAGAACAGGGAAATAGAAAGATAGCCAGAGAAAGAGATGAGCTTTGGAGTAGTTCCCGGGAGCAGTAATCAAGCCCTCCATGTATGGCCGAACCACGTTCCCGCCACCAGAATTGGCGGCGGCTATCGGTGGCGAGTGGCCCCGAGGAGGAGGGAGGGGAGTTGGTCGGCGGGGCTCTCCTCCTCCTCCTTTAGGACCCGAGCGGCCGTGGATGAGCGCGGATTCGTGACGGCGAAGGGGAGCTTCTACGAGCTGCTTGGGATCTCGGAGGGCGGGAGCTACGACGAGATCAAGAAGGCGTACAAGCAGCTCGCAAGGAAGTACCACCCCGACGTCTCGCCGCCCGACCGGACGGAGGAGTACACCCGCCGCTTCATCGAAGTCCAGGAGGCCTACGAGACTCTCTCCGATCCCGGCCGAAGGGCGCTCTACGACCGCGATTTAACTCGGGGGCTGCACCTCGCCTTCTCCACCAGGAAGCGATTTGATGAGGTGAATTGGTTTCTCGGCTTCCATTTCGATGAGCAATTTGGAAAAGTTGGAATCTTTTTTAATTGCTGAGTTATTATGTAATTTTCTCCATTTCTGTAATTTAATAAACTGTGATTTAGTTTGCAGGGATTTGATTCTCATATTTGCATTTGCTAGAGTTAAATTGTCATGGAATTTGTAGAAATTAATGCAGTTTTGGATTTTTGTTACAGTAATTTGTAATTGGTGCTCTAGGTTTCGTCAGAACCATGCTGTTTGCTGGAAAAGCTTATTATTATAATCGAAATCTCGTAGTCTGAAGTTTGTCAGATAATTATGTATCTGGGGATCTTATCTAAATTCCTTCACTTCTTATTTCGTTCTGAGTATGTATTAATTGATTTTGCTGTTTTCTCTGAGAGACCAAAAGATGGGATTTAGGAGAATCTTAGATATATGGTTCCGGTAGGACTTTCAGCTTTGATCTATGTAATGATGGTTGTACATGAATTCTTTAATATATATAATCTTTTTCTTTCACCAACCTGTTCTTAATTAATTTGGGGTGAAGAAATCTGGTTTCTTCAGGTCTAGTTGAAAATTTTCTCAGTTTCATGAAAACTAATCGGGAAAACTATTTGTAGTTTCAAAACAATATTTGATCTAAATATGGACTTAAATTTTACATGAGTCAAGAGGAATATGGGTTTCCGTGATTTTGATATATTTTGTATGTAGGACTTCAGATCCTTTTAACTTCATGTGTGATTTACCACATAAACAAAATTTTCAAAAAATAAAAGTAAACACTACAGATACAAGGCTTCATCTAGATTTGCTGATAGAACTTTAAGTAGAAGCACCATATAAGTTGCGGTGCTGCTTTCGAACACATTCCATCTGCTCATATATGACATAATCCTAGGCGTCAGTTATTCTTGGAATGGCACCACACACAAGCTGATGGGATAGCTTTATGGAGGCATCAAAAATAGGTGGGTCAGGTGCCTGAAATCAGAACGTCTATGTAGTTTTCCACAAGGTGGTGTAATCCTATTTTGCCTGTTTATAAAACCTTTTTTCCTTCTTACTTTGTATTTTATCTGGATTTTGTTCTTTTTCTATGAGGCCTTGAGAAATATAGGGTGGTGAAAGATCTGAAATTTTTTGAAGAGTTTTAGTAATTGCTGACTAGGCAAATATATGCGGTTGCTAGACACAGCTTCTATTTGTTTACTAATATTTAGTGTCTTTCAGAATTTCCATGGTTGGTATTCTCATGTTGTTTTAGACTTTTAGAGTTGTCTAATTATGTGGTGTTGCTCTTCATCTTTAACAGGTTATGTTTTTAAATATTTGAGATAGAATTCTCTGGGTTTCTTTTCAATTGATGGGAAAATTCCTCCTGTTCTAAAATATTTATTACGTAATCTGCTTGTGTAGATTCTTTTAATTTTTAGTTATTCAAATATGTGAGGTCTGAGCTTCTGGGACATTTTTTCCTTGCCTGCATGTGCAAGAGTACCGATTTCTTTAGTCATTGATGTATCTTTTTTTTATTCATGTGAATAATCTCTCGGATTTCTTTTTCTTTTTCTTTTTATCTACAGGACTTCTAGAATTCAGTGGTACTAGAAGGTCTAAAATTCTAGAAGAATTTGTACCTTTTCAGCGTTTGTCATCTGTATATAGGCTGTATATTTGGGTTCTGGTTGTAGACTCAAAGTCAAAGTTACTTGGGACCTCCAGGGATACTTATATAATTTTAAACAGAGTTTGGGTGTGACATTTTAATTTTTTTTGTTGAATAATACTTTGTTTACCCCGACAATCCAACAAAAGCTCTAGGAATGATGTGAAGTTTGTTGAATTCTAACGCAATGAATTTCTAGAACATTTTTGGGTTTAGCTTCTTGTTGCTTGTCATCCTTCTATGTATGTTGAGCAATACGACATATTTAGAGTTTCTGGACTACAGTTTCCTATATTTTTTATCTGAAATGATCTTTTTTGAAGAAGTCTTAATATCTATATTAAAAAGAAGAAGTCAATGTCAAGGACAATCAAGCTGTTTCTCACTCATGTTGTATTAAATTTACTAGCTTTTTAACCTTTTAAAAGTTCAAATTTAGGGTTTTTCATGTACGAAGTGGATTTCTTTTGGAATTATCAACCCTTTTTTTGCTTCTGAATTTCCTCAATCCTTAGATATTAAAAAAGTTTGTTAATTTTTTCTCAGATATAAATTGATACAAGATTTTGTTGATTTCTGGAACCTGACCTTGCAGTACCTTTGTTCTGGATGAAACTGATAAGTGTTTCTATTAAAGTATCTAGATATTGAATAAATATTTGCTTTATTTGTTGTTTGGTGATCTGTTGTTGTAGTATCTGAGCCCTCTAAGCTATAATACAAAATAGCACTGGTTTCTATATCTCTTAAGTAAATTTCTGTTTTTTGGTTGGTGATTCCTTACTTTACCTTATGTTTATTCAGAAGGATTTTATGCTTGGAGATCTAGATTCTAGTTTCTGCTAATTTTTTTTGTCTTTGATCAATAAGAATTAATTTGCAACTGTCTTTTGGTGGGAATATGTTCTACATTTATTTCTTCATAGAGTTTTTAGCTTCTTTCTGTATACAAATTGAAGTGGATGTAGTTGAACTAAATGGAATATGTTCTTTGTGGCTGAATATCTTATTTTTGCTATTCTGTGTTTCAGGAATTTTGCTTCCTAACAGATCCTTTAAGCATTAATTTGGTTTAAAGTTTCGATTATTGTAAACTGGGTTTCTACTTTTGTATTGTATTTTGGCATAAATGTGTGAAGGGTCATAAAATCATCACTGAAAACTTTAGTCCTCAGACATCCATATTTTTATTTGATTCTTTTTTCCCCTTCCTTTTCTTTGATGTGAGTGTGCGCCCCTTATTGACTTGATACTAGGTGGCTCTACCGTCTCAACTTGTTACCCATCACTCTATTATTAGTACTCGTTCTCCATCCAATTTGCATACTGTCTCTCTGAGTTCAACCACATTCACCTTGACATTTGGAGTTTCAAATGCTTCAATCTGTTGTATTGATATTGCCTTGTCTAGTACATATGTTTTCTTCTTGTGTTTGTGTTGCTCTATGTTAATTTAACAATTTCTTTGGTAGTTGATATTTAAGAATATTAACCAACTTATTATCTTTTATCTCTATGTTAATCCGATAGTTCTTTCTCTTCACCGTTTATTTAATCTTAGTGTACTTGGTTTTATTTCTTACTTCCAATTTCTGTCATTCTCTTCTCTGTGGTGTTCACCAATGTCATTTAACTATGGTTGCTTATGTGCTGAGTTGTTGTTTTCTCATTAGGAATTGGAGGATAGGTCTGGTTGGAGGGACTGTTGGCAAGATCAGATTTCTGAGTTAAAGAGGAGGAGCATGAACAAGGATGTCGGGGAGAACCTATCTTGGGGAGCCCAAATGCGCAGGCAAAGAGCTGAATCATCAATTGAATAGGGTCATTATCATAATATGCATATACCTACGCTGTCTATTTTCCTTTTAAAGCTTGACTTTGGTGGTTATTCACTATGCCAAACAAGATGTCTGCATCCTTATCAATGGGGAGTTGTCAGCCTACACGCTCCTACTACTTGACAAGCTACTGGAGTCATGCCCCATTTCTTTTGTGGATTCAGAAGGGAAAAGGAGAAAAATAAAGCTTTTCATTTTTATCAACCCATGCCGCCTTGAGTTATAAACATTCTCAAAGTTTTACTGTACAGAAAGAATGAGTAATGCTATCAGCATGAACCTGTTAATTTTAATTTCACCCTCCAGTGTAAATGCTTTTCTCCTTTTAAATATGTATATAAGGGAGCTCTATGTGCTGTTATAACTGTGTTCTTTTATTTAACATTATACTCTTATGCATGGGAAGCACTATGCAGGAATTAACCCAAGCAATGTTCATCAGATTCTCTGCATTTTTGGAGAGCATATATCATGTTGCAATCTACATTTAGCAGGATATTTGCAGCTTGAGACTATGAATTGCAGGAGCAGAGACAGAATTTTATTGGTTTGCTATCTTTCTGGGCTGACATTGTAACTTCTTGGTAGATTGAGCAAAAACAAAGTATTGATTTGTCATCAATTTAGTGGATGTTATACTGCACACAAGAATCTCTATGATTATTATATAAAGGAAACTTCAATGGATGTCTGGTGGAACAATGGAGCATCCAACCATCTTCCAAGGCCTGGGATGTCGCAAGCATCTTTCCCAGCACACCCCATGGTTTAGCTCTTTTCCTTCCCTCTTTGTTCAGATGAAGTGTAGCAACCAAAAGTGAATGCATTTATCATCATATGGATTTTTTAGAACATGTTAATTCTATTGTTATAGTCATCCATCTTACTCCACATGAACATTATTATGCGCTGTCCTAGTTGATCAAATGAAAAAGCTTTTCTGCTACATTGCTTTCTCAGCCTCCTTTTATATTTTTTAAACATAAAAATTTCTCAGATTGTGCCATGTAACATTTATTTGCATGTTTTTTTAACGATAAAAATCCTCGGTATTCTTTGTCATATTATCTTTCAATGATTTATGCAGATTATAAATTCCATCTAAATCACCTTGTTCATATAGTGATTGACGACAACTTTTAAAAATATCTGCTTAAACTAGCTTTAAGCAATTTGTTTCATATACCTTGGCACTCTTGTGTATATCGAACATGCGAGCTGAAAGTCTACCGTCCAGTTTCAGCTCAGTAAGCATCTGCTATTTGTGGCTGTCAAATCACAAATGCTTTAAGAATGAGTGTAACCAATGAGAACTCCGGTTTAATCATAATCTCCTATCTCACCACAGCTTCGAACACTTCTCAATCATTTATTAATGGCTTGGATCTGCATTCCGTAACAATCTGGCACTGATAGATACATGTTTGTGATCCACATCAGTGCTTTTATCTGAATGAATAAATGCTAGAGATGCCATGGCACTGTTCTTCTGGTCTTGGTTCTGTTCTCTGATGCTCCTGGAGAAACATAAAGGATGCTGGATGGATCTTTAAACAGATTCTTCAGGTGTCAAATGCCAACTTGAAAAATATCCTGCATGGCTGCATCATTAATTTTTCAGTTATGCTCAAATCTACTTTCTTCAGGTGCCTTGACAATTTTTTTTCCAACTTCTAATAATTCTATGTGGAGATAACAGCAGGAAAAGTATCACAGCTTTTATTATCTTTTACCAAGAGGTCAAGGGAGATCAGTAGGTGTGCAAAAGTTGTTGGCTGCATGTGCTTGTTTTAGGATATAGTTTCTACCGTTCTCATAATGATAAAGTATACAGCTTTTGTAAATTAGTGCATCACCATTTTGTTCTCATTCAGTTCCAATGTAATCCATTCCTGGTTGGTTGCACATCAAGATTTTCTACATCAGATGTCAACAGAAGGGACTTGGCCTGCCAAATGATTTGCTGTTGGCCCTGGGTATCCTTCTAGGGTTTTATTTCAGTTCATTTTAATAATGCTTCAGATTAATAGTCCAGAATAGAAAAATTACTTGAAATCATAGAATGGAAATTCAATCTAAAGTCAAGTTATTTGATTTCTTTTTCTTGCTTTGAATAGCATGTCTCAGCTCCATATTTATTTCCATAAAACCATTGAGTGAATAACCTTTTGCGAATTTTGCATGAAAATTTACTTGATTATTGATTTTGCAAGAAAAGATTACTTTTTTTTTAAAAAAAAAAATACACGTTTAAAGGTTCTTGAATGATTTTATCCATAGGTGTAAGTGCGAGATGAATAATGCAGAAATTTAAAACACCTGGCATACATTTATTAAACTCTTGATGCACATATCTTAATATTCAATAAATATTTATTCAGACCAAACGTGTATTGTTTATAAAAAATAAAAATAAAAATTTCTGATCTTTTCTTACCAAAACAAAAATTAAGTGGATTTTCATGGATCTAAAAAGTTTCAACTTTTAAAATTACATATCCATTAAATTTTAAAAATATAACAAAGCTTGACTTTTGGAAATGCGAAATTGCAAAAGATGAGAAAGGAAGAATAAGCAGACCAAACTTAGGCTTCTTGCGATAACGTGCATGAAACGGGCTGCCTCCTTTCTTGGCGTGTACCTATCTTTTTCTTCATCCGGCGTCCTGGAAACGCAAGTCTTCAATACATTCCCTGTGACGAATAGCCACAAGATGTTAAGATGCATAGAGAAATTGTATCCCATACAACTTGTACCATCTCAGCAGTGCACCAGGTGGACAAATCAAGATGAGCTATGATGAATGAAGTCTATAGAAATGAGATAGAAATGAGATAAGATGATTGGCGTGATCCACTTCAGAAGACGTTGGTAGTTCAAATTCAAGGGGTCTAGAACACGTAAACTTGACGTAGGAGCATTGAAAAGGTACACGGCAAACAGTTTGCCTGATGATTTAGAACTGTTGCAATTTCGTCCGGGACACGCCTGATCTGATGCGTGGTTTGACCTTCAGGCCTTGCATCCTTGGCCCTTCGCGCTGCGGAGAATAAGAGAAAGCCAAAGGCCTTCTTTGGTTACTCCAAATATGAGATTTTTTTTTTTTATTTTCTGGTATTTTTATTGTCCAATGTAAGGTATTTATAAGTGGGTATTTGGATAAATATTTTAGTTTGAGAGGTGGGTACTCACCCGGGATTGGCTCTCTTTCTTTGGAAGATAGCTTGGAATTGGCTTCTTTGTTGCAGCCATCCGTTTTCTCACTCCTTTTAATTCTTTAGACTCTCTTTGCGGGTCTCGAAAGGATGGTGTGCACCACAAGAGGCAGGGAAATCAAATTATTATTTACGCTCATACTGCATATCATATCTGGTTGTCTAAAAATAGATGGTTATTTGAGGGAACAAGCCAAAATCCCTATGTATGAAAGCCTTCATATAGGCTGGAAAATTCATTCAGGCCAAAATCCCTACGTATGAAAGCCTTCACATAACCTGGAAAATTCATTCATACCATGACCATCAAGGGATGGAGTTTTGCTGGGAAAGTTGGGTTTCCATTTTAGTAGTCATGATGACTTTGGTATGATCTACCCCACCTAGGAACTCCCATCCCTAAGCTATTTTAAGATTAACTTCGATGGTAGTGTGCTGGATGGTGGAGCAAATAGGAGAGAAGCTTTCATTATTCGTAGTTTTGATTCCAGTTTAAAGGTGGCCGGGGGTGTTCAACTTTAAGACACCACAGTTCCTCTAGCTGAATTAAGAGTGAATGAGAGGGAATCATCCATGACACCACTATCCAGGGAGCAAATTAGATTATACTTGAGTATGACTCTAGGACTGTCATCAGCTATCCAAATAATTTGGATAGTCATATTGACAGGACTTACTCTTTTGGCAGACTTCTGAAAGATTACTTAGTGGCCTTTGAAGCGACACACTTTTTTGTAGAGAAGCCAACAATATAGCTGATTAGGTTTCTTTCCATAATGCTAATCACTTTGATAATGTCATTTGGACTCCATTTCTGCGACTCCTATGCAACTCCTTGATATCTTTTATAGTGATGCCATTGGTTGTATTTTTATTAGGATAATTTGATTTGTCCGATTCACAAAAAGAAAGAGATAGATATTTTAGAGTATATTTCCAAATATTGGAGTATTTGAATATGCCACTCCAGTAAGATATAGCTTTTCTTTCTTTCTCGACCTACCATATCCACCCTCAATGAATCCGACCCTATTTCAGCCATCGACCCTACCGTTGGCACCAACAGCCTCTACTGGCTAGAGAGACAAAGAAGTCTCCTCATGATGGTAGATTTTATAGTAGCGGATATTGGTGGTGGTTGTGATGATGGTACTGGTTCGTGCTAGTGGTGATAGTTGTGGTAACCATCGTGGTGGTGGTAAAATATTGATAGGAAGATGGTAGTGGTGATTATGGCATATTGGGCATGGTGATGGTGATGGTGATGGTGATGGATGGTACTATTAGTGCTGGTCCTTATGATGGTAGATGATCTCAACTAGCCCGAGTGAAGGAACAAGATGTAGAATAACATAACAAAGTCGCCAGAAAATATTTCTAGATTTTTTTTAATCACTCAAATAGTAAAAATATAGAATAATAGAGTAAATTTTTATTAGAGTATTAGCATGATCCAACACTCTATTACTAAAAGAATTTTTATTCTCTAAAACTTGTTTCCTGCATGGGTATCCAAACAGGGTCAGAAAGGGAAACCAATTGCATACACTTGATTAGTTTGTTTTTCATTGGGTCAAAGCTTGATCAAATATTTGGATTTCTTTCTATTTCTTTGTTTCTTCCATCCCCATTAATTTATTGAATAATAAATTCTAAAACGATGCAGGCAAAACCTGAAGCTATATGCATTGATAATTTTCTAAGAACTGATCCAAATTGGACAGATCTTGTCCCAAATACCTTTAAATATCACCAAGGTGGACTCTGCACATATTATGTATGATCTTGACACAGTGACATGGCTTGCTAGCAACCTTAGTCTCATTCATGTTAATATGTATATAAACTGTTACATCCTTTGATTTATGTCTCACTTTCTCATCAAGCATTCCTCAGTGTTAATAGTTTATTCCACATAGATAAGCTGTTGCATAGCAATCCAAAGGAGAGATTACGAGTATGCGGGGTACAAAGTAAGATTACGAGTATGGGCCAAACCAAGAGGACAATTTGAGCCTGGATTTGAAAATGTTTTGGGTTGAGCCTGTTTTTGCCCAACTGCAAATTTCAGATAGTATAACCCCCTTGCGGCTTGGAATTCTCGATTATGTTTATACCAAGCCCTATTCCTGCAAGTAGTGAGTGGCTCGGTCTGCTCGGACGAGGCGCACCGGCTTGGGTGGAATAGAGTGGGTATAGAATAGAGGATGGGGAATAGCCTCTTACCTTCATGTTCTTCGGGAGGCTAATCATGTAGCAGATTGTCTGGCCAACATAGCAAGCATGGAGCAAGTAAGAAGAGTCTGGATTGCAGAATTTCCTCCAATCTTGGCTTATTTCATTAAAGCAGATGCAAGGGAGCGCCTTTCATCCATTTGTAGTGAGTATTCTCACTCTCCTGTGACCCAATAAAAAAAAGAAAGAAAGAGAGACAGAAAGAAAGAAATTAAAAAACTAATGTTTGGGCTTAGTTGTTTTTGTTTTGGTAGAATGTTTGGGCTTAGTTTTTGGTTAATTATTACCACAATTCAAGACGTCATCCAAAAAAGCTAGCCGAAAGTTATTATTTGAGTTCCTTGATCCTATATAAATACTCAAGATCTACCCAGCAAATAATCGATATGGGACTAAACACATGTTCGTACGAGTTTTCACATATTTTCTCTGTTCAAGTCCTAACGTCCTCGTCAGGTTAAGGGTTTAAATCAATTCAAATCTAACTACAAACACCACAATCGGTCTGTGGTCTGCCCTAATAGATCCGTGTTGTAGTGTCTCCTAGTCCACATTGGTTCTAGGCGGGGTTTGTTTTGATATCATTTGTCACAGCATCAAGATTTTATCCAAAAAGACTAGTCGGAAGTTATTACTTAAGTTACTTAGTTCTATATAAGTACGCAAGATCTATCCAGTGGATAACTGATATGGGAATAAACACACGCTTACACGAGTTTTCATAATTATGAAGTGCTCTTTAGATGAAACTAAAGCTAGTCCACTGCTGGCCTGCTTCGTTTGATTGAGATATTTCTTCAGACATGCCGTTCACATGAACTACACTTAACTTTAGAGCATTGAAATACTAACCTAATGCTGTTGGTCTGGCCCCGTCTCGTTAGGCTAGCATAGTATAATATTCATGGTTGTTTTGGGCTACTAACCCAGGGTCCAGCCAACCCAATGTTTAGCACGAGAGTCCCTTTACATGGGAAGCACAGACACACAATTGGGTTTGACTTTGCCAATTTGAAGGCTAAACCAGTTGTACCTGGCCCAGTTTTCTGATAGGCTTAAAATCTTTTTACAAATTTAAGTGTCTTTGTTTTGCCATCTTCATCTTCTTGGTTCCATGGCCCTGGTTGGGCAAGGCTGCTGCTAATTCTAATAATTAAGAAATAATTGCTGGTTTTTTAGACTTGGGTTCCTTGGTACGTTGGTTTGCTAAGAACAGGTTCATATATGCAGTTTATGCCGGCCACCAACCAATGAACCCTATGATAGAGATAGTTTTAGAAACTATAATTTGTACATTTTTAAAACTGGATTTGATTTTGTTTAGGATAGGTGGCTGACAGAATTCAATAACATTACAGAATTTGAGAACAGAAAAACTAAAACCATTTGATCATAGAAAAGAACAAGTAATGCATGCATAAGAATATGCACCTGTTGAGTTTTATGCAGGACTTACATTTTTTGAGATATTTTAGGAAATACTCTCCCACTTTCCCATGTTGTTTGATCCCTCACTGCAGCACAAAACTCCTTATACTATTGTAGAGTCAGGTTCTCGGCAGACTTCCCTCCTATCTAAATAGTCTTAAATGACACAAGCATTATACCTTGAAACCTTATTGATCACAAAAATTATAAGGGTTTTTTTTTGCATGAATAGCTTTCTAAAAATTCAAATTTGCATGAATACCCTCTTAAAATTTATATTTATTTTTGTACCCTCATAAAACACTGTTTTTGCATAAATGCCCATAATATAACGATTTTTCTAACACCGTTAATAAAAACCATAATTATTTTAATTAAAAATAAAATAAAATAAAATTTTGAAATTAATTTTTTGTCCTTCATCGCGATCACTTTATAAATATTTCTTTTTGCACATCTATCCATTAAGAATATTTTAAGTCATTTTAATTTGAAAACTGTTAAATTTTTAACGGCGTTAGATAATGTGAGTACATATGCAAAAATAAGGATAAAAAAAAGGGGTAGAATAGCAAAACAAATGTTTTACAAGAATATACATGTAAATATCAATTTTAGAAGGGTATTCATGCCAAAATTTAATATTTAAGAGGGTATTCGTGCAAAAAAATCTAAATTATAATTATATCGTTATCTCTTTTATTGTGGTATTGTAATGAATCTTACTACAAACTATTTGGAAACAGGCCAGTTCACCAAATGACTATATAAACTATTTGGATAACCCTACTCTAGACTATACTCTTAGGTCTGGCAGGCTTGGATCCTACCCTAAATACAAACCAATGCCTGCCAAGCCCCTGTAATTGAATTTTATGCCTAAGAGATATGTAATTTGATAATATAAGGGCATAGATTTCTATATGACAATTATAGAGGGACTCTATTGCGCTGTCCTGATTTATGTGAACATTTATAACCCCTTATAATATGGCATTGAGGCTACTTTTATGTACAATACTTGCAATTATGGTCACTATTATAATTTTGGTGCATTATCGTGTATAACAATGAGGGCATTTTACCATCTTTTAGCTAATGATGATCATTATATATAGATATATGTAGCATATTTTTGGATTTTTAAATAAGGTATGAAAAGTCATGCCATATCACATTAGTTGCAGCAATTAATACAATTAGGGTGAATATTGGTGCTCTAGGTATCATAGCTTCGAAACAAAAAAACAATATCTCTGCATGCGGGTAAATATATGAGACTCTCCCAATCTTCGTAGTGGTAGATGGCTCATGCATTGAGCGTTTTTTTTGCATATATATTGTAATAGTACATATGATGGTATCATATGTCATGTTTATTTACATTGATTGCTCCTTGACAAGTCTATTCACTCTACTGATATATGCATCACATGATTATATAATTTGGTTCTTTTTCTTTCGTTTATTATAGGTGATTTAGATTTATATGAATAGATGATATTATTTATTAGACATACAAATAGCACAATATATAAGTTAGTTTATGCATAATTATCTATTCTACATTATTATGATGGTGATGAGTTGACATGAGGGCGGGTTATGGATATAAGTAGTATGTAGGATGAGAGTTACCCTTGAGAACTAGTTCAGTGCTAATTCCATGTTAGTAGAACATGAGATATAGATTGTCATTTGTTTGGGATCTGTGTTGATTAGTCCATTGTCACATTAATCTCTTTGAAGGACTTGCACTATTACAGAAGATCTCCAAGGTTCTTGTTTTTAATCTGCTGCTGTTTTTAGGTGGGTGAGGAAAGATGCTTCTACAACTTTAATTGATTGTGCATACTGATTGACATACTGCACATTTTTTTTCAGTGACAGAATGCCGAAGCTTCTAAAAAAGTCGAAAAAAATAGGTTTCGTCGATGCTTTGCTTAGTGTCGCCGGAAGCCACCTAATACCGATGCTTATAAGTATCGAAAGGGTTAATCACCGACGCTTATAAGCATCGGCGAAAGCCAAAATCCGACGATGCTTATGAGCATCGTCGGATTCCATTCCTCCCCCAAACAAAATCCGACCCCTTCCATCAGCCCCAAATCCCTAACCCATGCCGACCGACCCCCTTCTCAGCCCCTTTCACCGATCTCAACCCTTCTCCTCCACCAACCGACCCCAAATCGTCGACGATAACATAGAAGTATGCATGATGATGAGTTGGGCATACCCATTATTGTTTGTATGTGAATCTCTAATATAGTTTGTTGAGAGTCTGATATTTGTATTGTGGACATGATATAACTGAAAAACTAGCTAGATAAGCCCTGACATTGTATTTTATCTAAATCTCCTAATAATATTTTAGATGATTCTTGTTTATTTGACATGGTGCATTAACTATGAGTGCTAGATAATTTCTTTTTCCAAATTACCAAGATAAAGTTGTCAACTACAACACTTGTTTTTCAGATATGACTTCACAGTTATATGATTTTATTTTTTTCTTTAGTTTCCTAGTGAATTCATTGATATATCTTATTTCTCCATGATATTGGACTTGTAATGACTCATGCGGAGGATATGTATATTTGTTGAATCATCATTGAAGTTAGTATGCATATTATTGCTGCCCCATAATTTATAATTCTTAGCATAAGTTCTTTGATCATTACTCATAATTGTATCATTCAGCACTATGCTCTTTTATCCTCGCTAAACAAATTTTGTTTTTGGATTTCTAGAATTGTTGCTAACGTTGGTAGTGATCATATAGCTTTTGGTGGTGATGATAGGAATAACCATAAAGTTATAATGTGATTAGCTCTAGAGCTATCAAGATTAATAAAATCTGTTCATTCTTACTAATGATTTCAGGAGAAAGTGGAACCAAGTCATATGTAATGTGGTAGATCTTAGGATCATCAGAGTTAGTGGAAGTGATTGATATTAATGATTTCTTGTGAATCTCTATGAAACTATGCCTGATATTATTTCCTTTCGGTTCTTGATGGACACATACCATGATTAGATTATATTTGAATATCTTTGTTATGTTATCATAGGATGATATTTATTGTCCCTTTGAAACTTCTTGTGGTTCTGATCTATTGTTACTTACGAATTTCTTAGTGTGCCATGACTTAAATGCCATGAAATTATGAAGGTTCAGGCATGGTTGCATTGGTGGATTTATAAGCACGTTGCTCTAGTCTGGCATTGGAATATATGAAAAGCGATAGAAAGTTGTACATGTTGAATTATTATATATATTATATAATAGAATACGGTGCAATATCGATGCACATGATTTTTTATTAAAATAAATCAGGAAATTCTGTATACATAATAGAGTGTGATTACATTTATTAAAAATTGAAAAAAAAATCTTATTTGAACTAGAAAAGAAAATGATGAAATGTTATGTTAGGATCTGTCACATGCCGCTGAAAAATTCAAAAATTTTCAGATATGCAGCGGAAGGGCATGTGCAGATCCCGTTCATCGCATGAACGTATTTTAAAAATATTTATAAATAGATCACGATTAAATTCTTATTAAATCATTTTAAAATCATGATTAAGAAGATTAGATCTTCACCTTGTGCGGGTAGATGGTCTCCGCAAATCTGATTCACGTGGTATTCGATGAGGGTTCAGTGGAAGCCGCACACGCGTCCGGCGTCTACAGGTATCCACACGAAGTATTGAGTCGATCGAAGCCTTTGGATCTCCCGAGAGTGCTAGCTCCCTTGCAGAGAAGGCTATGGATGGCTGAAGTCCTCTCCTTTGAATCAACCTTTGATTGTCTTGAGAGAAGGAAGAAGAAGGAAGTGCCAAGGAAGAAGAAACGAAAGCTCTTCGCAGCCTTTTACTTTCCCTTACGCTAGAACCAAAAGAAGAGAGGGAGGAGGCCACGCCTTGATCTCCTTTTTCCCTTGTTACTTACGGCTGAAGAGAGGAAGAAGAGAGGGATATTTGCTGCCGTGAACCACCAGAAAAATAGCATGAATAGAGGGGCCAAAACCCCTCTCCTTTTAATGCCATAATAGATAAGGATGAGCTCCTACTTTTTAGGAGCTCATCATTATCATCTTATTTTCCAAGAGAGGAGGGGCGTAGCCCCTCCTTTTCATCCGCCCCTCCCTCTTCTCCCTTCTATTCTCACACCCCACTTAATCACATTAAGTGGGGTGGGTTTTGCCACATTCATAAGGACTCAATCCTTTTCTAAAAAGGATTAGATGAACCCAATTCAATTCCTCCAAATCCTAATCCAATTAGGATTTAATTGAACCATGACTCTATTGAACTCTTCAATCCTAATCCAATTACGAGTCATTTAATTAATTAGATTAAAATTAAAAATTAATTAGGACTTAAGAAAATCTTAATCTAATCAGAACTTGTTCAAATTTCAGCCCTAAGACAATTAGGACTTTAGAAATTCTATTCCACTTTAATTTAATTTGAAATCCTAATCCAATTAGGACTCCATGAATCCTACTTCAAGTAGGACTCGTGATCAAGTCTAATCAATTAAATCCAATTAATTAAATTAAATTGCAATCCGATTGCAATTATTCCTTCTTTTAACCACTAACTCTTAGCGGGTTTTCAATTTATCAATCTAATTGATCATATGTGATTCTTAATCACAATTCAACCATCGGATCGGTCAATACTTCTAATGTGTGTGACCCCATAAGTTCTATTCTGACTGGTAGTGAGATATATTGCAATCTCTGTCATAATATCATTGAAAACTCCTTTCAATGGGTTGAAACAATTCCAACTCAACTCACTAGGGATTATCGACCATCGAGATGATCCCTGTGAGTCTCACCATCCACCAGTGACACCTAGCAGTATGTAGTGGCTACCCAGCAGAATAGAATGATGAACCTCTAGGTGCAGTTATCGTATGATACAGTCCTTCTATCGTGGATCCCTACAGATCGGAGGTCATGGATAACTCGTCAAACCCCGTTGTCTGACATATGTCTAGATTTATTCGACTTGAGTTCGATAGTGGAAAACTCTTTCTCCACTTTATATTACTGCCCTGGCCAAGGTCTTATAACTCAGTCTAATAAATCGCATAGGATCACTCCTCTTCTATCAAGGTCGATAGATTCCATGTAAATGCATACCCTACTCCTACAGTGAATCTACTGCAGCCAATCTACACAACAAGGACCCATATGACTAGAGACCATGTATATGTGCAGTCAAGCTACAATAACCTCATTGTGAATAGCCGAAGCACCGCAAGTCAAAGGACCAGTCACACTACTACAACATCAAGCAAGTCACTGACGAGTGGATAGACATCCAAGTGACTTCTTGTCTTGGTCACGCTCAGTACCCTTGTTCTCTAACAAGCACCTGCACTATCACTTCAGTGTCCCTACACTGTGGACTCGAGTCTCGTCCATCCATAAGGAAAGTGATCTGTGCACTGATCGGATCGATCACCGTCCTCGTGATGATCCATTGATCATGAGCATTTAGAAATTAATCACTAATGATACATGGCTCAAATTCTCAACTCTTGAGAATATGTATCATCATTTTATTAATTTCTTGGACGATTCATAGACACATAAACAATATAAATAAAAAGATGCCCATTTATTATTCAATAATAATAAAGTTAAGTACAAATTTATGTCCCAGAATTAATAATGTGTCCGCCAGATTGGCTTTTAGGGCATACATCTAACATGTTATGCAGGGGAGTTGAACCTTCAACTTTGTAATTAAAAGTCACATACCCTATGGTTGTGATTTTGATCGATACAAGTACCATGATGTAAGGAAATGTTGTCACACCCCAAATTCAGTGCATAACACGGCCATTACTAAAAGGTACAATCCTTGATAATACGAAGCCAAATATTTTATTTAACTTCCAAATTTATCTCAAATAAAATATAATCAATAAAAATCTAATTTCATTATCCATTATATAGAACTAATACTATTACAGAGTGTCTAAGTCAAAATTTAAATACCAAACCCATAATCCTCAATATTCAGAAAATCATTAACTATAAATTTATAGGCCTCTTTTCTTCGTAGATCAGTTTGACAAGACCCTGTACTGGAATCTATAGGATTTCTAGAGAGAAAGAGAGGAAAGAGAGAAACTAGAGAGAGGAGAGAAAAAATACGAGAAGAGAGAACTGTGGGGCTCTCTCTCTCTCTCTTCTATTCTTTCCGAGCGGTGGGAGGTGCTTGGCGGCAACAACAGCTCATGGCCAAAGACCCCCAGTTGTCGACGACTCATGCGGTGTCGGCAGTGTGCCATGCCCGGCAACGGCCCGAAATGGGAGAAGAAGAAAACGAAACATCTGGATGAGAACAAAAGAGTTGCAATCCCTTTGTGAAAACATCTGGCAGCTGATTAGTCGAATGAACATAAAGGATGAGAAGTTCTCAGCATACCAACTCCTGATCAATATGACAAGAAATCCCTATATACTTCAGACCAGTATGGAAAAGAGGACTAGTAGTAAGCTGAGTAGCACCCAACTTGTCCGAATAAATGGTAAGAAATTGAGGAGCATGGATGCCAATATCATGCGATTAGTAGGAAATCCATAGGAGAGGAGAAGTGGTATATGACAAAGCTTTATATTCTGCTTCCCTACTAGATTGGGAAACTGTAAGCTATTTCTTTGTGGACCAGGAGAGAGGCATAATACCAAGCAAAAGGAATCAAAATGTAAGCCAAAACTAATTGTGCCTCTAAGATACCTAAAAATTCGTTTGAGGAGATGGGAATCTGGTGGAGTATGCATAAGTTGACATACTTGTTGCATGGCATAAAGTAATATCTGGTCTACTGAAGGTCAAATACTGCATGGCACCAATAATTTGTCAATACTGAGTGGGATCATCAAGAGGCAATCATACAAAGAGATCTTAGCACCATGAGCTATTGGAGTTGAGGTTTACAATCAAGCATTTTCATGAGATTTATTTTATTAAAATACATCATTTGTGTGAGAGTAAGATGATTTGATGTTCTTATAGCCTCAAGACCAAGAAGGTAGTGCAAGGAACCAAGATTTTCTTAGTAAACAAAGAAGATAAGCCATTAATAACTGATAATTGAAGTATATAGGTCAACCAGTAAGAATAATGTTGTCAGTATACCGTAGAAATACTAGAACTGTTGAGGAAGTGTGAAGACAAACACAGATGAATCTGCACACCTTGCTGCATTTAAAACCAATAGAGGGATGAACTGAACTAAAGTGATTAAACCATAATCAGAGTGCTGGACAGAGATCATAGATTGCATGGTGAAGCTTGCCAACATGCGTAGGCTTTGAAGAATCAACAAATCCAAGGGATGAGTCATATAGACTTCCTCTAAGAGAATTCGATGAAGGGAGACATTTTAACTCCGAGCTATGTAATAGGCCAATCTCAAACATTGGCAATAGCAAAAACTATACAAACAGTATTGGCTCAACAACAGGATTAAAGGTCTCTTCAAAGCGAATACCCCCTTGCTATTTGAACAACAGGTTTCTCCCTATTTCCATAATACCTATTCATAGAGAATTATTTTTTAGAGATATATGTTTTAATAAAACCTACAAGTAGGTGCCCAAATGGGTCAAGTCAGATCAGGGCATGCTTGACCCTGACCTAACCCAACTAATGATTTTGAACATGAGCACAATCCATTAGTTAATCAAGTTGGATCAAGCCAGGTACATAGAAAGAATTTTAGATGTAGTGGGCCATTTGAGTTGGGCCGGGTTCAAGTGTGAACCGGATCCAACCCAAGATATTCAAATTTGGGTTGGAACTGATTAGATCGGGTTTGTAACTTGAGTCAAGATATCTAGCATTCTATTATAGGTAAAATATAACAATGGATCAAAATTTTTAAATAAAAACTAAAAGGAGCTAACTTAAACTTGAATTTTTATCAAATATTTTAAATTCATTTAACTAATTGATCATTCTTAAGTTTTCAAACTACAAAATTTAAATTATATATTGATAGCTTTATGAATAAAGAGCTATGAAAAATAATGAAATATGAATAATAATTAAGTGAAAAATAGATGAGAGATATGGATGCTCTGATGAAAAAGAGAAAATAAGTTAAATTAGAGTTCATTCAATAAATTAGAAAATATGTTTAGAATAAAGGAGAACATGGTTTACATGATTAGGTCTGGGCTAGATTAGGTTCGAATTAGGTTGGACCCTTTTTTTTTGTTGATCCAAATTAGACCTGATGATATAGAAGTGGGTCGACTGAGTCAACCGACCCATTTGCAACCCTTCTTACAAGCAACCGAACAGTCCATAGTATCCAAGTAATAGCTGATTTTTTATTTTCTCTAGTTTGACTGAATTACTACAAACCCAAAGTTTCGCCCTTGCTTTTAGATGTATTTAATATTTATTCTGGAGTTAAGAAGGGATAAAGTGCCTCATCTCACCGGTTAGTCTTTCCAAAATAAGTCAAAAATATTGGCTGCAAATCTATGCCTAATGTCGTTCATATTTTCTTCTCAACTTTATGACTTAATCACTTGCATCAAAAATCTTGCTTTAGGAGTTAAAAATTCAAGAAGTAGAAAAGGTTGAAAGGTATTTAACTTCCACACATACGTGCAGTTCATTATAATAAAGAGCAGGTGAGAGCATTATCTCCTCCGTGACATCTCCTCCAATGACCTCTCACGTACTAATGCGCCCCACACGTGCACATTTATAATATATATTATTACCTAACTTGAGTCTTTGCATCCTTACATATATATATATATATATATATATATATATATATATATATATATATATATATATATATATGATGACATTATCCTGCACTAAACGACTAGCTTGCACAAAAGTTTTCTTAGTGGGTTGGGTGAACGGGCAAATTATCTTTTAAATATTCCTTGGCCTGCTGGTCATGACCGACATGAACAATATTCATGACCCAAGAAAAAGTTGAAGGATTCTAAATAACAACTTTCTAGCTAATATTATAATATGCCAGAACTAACATGGACGTGTACCTAGTTCCACATTAAATATGATTGAGGATGTATTGGATACTTTAAATGAGGGTCAAAATGTTCTTGATAACAATATCCTGCTAGACTTTTTAGGTGATCCCATGGGTCATTATATTTTGTAATGACCTGAGCAAATATTTGTTGAGCATCCATTAAGGAGGCCTTGGATGCTATTTATACCACATCTTAGCCTATAATATAACCTCAAAGGCTGGTAATGAGAACTAGACTAAAGCGTTCAAGCATGATTAAATAGGATGAGCAAGGAGGCCACTGATGGGAAGTGTTAGATAAGATTGCATATATCCTGATAAAGATTAGTTTAAACAATGTCATGCAATCAAGTTTGAGGAAGATCAAAGCAGTTAAAGGATGGACCAAGGCTACAACAGTAAGCTAAATGAGTTACTGTATAGCATTACATAAATAAACTAAGCGACATCTAAGGCCAGCTAATCGAATTAGATCGAGTGACCACTTGACGCATAAGATGAGTCCTAAAGAGGGCGATTCGGCTATAGTGATCGACTAGATCTGGAGCGGGTGTGCCAAGACAGACCTTCACCCTCTAGTCAGAGATATTTGTCATCTTCTAGAGGAGTCTGACTCCTTTAGTGTCACACATGTATTTCGAGAGACGAACAGTACGACGGACTGGGTCGTTTCTTTCGTAGCGCATCATTCTGAAGTTATCATATGAGGGGCATTGGAGCATGTGCCAAAAAAAAAAAGAGGGTGGTAGTATGGGCCAATTATGAGTATTGCCTAGTCGGGAGGCTTTATATTGATCAAAAGGTTATGTTGTTCCAGCGGCTAAGTTATCAGCTAGATATAAGGTGAAAACATAGGGGCAAAATATGAGGTGATTACCAAAGGATTAGGACACAGAATGTAGGACATGTAACCAATTCTGATTATGGCAACCATCAAAAGAAAGTGGAAGAGGTGATGGTAATTGGAAATAATAGGTGACAATGCAAGAGATGGGCAACTTTTTGATGGTTAGTAAGGAGATGTATAAATACTAAATTATAGTTTGAAAAAGAGATCCTTTTCCAATCAAATGACCAGTAGTTTATTTTATCTTCTAATAATTTTTTTATCTTTAGTTATCTTTTAACTAGTTGTTGTTAGTATAGCACCGTAATTACCACTCTCTTCCTCAAAAAGGTAGCATCCCAATAGTAACAGTTCTTGAAGGTTAAGAAAGTAAAACCTATTACCATACATCTCTTTCGTTTCCCATATTATGGTGTTTACATCACATTTAAACCGACGACTATGATTTATTAAGAGGCCAATACACCATTAGTGCAAGTTGAAAACACCAAACAATAAGGATACATGCTGATACGTAAAAAGGTAAGAACAAATTTCTGGCTAGCTTTTATAGGGAAGTCATAGATCGTCATGTGAGAACTTGAGCGAATATTTATCTATTTCTATATCTAGTGTGTATTAGGAAGGTATCATCTACCTAAACTTCTGGGATTTGGTCTCGGGTAGCTTCAAGGACATTTGTTGTCATACACTCTTAGTGTATGATTTGGGAGGGGAGGGGGGTTGGATATTTAAGTATGGTAAGAGTCCTAAATAGTAATATTTTAGCTAGATTATTGGGTAGAGTCTTGGATCATTACAAATGTGTCTAAGGACCCATAGGGGCATGTATATAGTTCTACACCTTGTTTGTGTTGGAGAGGTTTCTTGTACTTAATTAGGAGGGCCAAGACCTCAATTAATCCCTTTTTACTAGTTCTTCTAGCAAGGCCATGGCTCATACCTTCCAGCTAGTCCTTTTGGGTAAGGTGAAGACCCAAAAGTGATGCAATAGAAAGCAAACATGATGCAGAACTCGAGATAAATCTCTAAAAAGTTTTAGCTTTTTTTTATTTTTATACTTTGTTATCACTTTCTATTTAGAAAATTCTAACTTCTTTTAACTAGAAGTAGAATCTGACTCAAATTTAGAAACTCAAACGTCACCAATATGGAGTTGTTCTAACTAGTTCTGTTATTTAGTTAATGAAAGCAAAAAGATCTAATGTTCTACTTTCATAATTCTCTATACCTTTTATTATTTTTTGAGAGATTCAAGCTAAATGGATTGAAGGAATTGCTTCTATCTCTCTCATTTAAAAGAGCTTGCAAAAGGGTTGATTTGAGTTGTTATTTATAGTCTTTGGCCCTGCTTAAATATCCAAGACTTCCTTAGTGACCTAAAGGGACTAAACACGTGCTCACAAGGATCCTCATGCAAATTCTTTATAACATATAAATACTTAGGTGCAAATTCTTATTTAAGATGGAGGATTTGTTATCCATTACATGTTAGCATAGAAACACAACACTTATTCCTTTTTTAACGCTTAGAACTAATCCCACCTTGTTTACCCGCATCATCTTTGAGGATGATTCCAACCAGAATTGAACTCCAATTCGCTTGACCTCAATAACATAAAAAATTTTCAGTGATTTTTTCTCCATTTCTAGTGAGAAATGATGCTTTGACTGATAATCTATCAGTGGTTACCTACAGATTTTTTCTTTTTGTTGTTTAAATAATTAGGGAACCATAAGGACCCAAATTTAGAAGTGCTTTGTGGAAAAATAGCTTTTAATAAATTCATCAATAACAGAAAGCATGGGTGAAAATTTTACTTCGGTTCTTGTGACTTCCAAAGGTGCTTTACTTGACCAAATCAGAATTGTTTTGGGGTAATTTCTTCATGGCTTAGATTTGGAGTAATTTGGAAGTTGCGGCTCATTAACAAGACCCAATATTTAAGGCATGTTCAAGGTTTGCTCAGGTTCCTACCAAGCAAAAATTTAGTCGATGTTGCATCTTCTCGACCTGGAGAAGTAAGAATGTGGCGAATTTGTTAGTTTCGGGTTCTCTCATATTCTCACTCCAAGCAAAATTCTACGGCTAATTTTTTTTTTATTTCAAAATTGTGATAAAAGCACAATATTTTATGTTTACATTCTTAACTTCTCCATGATGATGCCATTAAAACAAACAAAAAACAAATAAATAAACAAAACCCTTCTCCATGATGCACAAGATAAGGAGTGGGATGTGAAGTGCGAATCCGGCCCTATTGATCCGTTGGTTGAAGTTGTTTATTGTTACAAAATATGGAAGCCAGTCAAAATCTGCTGATGCCTTATTAAACCATTTTCGCTCCATTACCTTTTTTATATATTAAACTTATTAACTTTCAAGACTTGTGCACTTCCTTATCTTTTCTTTTATTTTTTTATTGGAAGGAAGGTCAGAGGAAGGACTTGAGATATGCAAGGCGGGGCCAAGGACTTGGTCAAGCCTTAGCCTGCCTTGGCCCACGTTTGGCTTTGAAATTTCGAGCCCGAGTTTGGCCTGGTATAAAGTTACACAGGCCCAGAGCTGACCTGCTTGACCTCGGCGGGTCTAAGCTAGACCGACCCAATTCGCCAAGTCACAAGAGGTTAGAGAAAGCAAGGAAGAGCATGTGATAATTCCAAGTCATTGGATGTGATTTGCAGTTACTTATACACTAAAAAATTATATAAATTTGAAGACCTCTAGCCAATACATCATGATTAAAAAAATGTATATAATTTAATTTTATTTAAACTGTTCAATTTTTTTATCGCTTGATGCATAAGCCATAGATAATCAAATTATATAATTTTTTATACGTAAGCAAATTCAGATACAGTAGAAAATATGCAACAGTCCGGATTATCGATGTAAGGCCCTTCATTATTCTATGCAGGTCTAATCGGTCTCAGTGGAAATCCACTCGAGTGTATGTATATAATTTTATTTTTTGTAAAACTATTTTCATTAATCAAATACTAGTTTTTTTTTAAGGCGAAGCATGATGGGGTTAAAGTAAACATCAAACAGATTCTAACACCCGTCGTTTATCCGATAACAAGAGCCGGTGAATGCTCCACGTTAGTGGGACCAAGTTATTTGTTTTGATGTAGATACCATAGTGATGACAGTACATGCTGATTGATGCTAGAACTTCATGAAGCCAATAATGGCTTCAGGTGACTAGTTAATGGAGCAAATAGGCTCGTGGGACATAACCACCAAGCTTGCTGGCAGGAGCAGCCCAATGTATTTGGGGGCCTAAGGCCGTTTTGTCATTGAGACATTCTCTACAGTGGATCGGCCTAAGGAGAAGGGTCTTTTTTTCTTTCCATTTTGTCTTTAAGGCTTTTTTTGCAGTGGGTCTTCTTTAAGCCGGAGCCTTAGGTGACCGCCTAAGTTGCTTAAAAGTTGGGCCGGCCCTACTTACTAGAGATACGTGATGAACATCGTGGGAGGTTATGAGTATGGAAACCAGCAGTTGATGAACGTCTCGAGGATCATGTTGTATAAATAAGATGAAATTAGAACAAAGAAACTTTAACAACCAGCTGTTATCTCTGTCTTTGCCTTTAATTTATGGTTGTCTCTATTCTTTAAGTTTCTTACTTTTAGTTACCTAGTTTAACTCTAGTTTATTATTAACCATAATGTTAACTCGTAATCCCGGCTACACCCTACATTCTCCTCCTCTAGGCAGATAGTATTATAGTAGCGAGTCTTTGCAGATCAAGGCACTTGGACCCTTGTCACAACCAATTTTTTTTATCTGTCTTTTGGCTATCCGACATTGGAGGCGCACCTGTGCACTTGCAAAAATCTAGCAGAGAAGCCTGCACCATCCGAAGCCTAATATGCTTTTCTTAATTTTGTTATGCCTCTAAATAGTTTCTTTTTTGATAAAAGCATTTTTATCAGTCAAATATCAGTTTTATTAAGGCCAATCATGAAGAGATTAAAAAGTAAACACTAAACAAACTCTAACACAACAATGGATTTGTTAAATATATCTTAGATTGTAATACTTTTAGTGACTTCACAAAACAAACTAGTTTCCCTCCTTATAAAAAATTATAGTATTTCCCATGTCTTGGCCATTTGATCTAATTTCTGATTCCTCAACATAGTGATGAATAATTGGAAAATAATGCGAACATGCATAACTAGAATATTAGTGAAAATAAGAGTCAGTTAATAAATACATAATGATGGAACTACAGTGGTACATATCTTCTCCTCTCTAAAGAAACTACAGAAGTACATCCGAAGGATATTATTTGTTATTTTAAGTAGATAGCTCGGAGGCCACTCATTTTCATTTCGCTTTCTAGTTGAAAATATGAAACTCCAGAGACCTGGTCAATTGGCACTTCTTTGGTAACGGGCTACCACAGACATCTGGATTGCTGGCATAAATGGATGAATCCGTAAGAACTTGAAGCTGATTGTTTGACAAGTTCAAGTCGCTTAATTAGGGAGGTCAAAGAAGATATGCTTGATGGTATCTCATCAGATAGCAAGTTCCTCGAGTGGTCAAGAGATTAATTCTAACTGATGCAAATCACCAATATTCCCCAGGATGTTTTTGTCAAATGATTTCCAGATATGTTCGAGCTTTGCAACCCTAAAAGATTTGTTAGTTCTTCAAGAATCCCTCCGGACAGACCATTTCCTGAAAGGTCCAAGGTCTCCACCAATAAAAGTGTTGCTGGAAACTGGATCCGAGGATGACCGCTTGGCTGAGAAGGAGGAGCTCCAATGCGGGTGATACATCGGCGGGCTGCGTCCTCCAAAGCCGGTGGCCGGGGTTCCCGGCGCCGGCCCTCTGATGCTTAAGTCAGAGGAGGGCTTTTGTGGAGAAAGAGAGATATTGCATGCAGGAGTTTGAGAGTCCGAATCCCCCTTCAAGAGGAACAAGTTCCTCTTTTATAGGAGGGATACAGGGTTACCTGTGATGTGACTGGGCGAATTAAATGAGTTACCGTCATGATTGGGCGTGATCGTATAAATTAATGAATTGTCGTGGGTAACTGGACGGAGTTGAGTGAGTCAACTGATTGCCGTGAATGGTCTGAGATTTTCAGTAAGCTGGAGGTCCGTGGAGATCGTGCGCATTTAATGGTTGACAGTCGCTTAAGCGGAAACCACGGAATTGAGTCCCGGATAAGGAGGAGAGAGGCTTGACTTCCAGTGGAGTGGAGGAGTCTTCTTCAGGGTTGAGGTCGATCGGGTTCGGCTTGGTCGAGACTAGGGCCGCGGAGCTTCGGGCTCTGAGGTCGGGGATGCCGAGGTCGGGCGCCTTGTGGTCGGACGCCTCTGAAGTCGGGCGCCTTGAGGTTGGGCGCTTCGAGGTCGGGCGCCTCTGAAGTCGGGCGCCTGTCATCACGTGCTGGCGATGTATCCACGTGCTTTGGGGCAATCCATTTTTCCCCCAAAACTATCCACGACTTTCGAGTTCGAGCCGCTTGTGAACTCGGGCGAAGGAAGTAATTGCCTTTATTATGCTGGTAAGACTGGGTGGCCTTAAATTGCTCTGCCGTTCCGCGCACTTCGGGGCGTCTTTAATGAGGGCTCAAGGACGCGAGGCGACACCCCTTCGCTTTTAGAGGTTGTTCTGAGCCGCAGGCTCATGATGAGGCTTCAGGATCCGATGGGACGTCGCCTCAATTCTGCTTTTAAAGTGTCGATCCAGGTTGATATGCCTCTTCGATTTTCGGAGCTGATACGTGGCGCGATCTGGACAGAAGGCGGGATCTGGTCCTGCCGATCTGGGTTGTTGGGAGGGTTTATATAAACTACAGACCTGGCCCTAAAAGTTTTTATTTGGCCGCCGCAACTGTCGTTCTTTTCTTCTTCCGTTTCCTCCTCCCTTTTTCTTCCAGCTGCTGCTTAGTCCTCCTGGCGGTGCTCCAAGGCGATTTTCGGTGATCGTCTAGCTCCTTTTATTTCGGCTGTCGGCGTCCCCAATGAAATCCATAGTAGGTCTTCTACCCGCGTCCGCTCAGAGTGCTTTTGCTTTTCTGTTTTCCCCCTTTTCTTTTCATCTTTTTTTCGGGGATGGATCACGGCCCGGACGAAGTTGGGTCCAACTTGACCGAGGAAGAGTTGGAACTAATCCGCGCCCGGTTCTTTCCTCAACGCAGGTTTCACCTTGAGCCCGCGGAGTCGGAAGACCGAATGACGAGACCTCCTCCAGGTTAGATCGGGGTGTACATAGAGACACTCTGAGCTGGCCTGCAGTTCTCCCTGCACGAGGTCGTGAACGAGCTCCTGATGGCGTACCAGCTTGTCCCAGCACAACTCGCTCCGAACTCGTGGAGAACCATCATCGGGTTCTTGTCTCTTTGCTTTGCGTACGGAATACCGACCTCGGTGAACGTCTTCCGCTGGTGCTTCATGTTGAAGTCCAGCCCGGTGGACGGGGAATGGCTCTATCTCGCCCTTCGGGACGGCAGGCCGTTCTTCCGAGGTGCCCCTTCCTCCATTTGTGGGTGGAAGGAGAAATTTTTCTTTCTTTCCTCCGAGCGCACGTGGGGATTTGACCCAAGATGGGGGCAGCCCCAGCTCAGGGCCATTAATAAGCTCCCCACACTTTCGGCGGACGAGCAGAGGGTCGTCGACGCTCTTCATGGCCTCGGGGGAGAATGTCGGCCTGAGCTCGGTGCGCCCCGAGGGTAAGGGCAGCTGCACTGCTCCTCCTCTGTCTTGTCATTCTTCATCTTATTTATCTCTTCTTCTTTTTTATTATCATTTTTGGTGCCGACCTGATACTTAGGATTTTTCTTCATTTCAGACATATCGCAAATGGTGACCAGCAACGCGGCTCCTTTTGCGCGATGCAAGAAGAGGGCAGCCGAGGCTGGCGGGGCTCCACCCGAGCTCAGGAAGAAGGCCAGGTCGGTCTCGACTTCCGCTCCTACCGAGGTGAGGGGTCCTGAGGTCGGGACTTCCGGATTCATCCGGAAGGAAGTTCCTCCTGCCGAACGTGCGAGCTCAGACTCTTCCAGGGTTGCGGGAGATTCTGCGGCTCCAGCCTGCCCGGCCCCCATCTCTCAGTGGCCGGGTCGCCAAGTTGTCCGTCTGCGGCGCTCGAGTCCTGAGCCGGGCAGCGGCCTTGGGGTCCCAAACTCCTCTCATCCGTCTGCTCCGAGCTCGGTCAGACCGGGTCTCCCGAGCTCGTCGAGGGCCGACGTTTCGAGCTCGTCTAGGGTCGAGGGCCCCCCTGAGAGGAGGCCCTTCAGTCCGGAGTGGTCGGTCTATGAGGATGACTCGTCCCTCTACGACAGTAACGTCGCGCGCCAGGTGTTCCATTGCGCGCTGCTCCTGGCCGACCGGGCCGAGTTTGAGGCTGCCGACCTTACTAGCCTCATCAACCAAACTTATTGCTCTGCCATCCGAGTAAGTCATCTCTTTGTTTTTGTCTCCTTGCTCCAATTTCTGTATCCTTTTGACCTTTACTTACTTTCTTTCTCTACAGCATCTTCATGAAGTCGACACGCTAGTGCTCATAGCATTCGAGTGGCAGAATAAGGCTCGGACGAGCCAAAGAGCGCAGGAGGAGGCCGAGAAGAGGCTCGGCGAAGCTGAGGCCTCGCAGAGGGAGGCCCTCGCGAGGATGGAGGCCGCGAGGCCGAGCGGCGGTCTGCGGTCGAATGCCTTGATGAGGAGAGAGCCTCGCACACACTGGCCAGGTCGGAGCTGCGCGCCTCTGAGGCGCGCCTGACCGAGGCCCGCTCCGAGAACGCCGGCCACCGGTATGAGGCAGGAGTCCTCTGCCTGAAGATCGAGCAGCTGGAGACTCGAGAGAGGAGGGCTTGGGATCATACCCAGGGTGCGGTGCAGATCTTCTGGGAGTCGGAAGAGTTCCGTGACCTGTTGGATGAGGAGATCGTGGACGGGTTCATCCGTGGGTTCGAGAACTTCCAGAGGCAAATGCAGCGGTAGGACCCCCAGCTCGACCTCACAGGTATTCAGCCCAAGATGGGGATCGCCGAGGACGAGGGCGAGCCCGGGAGCCCTGAAGACGATGGCGCGCTCGACAGTGCGCCTGCGAGTACTGCGGCCGAACGGGGGACCATCGAGGCTGCGGTGGCTAAGCAGACAGCTCGGGAAGCTTTCCCTGGAGGGGTTGCCGAAGGCACTGCTGAAGAGGTGCCCGAAGCTACTCCCGAGGCCATTGGCGGGGTCCCGACCGAGGCTACTGCAGATGATCCTGAGGCAGCTTCTGCTAGGAATTCCGAGGTGATCGTCATGGATGACCTCGAGGTCGACGCTAAAGCTACTGCTGCTCCTTAGAATTTTTTTCTCCTCCTTTTTGTAAATGAGGTCAGCCTCTGTGGCCTAACTTTGTACGTAGACTTTGGGCCTTTATCAATGAAAAATCTTTCTTTCTCAAACTCCATTGCGTGTGTGTTTTCACTTGTGCAATCAATAAGCTATTATCTTGACTGCTTGAGTTGAATTCTTGTTTGGCGAATTTTACCAAGTCTTCGAGCTCGGTTTCCGGAAGAATCTTGTTAAAGCTTTGAGCTCGGACTCCGGGAAAGTCTCGCTGAGCCCTTAGGCTCAACTTCTGGAGAAATTTCGCCAAGTCCCTAGGCTCGGCTTCTGGAAGAATTTTGTTCAGTCTTTGAGCTCGGCTCAACAGCAATGTAGGCCAAGACTGAGTTGCCGTCGGAGCTTGCATGCCTCTTGACCTCGAGCTCGATCGAAGCGCTGTCAGGCGGAACCCAAGGTTGAGTTCGCGGCTGATGCGGCTGGGTATCCCCGAACTTGGTCGGGGCATCCTCAGGCAGAGCTCGAGGTCGTTGTGTGGGCCACCTCGAACTAGATTGGGACGCTCGAACTTGGCTAGGCCTTTATTTGGAGAGATTTGAAGTTGGTGGAGATCGAGCTGGAGATTGGCGGTGTGGAGCATTCCGAGCTTGGTCGGAACATCCCGAACTTGGTCGGAATATCGTCCGCGAGGTCGGGGGAGCCTGGGCTCGCGGCCGACTCTGCGATGCCTCCCGAGATCGAGGGAGGCTCGGGTCGCGGTCGATTCAGCGAAGCATCCCGATCTTGGTCGGGGGATCCCGAGCCTAGTCGAGGCTTCATCGGAGGTACATATAGGAGACTGGCCTCGTCCGTTGATCGTTTTGTAATATAATCAAGTAAATATAGGGAGATATACGTGCCAAGTAGGGTATACCTCTCATGTAGCTGGAGCTAAGTGTCTCAGATCGAGCTGTCTGAGTCGAGTTAAGCGACTCTGTTCCGAGGTCGACTCTAGCGACTTGTGGTCGACTCAGCAAGGTGCCTTTACTCAGCTCGAGGCGCATTACCGTAGGAGGCATCGGGGGGGGGGGGGGGGCGCTGAATGTCGTCGAAAAGTCGTGGAGACATCGCCACGAGGTCGAGGGAGACTTGGCTCGTAGTCGACTCAGCATCGCCCAGTAGTACTTCCCAAGGTCGAGGGAGACTTGGCTCGCGGTCGACGCAGCGGGGCATCCCGACCTTAGTCGGGGGACCATCCCGAGGTCGAGGAAGACTTGACTCGCGGTCGACTCAGCAGCGCCCAGCAGTGCTTCCCGAGATTGAGGGAGACTTGGCTCGCGGTCGACACAGCGGGGCATCCCGAGGTCGAAGGAGACTTGGCTCGCGGTCGACACAGTGGGGCATCCCGATCTTAGTCGGGGGACCATCCCAAGGTCGAGAAAAACTTGGCTCGCGGTCAACGCAGCGGGGCATCCCGAGGTCGAGGGACACTTGGCTTGCGGTCGACGCAGCAGGGCATGCCGACCTTAGTCGGGGGACCATCGAGGTCGAGGGGGCTTGGGCCTACGGTCGATGCAGCGGGGCATCCCGACCTTAGTGGGGACCATCCCGAGGTCGAGGGAGACTTGGCCCGCGGTAGACACAGCGGGGCATCTCGAGGTTGAGGGAGACTTGGCTCGCGGTCGATGCAGCGGGGCATCCCGACCTTAGTCGGGGGACCATCCCGAGGTCGAGGAAGACTTGGCCCGCGGTCGACGCAGCAGGGCATCCCGAGGTCGAGGGAGACTTGGCTCACGGTCGACGCAGCGAGGCATCCCGACCTTGGCCGGGGCATCCCGAACTTGGTCGAGGCCTTGTCGGAGATGGAGATTGGATTCGGAGTTGTCGTAACGGAGCATCTCAGACTTAGTTGGGGCATCCGAACTTGGTCGGGCATCCAGACTTGGCCGAGCATCCGGACTTGGCCGGGCATCCTGAAGTTCACAAATAGATTAACATCAGGAGGAGTATTGAATAGTTAATGAAGAGCTGCAAGCAAATAACCATGAGAAGAAGTGTTAGTTATGTTCTCAAACATCAGAGACCCTTGGGGGCTCTACTGGTAATACATCCGGAGATTTTCGGAGTTCCAGCTTCGAAAAATGGGAGTCCCTTCAAGAGACTCTAATTTGTAAACTCCAGACCGCTGGACTCGAGCAACTCAGTATGGCCCCTCCCAGTTTGGGGCAAGCTTCCCTTGCTCGGTAGGTTGAGAAGCTTCAGCTTTCCTCAGGACAAAATCTCCCATCTTGAAGAGTTTGACTTTCACCCTGGAGTTGTAGTACTGTGCCGTCTTCCGTTGGTATCTCGCCATGCGGATTCGGGCAACCTTCCTTGTCTCCTCGACAAGATCCAAATTGCTTCTGAGTCAGGATGAGTTGGAGGCTTCATCATAGTTCTCCACTCTTAGCGATGGAAGCCTAATTTCCAAGGGGATGACAGCTTCCATTCCGTAGGCCAGATTAAAGGGGGTCTCACTGGTGGGGAGCCGAAATGTAGTCCTGTAGGCCTAGAGAACATTATAGAGATCCTCGACCCATTGTCCTTGGCTCGGTCGAGTCTAGCTTTGAGTCCTTGAGAGTGGTGCAGTTCGTCACCTCAGTTTCTCCATTCGTCTGTGGATGAGCCACTGAGGTGAAGTGGTGGTCGATGCCGAGCTCGAAGCAGAACTCCTTGAAGCGGACGTTGTCGAACTGGCGGCCGTTGTCGGATATGAGGATGCGGGGGAGCCCAAATCTGTAAATTATTGACTTCCAGATAAAATCTCGCATCTTCGGCTCAGAAATCCGGGCCACCAACTCAGCTTCAACCCACTTGGTGAAGTAATCGATGGAGACAATGAGGAACTTTCTCCGATGGCTAGGGGGAATGGTCCCAAGATGTCGATTCCCCATTGGGCAAATGGCTAGGGGGCGTTGATCGAGGTCTATGGAACTGAGGGTTGGCGCTAAATGTGGGCGTTTCGCTGACACCGATAGCTCTTTTAGGCAAAATCCAATATATCTTTTTGGAGTGTGGACCAGTAATATCCTTCGAGCTCGTCATTGGGGAGGACTTCGCTCTGCAGATAAGCAACAAACGTGTCCATCCAGCTCGGTTCAGTCTCAATACAGAGAGTTGGTTCAGGCTCCTTGGTGCTAGGTGTTTGGAGGTACTCAAGCATTGTGGTCTTCGGAAGCTCGCTCATGCAGAAGGTCGCCAGTTTTGATAGTTGATCCGCTCTTGCATTCTCTGCTCTGGAGATATGATGGATGTCGAAGAAGCCCAGTGTGGGGGTGAGGTCTCGGACCTTTTGGAGATACTTCTGCATTGATGGCTCTCTTGCTTCAAAGTCTTGCAAGATTTGGCTCATGACCAGTTGGGAGTCGCTGAAGGCCTTCAAGCTCCCGACCTTCAGCTTCTTTGTCAGCTTCAGCCTGGCAATAAGCACCTCATACTCCACCTCATTATTCGAGGTGGAAAACTCAAAGTGTAGGGCCTGCTCTGCGACTACCCCGTCCGGGCTAGTGAGGATGAGGCCCGCTCCGCTACCCCCCGAGGTCGAGGAGCCGTCTACATGTAGAACCTATGGCTGCCCCAGGGTCTCTTCTGTTGGTGTGAGCTCGGGCTCGGGGTCATCTGGTAGAGTGCATTCTACAATAAAATTAGCAAGCACTTAGGCCTTGACTACCGGTCTCGAGCGATATTCAAGGTCAAATTTTTCAAGCTCGACCGCCCACTTCGCGATCCTTCCCGCACGATCCGACCGTTGCAGAACTTGCTTTATGGGCTGGTTGGTCAATATGGCCACTGTGTGAGCCTGGAAGTAGGGTCGAAGCCTTCGGACCGAGATGACCAGTGCATAGGTCGTCTTCTCCAGCTTGGAGTACCGGGTCTCGACATCTCTCAGAACCCGACTGGTATAATACACTGGTCTTTGAGATTTGTCTTCTTCTCGGACCAGCACCGAGCTTACCGCCACTGGAGAGACGGCCAGGTATAGATAGAAGAGCTCGCCTTGCTAAGGCTTCATGAGCAGTGGAGGGGAGGCAAGATAGCGCCTGAGGTCTTCAAAGGCTTGCTGGCACTCCTCTAACCATAGAAAGTCCTTCGGCCGCTTAAGGATCTTGAAGAATGGGAGGCATCGTTCGGCCGACTTGGAGACGAACCTTCCGAGGGCCGCAACTCGTCCGGTGAGCCGCTGTATCTTTGGCGGTACCATTTCTTGCAGTGCTCGGATCTTCTCGGAGTTTGCTTCGATTCCACATTGGGTTACCATGAAACCGAAAAACTTGCCTGAGGTAACTCCGAAGGCGCACTTGGCGGGGTTGAGCTTCACTTGGTACTTTCTAAGAGTGGAGAAAGCTTCATTGAGATCAGCTAGGTGGTGCTCCGATGTCCGGCTCTTCACCAACATATCGTCTACATAAACCTCCATGTTTCGGCCTATTTGATCTTTAAAGACCTAGCTAACCAGCCTCTGATATGTCGCTCCGGCGCTCTTCAGCCCGAACGGCATCACTTTGTAGCAGTAGAGATCCTTGTCAGTGACGAAGACCGTTTTCTTCTCATCCTCGGGTGCCATTTGGATTTGATTGTACCCCGAGAAGGCGTCCATGAAGGTCAGCAGCTGGTGTCCCAAGGTGGAGTCGACGAGCTGGTCAATATTGGAAAGGAAAAAGTTGTCCTTTAGACAGGCTTTGTTCAGGTCGGTGTAGTCCACGCACATACGTCATTTTCCATTAGCTTTCTTCACGAGGACTACATTGACGAGCCAGTCAGGGTAGGAGACTTCTCGGATGAAGCCGGCCTCGAGAAGTTTGTCCACCTCCTCGGCCGCTGCTCGCTGTCGCTCCGGTGCAGAACTTCGTTTCTTCTGCCTCACGAGCTTGTAGGTCGGTTTCACCTAGAGTCGGTGAACCATGACCTTGGGATCTATTTCCGGCACATCCGCGGGCGACCAAGCGAAAACATCCATGTTGGACTGGAGGAACTCGATCAGGTGATCTCGCTCGCAAGAACTCAGGCCGGAACCAATCTGCACGTGAGGATGATAGTGTTATTTTGATGATTAACACAACCATTGAGGGAATATCTAATTAAATACTACAAGTTAACATGATACATCATTACTGAGTTCGACACTCTCGATACATTAGAAGAATGAGATCAAGATGTCTTTCAATGATTAATAATGAGATAAAATTTGCGATAGAAAAGGGATAGTGAATTCTAAATTCTAATTCAGCAAAGTTTTATGTGAAACGTACTCTTAAGGGCACAATAGTAATTTTTATTGTTAAGAGTATGTAGCACTACCATGGTATATATTCAAAATTGCTTGAAGTATATTTCATTGATTGTATGGATGAATCTAACCTTAAGATGCAGCAAAGTGTGGAATGAGTCGACCCCAAGAAAGGTGGAGTCGACCCCAAGAAAGGTGGAGTCGATCCCGGCACATCATGGAACCATCAGGCACACCTCTGCGAAAATGGCACGGATGAACAGTAGTGGAGTCGACCCCAAGCATGCTTGAGTCGACCCCATCTTCAAGCCTCAAGAAAATAAGTCTCTGCAATTTACTGAGAGGGCCGACCCCAACCTTCCTTGAGCCGATCCCAGATGGAGCTGACCCCAGGAATGCTTGAGTCGACCCCAATGGAGTCGACCCCAACGGAACATGAGGCGACCCCAAGGCTGTGTCATTCAAAATTGTGTCTCTGGAATTCTTGAGAGGGTCGACCCCAATGGAACTTGAGTCGACCCCACTATAGCTTGAGTCGACCCCAAAAAGAGTTGAGTCGACCCCAGTGAAAAACAGCTGAAATATAAGGTTCTGTGTTTCTTGAGAGGGCCGACCCTAATGTAGCAGGAGTCGACCCTAGTGAAAGTTGGGTTGACCCCACTGAAAGTTGAGTCGACCCCAAATCTGATGAACAGTAGTTTGAGTCGACCTCAGAAAAGTTTGGATCGACCCCAGCACGGGCAGAAGCATAATGGCTAGTTCTGCAGAAGTACTTTTTGACCTTCCAACAGCAAGTAATGGCTAGTTTTTGAAATCTAACCAATGGGAGGTGTCCAACGGATGAGGAAAACTATTTAAAGTGACACTATTCATCAGAGAAGTAATCCTTTTGCAAAATATCAAAACTTACACAAGAAAGATAAGAGCCCTAATTTTCTTCATCCAAGTGGAAGCATTCAAAGAGCCAAAAGGAAGTGATTGAACAGATTCTAAGAAACATTAAGAGCTCCATCAACCCCTAAAGAGTGAAGCAATCTTGACAAAGAAGAGAGAAGTCTCATCAAAGCGATAACTATATTCTAAACTCTTCTTTGTAGCTCATAGTTGTTATATTTGCTCATCTTGGAGTTTCAACTTTCTTCTTGTTCTTAATCACCTTGTAAAGTTTGTTGGTGAGCCCGTAAAACCAACGGTGTAGGTTTGTTGGTGAACTCGTAAAACCAACTGTGAAGGTTTGTTGGTGAGCCCATAAAACCAACATAGGGTTTTGGTGATTCCAGAAAACCAAAGTATAAAGGTTTTTGGATTGTGAGCCCGGAAAACAATCCAACTGTAATCCGCGGGATTATAGTGAATTCCCAAGGGGTCGCTTGGAGAGTGAACGTAGGTGTTTAGGAGAGCACCGAACCACTATACTTCTTGTGTGTTTGCATTGTGTATTGTTTTAATTTCACTCACTCATCAATTGACTCAATTAAGGTAGTAAAAATTTAGAGAAACCAATTCACCCCCCCCCCCTTCTTGGCTTGTCACCTTGGGCAACAAGTGGTATCAGAGCAAGGTGCTCTCATAGTATTTGTTGATCTTACGATCAAGAGTCAAAGATCATGACAACCCAAGTAGGATGTTCTATTAGTAAGGGACAATCCACAAATAGACCACCATTGTTTAATGGCACTAATTATACTTATTGAAAAGCTAGGATGAGGATATTCATTCAAGCACTAGACTATGAATTGTGAAATATTATAACTAGAGGACCACACACACCCACAATTAGTATAGAGGGCACAATCATTCCCAAACCAGAAATGGATTGGAATGAGAGTGATAGAAGACTAGCACAATTAAATGCTAAAGTAATTAATGTACTTTACTGTTCACTAGATGTAAGTGAATTCAATAGAATATCTACATGTATCTCCGCGAAAAAAATTTGGGATAAACTGGAGGTCACACATGAAGGAACTAATCAAGTCAAGGAGTCAAAAATAAATATATTAGTACATAAGTATGAGTTGTTTAAAATGGAATCCACTGAGTCCATAACTGAAATGTTTACTCGATTCACGAAAATTATAAATGGGCTAAAGAGCTTAGGAAAGTCTTATACTAACTCTGAACTAGTGCGAAAAATTCTCAGGTCTCTACCAAGAGTTTGGGAGACCAAGGTAACTGCAATTCAAGAAGCAAAGGACCTCAATACACTGCAATTGGAAGAACTTCTAGGATCACTCATGACCCATGAGTTGACCATGAGGCAAAATTCAGAAGATGAGGTCAAGAAAAGACAGACCATTGCCTTGAAGTCTACCACTCCAAAACAGGAGACTGAATCAGAAGAATCTGATGATGAGGAGGAATATGATGAAGAAGAAATGGCTATGCTTGCAAGAAAATTTAGAAAATTTATGAGAGAAAAGAAAGAATTTAAAAAAAAAGGGAGAGAAAGAAAATTTTTTCTGAACTGGGGTCGATCCGAGCCAAAATGGGGTCGACCCCACGTTGAGTCGATCCGAGAAATATCTGGGGTCGACCCAACGGCGGGATCCTGTTTTTAAAGAGGGACCCGTGAGCTATGTTAGGGCACTGTTTCATCTTGTCCTCTTCCTAAAACCCTATTTTCCACCTTCCAATCCCTTCCAATCATCTCCAAATAGTGCTAGATTGCTTCTCTACGCCGTTAGATCAAGACCTAAGGAAGGATTTGGTGAAAATGGGACCCAAACGAGCCATTGCTAAGAGATCCGCAAGAGTCTCACGCCCAACCATTGTAGATAGACATGCTAGAGATTCCTCTACAGTTCCCCCACAAGGTGAGACACGTGTTGAGCCTCCTCCACCTCCTTCCCCTTCAGTTCAACTTGCTAAATGTGCGGGAAGACCGGTAACCACGGGGAGAAGGATCCACTCCAAATTTTTAGATCAAGAAGGGTTCCGTTTGGGGGATTGAATCCAAAGACAAGGATGGGAGTATCTTTGCTCCCCAGATTTGGTGACCTACCCGGGCTTGGTTCGTGAGTTCTATGCCTTCCTAAAAGTTGGAATGGGAGGGCTTGTGTCTGAGGTCCGAGGTGTACGGGTTAGGGTTTCAAAAGAAAGTTTGAATGAGTTGCTCCATCTCCCCTGCGAAGGTGCAACTCCAGAAAGACCGAAAAGCAAGTTGAGAGCTCTACAGTTGATCTTTGAGAATGATGATTTTGACTATTCCGAAAATGTGATAGCTAGCTCTCTATCAGCTGAGATGAGGTTGTTACACAACTTCATAGGTCGGATTTTGTTTCCGAAAAGTGAAAGATTTGATCACATATCTGAGCGAGATTTGGTCATTATGGAGCACGTCATTCAGGGTATTCTCCTGAACCTTCCAGCTATGATGATCAGGCAGATAAGAGAGGCTATATACAAGTCGAGAGTTTCCCTGCCCTATGGTATGATGCTCACCCTGGTCTTCCGACAGCATGACATATCAGTGGAGGAAGAGATCTCCAAGCATCTATTATTTACCGACACTTACACTGCACGGTACCTAGTTTGCATGGGTTATGAGAAGGTGAACGGGCAGTGGGTGCGTGGAGGAGCAGGGATACATACACAGGAGGGTGATGCACCAGAGGTTGGAGACCCCATTCCTGAGGCTGAGGTACCTAAGGATCATCCTACGGCACCTTCAGAGGCTGGCCTATCGTCATCCGTACACACGGGGTGCACAGAGAAATTTTGGAGTAGGATGACTGAGCTTATGTCAGCTCAGGTGAGGACTCTCTCTAATGGATTGACGAGCAGGATGGACATTATGACTGCTGAGATTAGAGACCTCAGAGAGCAGGTGGGAGCATTATAGAGAGAGAGGCTCATGGTCCATCTGTGCCCCGAGCAGTTGAGTCGGAGATTTCAGCACAGTCATCCAACTCAGCGAGGTCCACGCCAGACTCAGTTTCATCAGGCTCGACCTCCCCTCGCCACTTATACTAGGAGGATAAGGACTAGATTACAGCCCTTAGATACCCCCTAGGCTGATGTTAGCATTATGATTAGTGCCTAGGATTTATCTAGCTCTCATATGTATTTTGCCTTGTTGATGTACTTTGCACTTTGATTGAAGAACATTGTATTTTTGGACATTAATGTACTACAACGTTCCATTTTGATCAATTAAACTTGACTGTTTATTATTTACTGCTTCTACTTATCTATTGCCATGCACCTATTTGATGATAACAAAAAGGGAAAGAAGTAAGGAAAGAAAGAAGTTGCAATAAGTTGACAAACAAGATTGAAAACTATAATAGGAGATAATATACACTTAAGGGAGAGCGATATGTAACAATGAAAATGTTAAAGTCTAAACTTTTAATCAAATTTTAGAATTTGGCACATACCTTTCATACCTCGATACATAATCTGAAACTCTTGCTTTATCTCAAATTTTTGAAGTTTCATCTTTAACCAAATATAAAATAAAGGGGAAGAAAATCAAAAGTTCAAATTGGCAATATTTGGATGAAAAAGGGGGAGACTTCACTCTCAAATTTGAAAAGCTGAAATTCAGCAACTTGAGCTCTTCTAAAACAAATTTTCTAATTTTAAGATAAGTATCAATCTGCTCATACTCAATATTTTGTAATCATCAAAAAGGAGGAGATTGAGGATGATAGTGTTATTTTGATGATTAACATAACCATTGAGGGAATATCTAATTAAATACTACAAGTTAATATGATACATCATTACTGAGTTCGAGACTCTCGATACATTACAAGAATGAGATCAAGATGTCTTTCAATGATTAATAATGAGATAAAATTTGTGATAGAAAAGGGATAGTGAATTCTAAATTCTAATTCAGCAAATTCAAATGAAACGTACTCTTAAGGGCACAATAGTAATTTTCATTGTTAAGAGTATGTAGCACTACCATGGCATACATTCAAAATTGCTTGAAGTATATTTCATTGATTGTATGGATGAATCTAACCTTAAGATGCAGCAAAGTGTGGAATGAGTCGACCCCAAGAAAGGTGGAGTCGATCCCGGCACATCATGGAACCATCAGACACACCTCTGCGAAAATGGCACGGATGAACAGTAGTGGAGTCGACCCTAAGCATGCTTGAGTCGACCTCATCTTCAAGCCTCAAGAAAACAAGTCTCTGGAATTTATTGAGAGGGCCGACCCCAACCTTTCTTGAGCCGATCCCAGATGGAGCCAACCCCAGGAATGCTTGAGTCGACCCCAATTGAATATATGTCGCCCCCAAGGCTGTGTCATTCAAAATTGTGTCTCTGGAATCCTTGAGAGGGTCGACCCCAATGGAACTTGAGTCGACCCCACTGTAGCTTGAGTCGATCCCAAAAAGAGTTGAGTCGACCCCAGTGAAAAACAGCTGAAATATAAGGTTCTGTGTTTCCTGAGAGGGCTGACCCCAATGTAGCAGGAGTCGACCCCACTGAAAGTTGGGTCAACCCCACTGAAAGTTGAGTCGATCTCAAGTCCGATGAACAGTAGTTTGAGTCGACCCCAGCACGGGCAGAAGCATAACGACTAGTTCTGCAGAAGTACTTTTTGACTTTCCAACAGCAAGTAATGGCTAGTTTTTGAAATCTAACCAATAGGAGGTGTCCAATGGATGAGGGAAACTATTTAAAGTTACACTATTCATCAGAGAAGTAATCCTTTTGCAAAATATCAAAGCTTACACAAAAAAGACAAGAGCCCTAATTTTCTTCATCCAAGTGCTTCATTCAAAGAGCCAAAAGAAAGTGATTGAGCAGATTCTAAGAAACATTAAGAGCTCCATCAACCCTTGAAGAGTGAAGCAATCTTGACAAAGAAGAGAGAAGTCTCATCAAAGCGATAACTATATTCTAAACTCTTCTTTGTAGCTCATAGTTGTTATATTTGCTCATCTAGGAGTTTCAACTTTCTTCTTATTCTTAATCACCTTGTAAAGTTTGTTGGTGAGCCCGTAAAACCAACGGTGTAAGTTTGTTGGTGAACCCATAAAACCAACTGTGAAGGTTTGTTGGTGAGCCCGTAAAACCAACATAGATTTTTGGTGATCCCGAAAAATTAAAGTGTAAAGGTTTTTGGATTGTGAGTCCGGAAAATAATCCAACTGTAATCCGCAGGATTATAGTGAATTTCCAAGGAGTCGTTTGGGGAGTGGACGTAGGTGCTTAGGAGAGCACCGAACCACTATACTTCTTGTGTGTTTGCATTGTGTATTGTTTTAATTTCACTCACTCATCAATTGACTCAATTAAGGTAGTAAAATTTTAGAAAAACCAATTCACGCCCCCACCCTCCTGGCTTGTCACCTTGGGCAACAGCACGGTTAGTTCTGGGCAATCTCTTCTTAAGGGGATTTGGATGAGGAGCTCACCAGGTTCTACCCGTTCTTTCTGAGGCTCATCTCGCACTTCCAGGGTTTCAATGGGCAGCACCTGATCCGACACTTGGGCTGGCATCTCAAGTGGTTCTTCTGCTCGGCTCAGTTCTTTAGCCGGTTGTTTTGCTTTGAGGGTCGCTATGTAGCATTGCTTAGCTGTCACCTGGTTCCCACGAACTTTGCCTACTCCTTGCTCGGTAGAAAACTGTACGAGTATATGGTACATCGAGACCACGGCTTGGAGGGCATTGAGCCCTAGTCATCCAAGAATGGCGTTGTAGACCGAGGGCAGGTGGACCACAAGAAAATCCGTCCTCATGATGCTCTCTCGAGGGACGAGCCTGACTGTGACAAGTAGCCTGATCTCGCCCTCAACCGGGACTGAGTCGCAGTCGAAGCTGGGCCCGCTGTCGAGGTGGACTCCTCAGGCACGGTAGATTTTTTTCTCTTGGTGGGGGGACCACTTCTCAGACGGCCGCGCTCCTCGCGGCACCTTTTCTGCTTTCTCGAGGCCTGCTCAGTCGCACCCCACCTGAAGACGATGGCTTCCTCAGCCTTCGCATACTTCCAAGCTCGGGCCAGCATTTTGGTGAAGTCGGCAGAAAAGTTCTTCTCAAGGGATAAGAGAAACCTGTAGGATCGAGCTTCTGTCTTCAGTGCGGACATGGCGATCGACTGATCGAGCTCGCGAACCTTCCAGGTGGCGGCGGTAAAACGGTCGATATAGTCCTTAAGGGACTCTTCCTCCTTTTGTTTGAGGTCGAGTAGGGAGTCCGACGTTCGCCGCTGGCGCTGGCTGGCAGCAAAGTTGGTGGTGAACTGCCTGCCGAGCTGCTCGAAGGATGACACGGTGCTCGGCTTCAATCCGGAGAACCAAAGCCGAGCTATTCCTCAGAGTGTTGCTGGGAAGGCCTTGCAGAGCACGGCTTCTGAGGATCCTTGCAGTGCCATGAGGGCCCGGTAGCTTTCTATGTGGTCAAGGGGGTCGGTAGTCCCGTTGTAGGGCTCTACCTGAGGCATTTTGAACCTTGGTGGGACCGGTTCATCCTCGATCTGGCGGGAGAAGGATGACTTGGTGGAGAACTCAAAGTCACCCTCGCGCCTTGCCTTCTGGCTATGGAGCGCCTTAATCTGGCGCTCGAGTTTTTCGACCTTCCTGTCGAGTTCCCCATCCTGGGGGACTGCCACAGTGGTCTGCTCTGGCACTGGTTCGCCTGGAGCTGATTCTGCCTCTGAGGGCAGTGGTCGTCTGTCCGGGTGCCTCCCTAGTGGCTCTCTCCGGGGAGACGTTCGGGTTGAGTCCTGGTAGCCGCGCCGTTCTCTGTTGTTGACCCTCGAGGAGTCATGGGGATTTTGGCCTTAGAGAGCCGGTTCGTCCGGAGGGAGCACCGATTGGATTTGAACCTGTCGAGGCGGCATGGGAGGGGCCTCCACACGCTGCAGGCCTTGGACTGCAGTGGCCAAAGCTTGAACTTGCTGCACCAGGGTGTTGAACTGCTCCGGTTGGACTTGAGGGACTGGATCCGCCGGAGGCCTTGACGGCGAGTTATGGACGGAGTGTTCAAGACTTGGTGCGTAGTGGCGAGAGGTGTTGGAAGCTCCTTTGCTCCTTAGTTTCATGGCCACGACTCGGGCCCTTCCTCTAGCGCCAACTGTTGCTGAAAATTGGATCCGGGGGTGACCGCTTGGCTGAGAAGGAGGAGCTCCAATGTGGGTGATACGTCGGCGGGCTGCGTCCTCCAGGGGACCTGCCAAAAGCCAGTGGCCGGGGTTTCCGGTGCCAGCCCTCCGATGCTTAAGTCAGAGGGGGAGCTTTGGTGGAGAAAGAGAGATATTGCATGCACGAGTTTGAGAGTCCGAATCCACCTTCAAGAGGAAGAGGTTCCTCTTTTATAGGAGGGATACAGAGTTACCTGTGATATGACTGGGCGAATTAAATGAGTTAGTCATGATTGGGCGTGATCGTGTGAATTAATGAATTGCCGTGGGTAACTAGACAGAGTTGAGTAAATCAACTGGTTGCCATGGATGGCCTGAGATTTTGAGTAAGCTGGAGGTCCGTGGAAATCGTGCGCATTTAATGATTGATAGTCACTTAAGCGAAGACCACGGGATTGAGTCCCGGATGAGGAGGAGAGAGGCTTGACTTCCGATGGAGTGGAGGAGTCTTCTTCGGGGTTGAGGTCGATCGGGTTCGGCTTGGTCGAGACTAAGGCCGCGGAGCTTCGGGCTCTAAGGTCGGGGATGCCGAGGTTGGGCGCCTCATGGTCGGGCGCCTCTGAAGTCGCGCGCCTCATGGTCGGGCGCTTCGAGGTCGGGCGCCTCATGGTCGGGTGCTTCGAGGTCGGGTGCCTCTGAAGTCGAGTGCTTGTCATCACGTGCTGGCGATGTATCCACGTGCTTTGGGGCAATCCATTTTTCCCCCAACAGAAAGTGTTTTGCTAAATTCATATTGTCTCGCTTTCATGGACACCGACTGGCTCTCTTTAAGTACAGCATCATACTCAAATTCTATATAGTCACCTATTTCGGCATATTCAAGTAAGGAAAAATCAATCATGACTTGCTCCAATAGGCTCTCTTTGTATATTTCGTGAGACTGAATAATTGTACCAATGTTATTACCAATATGTAGTGTGGTAGGATAAAAAGTCATCGTCTCCTGCTCTCTCAAGGTAATTGCCCGTAATCTATCAAGTGATAGGGGAATAGTCCCTCATATTCTATTATTTTCACACTCTAATACTTGAAGTTTAGTAAGTTGTGATAGCTATTCTATAATTACCCCATCAAGCATATTTGGTTATTGTAATACCCAGCCCAGCTAATAAAAAACTGAACCTAATCCACTTGACCGATCTAGATGTAAGAGTCGGAGTAGGAGATGGAAAAAAATGATAGAGCCTCACTTGATTGAGAGTAAAAGATGGAAAAAAAATAGAGCTTTGTTCGACTTAGAGTAGGAGACGGACTCCCCCTCGAGCTTGATTTTCTACAAGAGCTAGAAAATCTAGCCTCCAACGTCTATTAAAATACCCCCACACCCTCTTCATCTCACTACCAATAAGTTTTACCGATCCCTACTACTAGACCACCGCTAGTTCCTTTCTCCTTTTTCTCTAGGCGTTCAATAGTCTTGGCTCATAGTCACTGGAGATTTTAGTTGAGCGTTCGCTAGAGTCTTAGGTTCTGAAAGAGATTTTCAAAATTATTTGGACCTTTAGTTTGATTTCGCGTGCAAGGTAAGTAATTAATCTTTTTTCTAAATTTATCAGAAAATTCTAAAATTATTATATTAATAAATTTCAACATGAATCTGATGAATGGTATTTTATTATTGAATATACTTTATTTTCAAATAATATGATGATGCAAGGTCAGAAATATTAAACTAGTTCGATTGATTTCGATACCGCAAGATTTCTTGTATTTTTGTTAGACTGAGACATGAACTGCATGATTGATTTGAACTCTCAACCTAATTATGTTAAGGACCCCGCCAATGGGGGCTAATATGTTGGTACTTAATTTATTTTGAAATATTTATGTTATAAGAAGATGCATGATATACCGCAAGTAGATATGTGGTCCCGAAAGACTTTACCGCAAAATGATGCATGGCACACCATAAGAAAATATGCGGTTTTTTGATCCTACCAAAGAAAAAATGTAGTCATAGCTCATGGTTGATGAGATGAACTTGATGATTTGAAAGAATATGGATTTATGAACAAAATTCGATTTTGAGAAAGATTGAATTTGGCATAAGTAATATTTTGATAATGCTACATACTGAAATTTAGTTTTGCATTAATCAATTTCACATGCTTATTTTTTGCAAATAATTATTTTATTATTGTCTAATTAATCTGGTTAAAGTGTTCATTGGTTACTAGGCTCTCTAGCTCACTACTCCATATCTTGCTATTTTTACATGTTCTGAGAACTAAGATGGTACGGGGTTATGATCGAAAGAGTAACTAGAGGCAAAGTTTAACATCTTTGATTTAGATCAGGATTTGACTAGAGTTGGATATAAGATCTTTTAATTATAGTTGGTTCTAGTTATTTAAATTATAGTTTGAACATTAGTTATTTAAATTTATTCTACTTTTTGCTTTATAAAATTATGATGAGATGTCTGGTATGCTTATGGGGAGAGTTTCTTATAAGTATGCAGTAGTTGCGGAGACCCCGGCTCGCAAGCTCGGGTTAGGAGCATGACAATTAATATGGTATTGGAGCATAAGTAGATAACATAATACGTAGAATAAGAAATACAATGAGCATAGGTGGGCATATATTAGGGACATTGGGGCGTAAATCTATATCGATTATGGTTTAAGTTATCTTAATGATTTTTCAATTAATCTTTTATGTATGAAAGTATCATCAAGGAACCATAAAATTGATTCGTAGGGTTTAACATATGAAGGAAGGCTAGACAATCTATGAATCATGTTATAATTAGTTAGATTTGGATCTAAATTAAGTACAAGAGGATTGACCATGAAATATTATCATGTATTTTGATTATTTGTTTATTAATTATTTAAGTGAACTTGGAAACTCAAAAATTGATTTGGAGGTATATTGTGTTATTGGTTAGTTTTAAAATTAATTATTTAGTGGCAAGGTAGGACTCATTCATAAAAAGTTATTTAAGATTTGGGCTATGAAAGATTTTTATAATACTTAATTGGAATATTCTTCGAGGTTTAAATCTATATATAGATTCTTAATGAAACTAGCATATAGAACGAAATTATGCTTGGTGATATTGCGAATAGGTTTATTTTCTTATTGAAGCATTGATTTATTTTGAGACTATAAAATATTCATCTTCATAGAATCAATAATAATTAAACCCAAATAGTAGATCCTATTTATATCTATTGGAGACTGTATGGCATGTATGAAACTTCATTTCAAAATTTGGGTTCATAAATTGCTCTAGGGATCATTTGCCATTGTTGTTGAGGTTGCTGGATAAATATAGAGGCTTACATGATTATCATTGAAGATTTTTGACAAATATTAAAGATCTCGATGAAAAAAACTCTAGGGGAGATGATTGAGTTGGTTTTACTCATGTTTGTTGATTTCAGGCTTTCTAACCTAGTGGAGCCCGTAGGATTTTGATTTAAATTTGTCTAGTTGAATTGACAAGAGAAATAAGATTCAATTCATGTTTGAATTATAGTAATTGGCCTATATGATGGTTTTGAATGTGTCAATTAACTTAAAGGTTAATCTAGATGGATGTGCTGGTTGCGTATTGTGGATGAGATTTAAAAGTTCCTTTTTGACTTAGAATTTAAATTTTAGATCTTTTTAGTTCATAATACAAAGTAATATTTTCATCGATAATTATTAGTAAATCTAAAGAATTTTGGTAGTTTGAATCAGAGTGCGCAATTGAAGTATAGTGATTTTAGTTATCTTTTAAACTGATTAGAACAATAATTTGATGAAAGACTTACTTTTGAAATTAGAGGATTGCTTGAGGCAGTAATCCTTAAATTTTGAAGACTCTCGTAAGAAAATTTTGAGGGAGAATTTTTTCAAGGGGAAAAGAATATAACACCCACCAATCTAATAAGAAACTAGGCCTAGTCCACTTAACTGGTCCATATGTAAGAGTTGGAGTAGGAGATTAAAAAAAAGGATGGAGTCTTGTTCGAGTGGGAGTAGAAGTTGGAAACAAACGATAGAGCCTTATTCGACTTGAAGTAGGAGACGAACTCCTCCTCCATCTCGATTTTCTATAAGAGCTAGAAAATCTAGCCTCCAACATCTATTTAAAGACCCCCACACCCCCTTTACCTCACTGTCGATAGATTTGACTGATCACCACTACTAGACCACCATCTGTTCCTTTCTCGTTTTCCTTCTTGGCGTCCAACGGCCTTAGCTCACGATCACCTGACATTTCAATTGAGCACTCGCCGAGGTCTTAGGTTCTAAAGGAGATTTTCAAAATTATTTAGACCTTTGGTTTGGTTTTGCTTGCAAGATAAGTAATGTAACCTATTTTCTAAATTTATCGGCAAATTATAAGATTATTATATTAATAAATTTGAAACATACTATTCATGATGCATGAATTGGATTAACGGTATTTTATTATGAAATATGCTTTATTTTTGAATATTATGATGATGCATGGTCAGAAATATTGAACTCATTCGATTAATTTTGATATCACATGATTACTTATATTTTTGTTAGACTAAGACATGAACTATATGATTGTTTTGAAGTCTCAGCCTGACTATATTGAGAACCCCACCAATAGGGGCTAATACATTGGCACTTGATTTATTCTGAAAGATTTATATTGTAAGAAGATGTGTGGTAAACGGCAAGCAGATATGTAATCCTAAAGGACTTTGCCGCAAGATGATGCGTGGCACACCGCAAGAAGATACGTGGTATTATAACCCTACTATTTGAAAAATGTGGTTATAGCTCACTATTGATGAGATGAACTTGATGATTTGAAAGAATTTGAATTTATAAATGAATTTTGATTTTGATAAAGAATGAATTTGGCATGCGTAATATTTTGATAATGTTCACACTGAGATTTAATTTTAAATTAATGGATTTCACATGCTTATTTTTTTTAAATAATTTTTTTATTTATTGTCTGATTAATCTGGTTAAAGCATTCATTGGTTTCTAGGATGTCAAGCTCACTATTTTATATCTTGCTATTTTTATAGATTCTAAGAATTATGATAGTACGGGGTTCTGATCAGAAAAGTGACTAAAGGCAAAGTTTAGCATCTTTGATTTAGATCAGAATTTGACTAGAGTTTAATATAAGATCTTTTAAATGTTATTGATTCTAGTTATTTAAATTGAAGTTTGAACATTTATTATTTAAATTTAGAATTTTTTGCATACATATCCTCCTAAATATTAAAATTTCTATAAATACCCTTCCAAAATTTATATTTACATATATACCCTTATAAAATACTTGTATGCATGTGTACCCTTCTTTTTTCTTTTTTTTTTGTGCATATGTGCCCACACCATCTAATGCCGTCAAGAAATTAGCATTTTAAAATTAAAAATGACTCAAATATCCTTTATGGTAAACATGCAAAAAGAAATATTTATAAGGGTATATATACATAAAACAACTTTGCGAGGGTATTATGTAATTTGACATTTTGGGAGGGTTTATATGCAAAAAAATTCTAACTTTTTTCTAATTTCAATTTGTTTTAACACTCGGAGTTGTCTAGTACCTTCTCTTCAAAATTTTCTATAACAATATTGCTCAAAAAAAATATTGATTAGACAATTAGATAACATAAAGAGTTAAGAAAGATTTTCCACTAATCATAGGATTATTCTATTTTATTCATATTTATTTATAACAACCACCATATCATCTTGTAATATTTATTGTTATGGATGCATATATATAAGGGCATATATTAGAATATAGAAAAGAATTAGAATCTCTTAAAGATATATGATAGATTGCAATCATTAAGCTTCCTTGCTACTGCTATGCTGATGGGTAGAAGAACAACACCAAGTATCCTCAAGCAAAATTATTGAAGGATATCATAATCCTTCAGACTTATTAACAACCTCTGTGACCATGTGGCAGAAGGCCACCCCTTACATTGTGTACCTTAAGCCACTTTTCTTTAGAGCTTTAATTTTTTAGATGAAGAAAAGATCGAGTGTATAGACCCATCTTGTCACAGTAATATTAAATCAGCCACCAGCCTGCACATGAAAAAATTTTCGGTTCTAAAAAATAAACATTGCAAATTTCATACACTAAAAAATAAATATTGCAAATCTATCACAACACTTTTTTTAAATAATTTATAAAGCTAAAAGCAGGACCTAGCGATCTTTATATAAAAAAGAATATAATGAAAGGTTGTCTATGGTGGAGAAGAAAGTTGAGAAAATGGTTTTGATTCTAAATGAAAAAGTGAAAGAAAGGATCGAGAGAGATCGACAAATTTGTAAAAGAATGTAGAGATATTAATATCTAGCGAGACTCGTTAACCTATTACCCACTTCAGGTGTAAAAAGATAATTTCATAATTTTAATTAATTTTTAATATAAATAAACATAATTTTGGCTAATCACGTCAGCTGAATCGCTATGTCAAAAGTATTCATACAAAAATAGTATTTTGCGAGGACATGCACGTGAATATAGATTTGGAGGGTATTCATACAAATTTTAATATTTAGAAGAATATTTATACAAAAATTCAATAATTTTTTTACGTGAATACCCTCCTAAATATATGAAATTGCATGAGTACCCTCCAAAATTGTTATTTACATGTATACCCTTATAAACGCTTTTTTTTGGCATGTTTATCCATTAAGAGCATTTTCGTCATTTCAGTTTTAACCACTAACTTCTTAACGGCATTAGATGTCATGGATACATATACAAAAAAAAAAGTATATATACAAAAAAAATGTTTGATGAGGATATACATACAAATATTAATTTTGAAAGGATATTCACATAAATTTGAATATTTAGAAGGGTATGTACGCAAAAAATTATATTCTACTTTCTGCTTTATGAAATCATGATAAGATTCCTTGCATACTTGTGGGGAGAGTTTACTATATATATGCGATGGTTGCCACGACTCCCGGCTTACGAGCTCGAGTTAGGGTGTGATAGTTGCAGACGAAAAAATTGTATACTTGACAACTGATGTAGCACAACTGCAGGAAAATAGGAGAAGGAGGAAGAACAAGGGAGGGAGAAGGAAGAAGAGGTTATAGGGATGCAGGAAGAAGAGAAGGAAAGGAGGAGGAAGAAGAAGAACAAGAAAGAGGCTAGGATTTTTTCATTCAATCATCAATTGCCTCATATATGAGAGGGGTGGTCTTTATATAGACCTTACATATTGATCCAATTATATAAACCCAATTGACCAGTCTAATAACAAAATAAATAATGCAATAAAAGAAAATGACTCGGACTCAAATGGACCCAATCCGGGTCTGACTCAATCCGGAGGCTCAGGATCATCTGGACGAAGGGCTCTGATGTCCCCATCAACTCCTCTCGGATGGAAAAAACTCGATCCCGTCGAGTACAGATCTGACCGGCTGTCGTACTGCTCTAGAAGATCGGGATCAAGGCGCTGCAACTGGGCTCTGGAAATCCACGTCACGTCAGACTTTGGTCGACCTTTCCACCGAACAAGGTAACGTTGGTAACCACCGTTCGTGGTTGAAATAACCTGCTCATCCAATATATGTTCTATTTATTCTCTGCGTGCATGAAATTTAGAAGGTGGTGGCTCAACAGCAGGTAATAGGTCAGGGTGTCCAACATGGGCAGGTATATCAATAAAGAGGTCAGAAGGCATGAATATTATCTTTTTGTATGGGACTAAATCTTCAATATTAAATATCACACTAATCCCGTAGTCATCAGGAAGATCCACAACATATGCATTCGAACTGATTTTCTTTAAGATTTTGAACGATTCCGCACTACAAGCTTGCAATTTCTTAAACGTTTCTGAAGAAAATCGTTCAAGCCTAATTCTTATCATGACATAATCTCTTTCACTTAACTCTTTATAACGTCTGTGTAAATCAGCAATGAATTTATATTTTAAGTTATTAAAGTGACTACAATTGCTGATTTCTTGATGCAATGAGTGTGGATGTGATGCAAATGATTGTGCAAATTCAAAGGCTCTATACTGATGAGGCATGAAAAATAGGTCTATAGGTTGCCTAGGTTTGTAATCATGCATATCTATGGACTTGTTAACTAAACTATTATATGCAAACTCAGCTATCGGTAACATTAAATTTCAGGTCCTAGCATATGCATTCGATCTGAGCTTATGATGTGGAAAGTTGGGTAGGGATGCTTCGGAAACTAAATCAATTGTAAGTTGGATATCACGCATTGGAGAAAGTGCATACGGAAGATAATCAGGGACTACATCATGAAACTCCTCTAGAAGACAAACTACTATAAGGGAATATTCAAGATTGGACGCTACATGGGTATCTTTAGCTACAAGTATCAATTCAGGTGACTGGCTCTCAATATCTGTCACTACCTCTTCTACAGTAGTGATGTGAAGTGGCTTAGTTGTACTTAGATCAATAGTCTCCCTTTGGGAATCATTTTGGACAAAGTCTAATTCTGTAGGTTCGTCTTCAAAGTCTTCTTCATAGTCTTCTATATTTGGTTCATAGACTTCTTCGACATATTCGACCTCTTGGCTTCTAACTTCTAGTTCAGTAATCATGTAGGTCCTAATGGAACATTGGGATGCTATGTGGTCGAATTGTTGACACCTTGAGCATTGGATTTGGTGCCCAAGAAAATGAGGAAGGATTACAGGTGGTGCAACCAAACCGATTTTAGGTTGGGCTGCAATAGGGGTTGGCGGTGTAGGGGTCCTAGAATTTTGTATGAGCTCACAGATCTCTTGTTGAAATTCCTTATATCCAGCCTGCATGGCAACGATCTATTCAATGAGAGACCTCAAAATGTCGGAATTCATGGTAGCTACAGAGATTTTAGGTTGATTGAGATAGTACTCCATATTACTGCAGGTTGGCATGCAATGATGACACTGGGTGATGATGTGAAATGCAGTGCCACTAATGAAACCCTAATAACTATAATGTAGGACCAAAATTTGATGCAAGACGACCTACGAATGCAATTTATTATAATTTCAGAAATCAGCAAGTCTTCACAAGAATAACTTAAAATTTAAATATTGCTGATTTTTACTTCGGTTATTCAAAATTAAGGATTCAGATTATTCAATTTAAGAAATTAGATTGCAATCAAGTAGCACAGTTATTCTGATCCTAAAGTAATCTGATCGAATAATATTGAGAAACGTCCTGTTACTAAGGTGTGTTAATTTAATATCAAGATTTAATGGGTAATAGGGCGTGTTCGGAAGTGAAAATGGGATGGGTTTGAAAGTAGGGGTTCTATGTTCTGAATTTTGACAACAAAAGTAAGTTTCAAGAATATAGCTATCATGCAAGAGAACTAGAACATAATTAAATGAACAAGCCCAAAAAAAGTGGAAACCTATTACCTGTCGTGAAGCAGGCGACCAGTGTCGTTCGCTTGTGGGCGATGATCAGGAGTGCGGTTGTAGCTGATGGACCCTTCAGTTGGCTTTAATTGGCTTGTCGAAGGCGCGAATTAGCTGGTCGAAGCAGCTTGTGGGCCTGAAGGACCTGCCAACCCGATGTGCTATGTGGTGTGGCTGGCGAGCCTGTGAATGAAGAGGAGGCCTGTGAAACTTTGAAGCAGTGGGCGGGCCCTGCAATCGGTTGGGCCGCAGGTGATGCGGTGGGCCTTAGATCGAGCGCGAGCGTGGGCGTGGCCTATGGACTGGGAGCGGAAGTGAGTTGCGTTGAGGGCCCGGCTCGGCTGATGGGGCCTGTGAGGCGGATGGTGGATGGAAGGGGGCAGCGAAAGGTTTTCGACCGAAACCCTGGGGAGCTATCCTTTGGCAGGGGAGATGGGATCCGACAAAGGCGGGTTGGCAGCGCAGGGATGTGGACGCAGGCATCTCCGATGATGCGGCGGTGGTCGGCGATTGTCTGAAGGATCTTCCTCGACGTCGGAAGAGGTGGCGGCCGAAGGGAGGCGAGACGACGACGACGACGGTGGGAACTTATGGGCGGCGGCCGACTGAGGAGAAGGAGATCGGAGGCAATGACGCTCGGCGATGGGAGGACAGCGTCCACGGGCGGCGGCGCGGCGTTGTGGACGGCTGCGGAGAAGGAAGACGACAGGTCAAGTTTTGTTTTTTTTGCCTTTTTTTTCTCTTTCTTTTTCTTAATCGGATCCGTTAGGATTCAGGTTATCGGGTTTGACCCGACCCGATATCCGTACGACCCTCACGTGCAACTCACGTACACTATTTTTTTTTTTTTGTGGTGGATTCGGGCTACCGAGTTGTGGGTTAACGGGTTTAGGCCTTACCCATTAGTTCTTTCTTCAACTTCCCGATGGGTTCGGGAGGATACGCCGATCTCTGCGGCGGCGGTTGTGGGGCGGGTCGGCGATCACGGGCGGCGGCCAGTCACGAACTCCGGCTGGTGGCGGCTGTGGACTTTTGGCGACAGATGACGGCCGACCATGGGTTGTTTCCACGGCGGCAGTCTCCTCTGCGGACCCGGCGCAAGCGGCCGGTGGCAGACGTGGGCGGCTCGGGTGGGTTGCTCGTCGACAGAGGTCAACGGTGGGGAGGCGGCGCGATGCGTGGTGGTGGTGGCCTTGGGCGAGGTGATGGATGGAAGGGGAAGAGCAGCCGCAGGGTTTCCCCCTTTTTTTTTAAGTGAAAATCGAGAGGGGAAGAAGAATAGGTAAGGGTTTTTTTTTTTTCTTTCTCCTCTGGTGAGACCCGAGAGGGAGGACTCACACACACGGAAGCAGGGCGCGGGAGTTCTGCTTCGAAAGAAGAAAGGATCGGAACCCTTTCTCGGATGGCAGGAAGTCTGACAGGGCAAGATGTTTTGTTGCTCCAATAAACTGGATCAGGGCTTTAGCAACAGGGGCAAAGCCGAGGCTTTGATACCAAGCTGATGTAGCACAACTGCAGGAAAATAGGAGAAGGAGGAAGAACAAGGGAGGGAGAAGGAAGAAGAGGTTATAGGGACGCAGGAAGAAGAGAAGGGGAGGAGGAGGAAGAAGAAGAACAAGAAAGAGGCTAGGATTTTTTCATTCAATCATCAATTGCCTCATACATGAGAGGGGTGGTCTTTATATAGACCTTACATATTGACCCAATTACATATACCCAATTGACCAGTCTAATAACAAAATAACGGACCAGATTGATTTGACTAAAACAAAAACAAATAATGCAATAAAAGAAAATGACTCGGACTTAAATAGACCCAATTCGGATCTGACTTAATCTGGGGGCTCAGGATCATCTGGACGAAGGGCTTTGATGTCCCCATCAACAACCTTCCCATCCATGTTGATCTATTTCCTATCAATTTTGTTGTCTCTGAGATTAAGGATGTTCATTAAAGTGCAATTCTCAAATTTAAGAAGGTATCCATCTCCCCATGAAGATTATTGTTGTTTAAGTGCAACAAAAGTAGTCAAGTTTGAGAGCCAATCCAACGGAGAATATTTCCACTTAGGCTAATATTTGCTAGATTGATGTTGGCAATCAACTAGAATGAAACTCAGAAAATGCAGGATTTCTCTTGATAAATGATTGTTTGATAGATCAATAAAGTACAAAATATCCACCCCATAAATTGATAGGTGATCAATAATACTAGCAAGATCATCCAAAACTAAGGTGCTAGATTTTGAGCCAGCCATCTTATCAAAGATTGGTAGAAGATCTCCTGAAAATGAATTGTTGGAGAGGTTGAAGTATAGAAGCCCCTCACCGACATCAGGCAAAAAACCATGGAATTTGTTAAAGCTTAGATTATTGAATTCCGTGTTACGAAGTCTAATTGAGTCTGGGATGCTGCCTCTTAATTAACTGGTTATAAGAAAAGTAGACATACCTTACTCCTAAAGATAGACAAGTTCCAGAAGCACACATGGTATCCGAAATGCTTGCATTGGAGATGTCTAAAGTGTGAATCTTCATCTATGTTCTAAATCACGAAGGGAACTAGCTAGGACCCTAAATAAGAGACCTTATGGATATGTTGAAGTTCGAATTTTGGAATCCAGGTAGAGCTAAAGCTTGCGACCAAGGAGTTCAGGAGAGAATCAAAACTTCTAACCTTGTCAAATTGGTCGCGTGGGCATTTGAGATGGCACAAATAATTGAAGCTAAGAACCAAAATAAATAGCTTTGAAAGTTGTCGAAGAACTTCAGGAAAAGGTCCACCTAATTTATTATCGCTTAGATGTAGATACCTTGTGTTGGGGGGAAATAAATCGCCCAGAAGCACATGAGCAAATTGCCAACACGTGATTGAAGGCGTCCGACCTGAAGGCGCCCGACCTGAAGACGTTCGGCTCCAGAGGCGCCCAACCTGAGGGCACCTGATCTGGAAGCGTCTGACCCGAGGGCGTCGGACCTGGAGGCGTCCGACTTCAAGTTGCCCAACTAAAAATCCGACCTCAGGGCTCTCGACCCGGCCCCCGGCCAGACGCTCGACTCCGAGACCCCCGACCTGGGCATCCGACCTCAGCACCCTCGACCTCGGAAGTCCGACCTTGCTACCCATCTGTTGCGGTCACATCCTTTTGTTGCGGTCACATCCTTCTGCAGCTCGACCGGGGACGATGCCCTGCTATCGCTGTCAACAATCAATGCGCATGGCCTCTGCTGATCTCTGGTTCACTCAACAATCAATGCGCATGGCCTCTGCTGATCTCCGGCTCATTCAACAATCAATGCGCATGCTATCTACGAATCTCAAGCCTTCCACGGCAAACAGCTAACCCGCTCGGATACGTTCGATCAGCCACGACGACTCACTAGCTCCGGCCTGATCTTCTATGGCAATGCATTAATTCACACGATCGTGTATTAATTTATACGACATGCTTAATCATGACGGTAACCCGTTCGCCTCGTCACATCACAGGTAATCCTGTATCCCACTATAAAGGGGAACCCCTTTTTCCGAGGGGGGTTGGACCCTGAAAACTCCTGAGACATATTTCCTCTCCTACCACATATTTGCCCCCTCTGACTTAGGCATCGGAGGGCCGGCGCCGGAAACTCCGGCCGCCGGCTTTTTGCAGGTCCTCCGAAGGACGCCGACTGCCGACGGACCGCCACCCGCCATTTCGAGCCGGAGCTCTTCCTTCTCAGCCGACGGCTGCCCCCGGGTCCAATTTCCAGCAACACCTTGTGATGCCAGTACATACCAAAAGGCACTAGAACTTCATGAAATCAATAATGGTTTCGGCTTACCGTTAAACTGCGAGGAAGGCAATGATCAGTTAATGGAGCAAGTGGATGTTGGGGTATGTGGAGACCTTTGGTGATGAAGAGAATTGAAGAAAAATCAATTCTGCATAGTTTTCTGTCTGGCGGACTGTCGGAGTCGACTCGAGCTTCAGTCGAGTCGACTCGGGAACAGTCGAGTCGACTCGAGGTCCATCGAGTCGACCCGGGAGAAGAAAGGCCGAAAAACCATGTTTCTGTCTGGACTGTCAGAGTCGACTCGAGCTACAGTCGAGTCGACTCGAAGCATCGTCGAGTCGACTCGAGCCACAGTCGAGTCGACTCGAGATCGTGCCAGTCATACTGGAAGTTGTCCAGACGTGCCCGAGTCGACTCGAACTAAAGCCGAATCGACTCGAGCTCGCGGAAATCATACGGATGAGTTTTCTTTTGGTGTTTTGTTGGCATTTCGACGGCTATGATCATCTGAAGGTCTTGAGACTATATATAGGACTCATGAGAGCCCTAGGGTATAGCGATTGGCCGTATATTTGAGAGAGACTCTTGTTTGTGAGGCTAGGGTTCTAGAGAAGAAGAGGATTGGGATCCTACTTCTTGTGCAAAGGAAATTCTGTGTGAATCTCTTGTAGAGCGATCTCGTGTGATCGTTCGGGTGTGTGCCATCTCTGTAATCTATTCATCCTAGTTGAGATTTGGAGCGGTGGAGGACGTAGGCTATTTGTAGCCGAATCTCGTTACATCTTTGTGTTTGCTTTGCTATCTTCTTCCTATTTCTTCTTCCTTTGGTTTGATAATCCGCTGCGGTGCTCAAGTGTTTTACCCTATTGATACCACGGGGTAATCTTTTGCCCTTCGTAGGGATAAGCGAAGTGGTGATCCTTGAGTCCGGTGTCGAGGGAGCGAGAGAGTTATTCTCTCTTTGTTTTCCGACGTTGGTGGGCAGTGCCGGTGTGAGTGGGTTCCGGTGCGGTCGGACGCCAACAATTGGTATCAGAGCTATTGGTTTTCTGCAATGGCGGATGAAGGAAAGTTGCGAATTGAGAAGTTCAATGGAACGAACTTCGGGTTTTGGAAGATGCAAATAGAGGATTACCTTTACCAGAAGGATCTCTATTTACCTCTTGGAGGTAGAGCGAAGAAACCAGAGAAGATGTCCGATGAAGACTGGGAGGTCCTCGATCGGAAGACGCTCGGCACCATAAGATTGTCACTTGCATCCCAAGTGGCATTCAACATCAAAAACGAGAAGACGACGATGGAGTTGATGGCAACATTGTCGCGGATGTACGAGAAACCCTCAGCATCAAACAAGGTATTTCTCATGAAGAGGTTGTTTAATCTTCGTATGAAAAATGGCGGCAGCGTAACAGAATACCTCAACGAGTTCAATGGACTCACGGCCCAGTTGGAGCCAGTGGAGATTAGTTTTGACGATGAGATTCGGGCATTGCTAATTCTCTCCGGATTACCTGATAACTGGGAGGGCCTGGTGATGGCGGTGAGCAACTCTTCGGCAACAGGGAAGTTGATCTTTGATGACGTTGTGGGAGTGCTTCTGAGTGAAGAAGCAAGAAGGAAATCTTCTGGAGCTGCGGAGTCGTCTGGAAGTGCACTAAACACCTCTGACCGGGGAAGACAAAAGAAGGACGGTCGATTTCGAAGCGACTCGAAGTCGAGATCCAGCAGGTCTCGAGCACCTCAGAACAAGGGAGCGAAGTGCTGGAACTGCGGGAAGATGGGGCACTTTAGGAGGGACTGCAAATCTCCTAAAGGGAAGCAAGGCGACCACACCGAAGGAGTCAGCAAGGATCTGGCAAATCTTGCTGAAGACGGTGACATGGATGCCCTCGTTCTATCTTTATCTACCGGTGACGAGTCTTGGGTGATAGACTCGGGCGCGTCCTTCCATGCTACATCCCAACGGAAGCTTCTTGGAGGATATGAGAAGGGAGACTTCGGCAAAGTCTACCTAGGGGATGGAGAGCCTTGCACTATACAAGGAAGGGAAAGCGCGGAAGTGAAGTTGATTTCTGGATCTTCACTTGAGCTTGAGGACGTACGGCACGTGCCTCAACTGCAGAGGAATCTGATCTCTGTTGGACAGTTGGCGAGCAAAGGGTACAAGACTACTTTCACAGCTGATCAGTGGAAGGTATCCAGAGGTTCGTTGACGGTGGCTAGTGGCAAGAAGATTGGGACACTTTATGTCGCCAATGGCACAGAAAACTCTATTGGAGTTGCTGCAGCAGATGTGGACGCCAAGTTATGGTATTGCAGACTTGGGCACATGAGTTATCAGGGACTGGAGGTGATACACCAGTTGGGAAAGCTGCAGGATCTCAGGAGTGTTGAGATGGACTTCTATGAGGATTGTATTCTCGGAAAGCAGAAGCGTGTTTCATTCAACAAAGAAGGTAAACCTCGGAAGCAAGAAAAGCTAGATCTCGTGCACACGGACGTGTGGGGGCCTGCACCGGTTTCTTCCATTGGTGGATCTCAGTACTATGTTACTTTTATTGATGATGCTACCAGGAAGCTTTGGGTGTTCTTCTTGAAGCACAAGTCAAAGGTATGATGGGACTCTTAGTTATTTGTTGCTCACAGATAATGGCGAACCTGAATGCTTCATGGAGGCATTGGAGGTTGATGCCAGGAAGGAGTGGGAGTTAGCCATGGATGATGAGATGAAGTCATTGGAGCAGAATCAAACGTGGGATTTGGTGGATCTGCCCAAGGGGAAGAAAGCACTGTCAAACAAATGGGTTTACAGGCTGAAGGAAGAGCAGAATGGGAAGAAGCGATACAAGGCCAGGCTGGTTGTAAAAGGGTTTCAGCAGAGAGCAGGTATCGACTTCACGGAGATCTTTTCTCCTGTAGTCAAGATGAGTTCTATTCGGGCGGTGCTGAGCATGGTGGCAGAAGAGGATCTTCACTTAGAGCAGCTTGATGTGAAGACGGCTTTTCTCCACGGAGATCTCGATGAGGAGATATATATGCAGCAGCCGGAGGGATACATTGCAGCTGGCACGGGTGACTTGGTTTGCAAATTAAAGAAAAGCCTCTATGGTTTGAAACAAGCGCCCAGACAATGGTATCTCAAGTTCGATAGCTACATGCTTAAGATAGGATACAGGAGATGTCAGGAGGATCACTGTTGCTACTTCCGGGACTTCGGTACATCTTACATTATCTTGCTATTGTATGTTGATGACATGTTAGTTGCAGGAGCTAGCATGCATGAGATTGCAAAATTGAAGCTGAAGCTGTCAAGAAAATTTGCAATGAAGGATCTAGGAGCAGCGAAACAGATCCTTGGAATGCGGATCAGCAGAGATAGGTCTAAACATATCCTCAGACTATCTCAGGCGGAGTACATCAGCCGAGTACTCAGGAGATTCTGCATGGAGGGTGCCAAACCTGTTGGCACACCGCTGGGTGCCCACTTAAAGTTTTCCAAAGGGCAAAGTCCGAAGACGCGGGTGGAGGAGCTCAATATGTCAAAAATTCCGTATGCATCGGCGGTGGGGAGCTTGATGTACGCTATGGTGTGTACAAGACCAGACATTGCTCAAGCAGTGGGAGTTGTGAGTCGCTTTATGAGCTGCCCAGGCTTGGAGCATTGGCGCGCGGTCAAATGGATACTGAGGTATCTGAAGGGCACGGAGCACATGTCATTGTGCTATGGAGGTTCTGAGATCCAGTTACAGGGCTTTGTGGACTCAGACATGGCAGGGGACTTGGACGGCAGGAGAAGCACGACAGGGTACTTGTTCACCTTGGGCAGTGGAGCCGTCAGTTGGATTTCCAGGTTGCAACCAGTTGTTGCATTGTCGACTACGGAGGCGGAGTATGTGGCAGCCACAGAGGCGTGCAAGGAACTAATATGGCTTCAAGGCTTGATGAAGGAGCTTGGGAAGGAGCAGAAGGATTGCATGTTATATTCAGATAGTCAAAGTGCAATTCATCTGGCGAAGAATTCAGCTTTCCATTCGAGGACGAAGCATATTGACATACGGTACCACTTCGTGAGGTCATTGCTCGAGCAGGGACTCGTCAAGTTGGAGAAGATTCATACAAGTCAGAATCCTGCAGATATGCTGACGAAGGTCGTCACGGTGGAGAAGCTGAGGAGTTGTTCAGCTTCTGCTGGTCTTCATGCTTGAAGACGTTGAGGAGGCATCGTACCTATTTCACTAGGATGATTCAGTTTCAGTGGGAGCACAGAGGAGAGCCAAGTAACAAGAGGATATACCCAAGGTCTCCAAGTGGGAGATTGTTGGGGTATGTGGAGACCTTTGGTGATGAAGAGAATTGAAGAAAAATCAATTCTGCATAGTTTTCTGTCTGGCGGACTGTCGGAGTCGACTCGAGCTTCAGTCGAGTCGACTCGAGAACAGTCGAGTCGACTCGAGGTCCATCGAGTCGACCCGGGAGAAGAAAGGCCGAAAAACCATGTTTCTGTCTGGACTGTCAGAGTCGACTCGAGCTACAGTCGAGTCGACTCGAGCTACAGTCGAGTCGACTCGAAGCATCGTCGAGTCGACTCGAGCCACAGTCGAGTCGACTCGAGATCGTGCCAGTCATACTGGAAGTTGTCCAGACGTGCCCGAGTCGACTCGAACTAAAGCCGAGTCGACTCGAGCTCGCGGAAATCATACGGATGAGTTTTCTTTTGGTGTTTTGTTGGCGTTTCGACGGCTATGATCATCTGAAGGTCTTGAGACTATATATAGGACTCATGAGAGCCCTAGGGTATAGCGATTGGCCGTATATTTGAGAGAGACTCTTGTTTGTGAGGCTAGGGTTCTAGAGAAGAAGAGGATTGGGATCCTACTTCTTGTGCAAAGGGAATTCTGTGTGAATCTCTTGTAGAGCGATCTCGTGTGATCGTTCGGGTGTGTGCCATCTCTGTAATCTATTCATCCTAGTTGAGATTTGGAGCGGTGGAGGACGTAGGCTATTTGTAGCCGAACCTCGTTACATCTTTGTGTTTGCTTTGCTATCTTCTTCCTATTTCTTCTTCCTTTGGTTTGATAATCCGCTGCGGTGCTCAAGTGTTTTACCCTATTGATACCACGGGGTAATCTTTTGCCCTTCGTAGGGATAAGCGAAGCGGTGATCCTTGAGTCCGGTGTCGAGGGAGCGAGAGAGTTATTCTCTCTTTGTTTTCCGACGTTGGTGGGCAGTGCCGGTGTGAGTGGGTTCCGGTGCGGTCGGACGCCAACAGTGGAGTCGTGGAAAATAACCGTCAAGCTCGCTGGAGATACATAATGAACGATGTGGGCAGTTATGGGTGTAGAAAATTAGCGGTTGTTTAGTAGTTTAGGATCATATTATGTAAATAAGAAGATGTAATCCGAACAAAGAAACCTTAAATAACCAATTGTTATTTTTATTTTTACTTTTAATTTACCATTGCTTTTCTATCCTTTAAGTTTATCTAGTTTAACTCTAGTTTATTATTAATCATGGTGTAGACTTGTAACCTCGGTTACACCCTATCTCTTATGGTAGTGGAAGTTTTTGAAGGTTAAAGCATCTAGACTCATACTATTACCTCATTTTCTTATCTTTTCTCTGGCTATCCAACACTGATATTATATGCCCATGCAGATGTAGGAGCCTACCAGGGGAAGCCCGCACCGTTCATATTCCTCCATCGGAGAATTTTTCGAGCAGCAATATGCTTTTCCTATTTTTTTTAATGATTCTAAATAGTTTCTTTTTTGATTAAAAACATTTTCATTAATCAAATACTAGTTTTATTAAGGCCAAGCATGGTTAAGAAATAAAATATAAACAAATTCTAATACCCGTCATTTATCCGGTAGCAAGAGCTGGTGCATGCTCCACGTTGGTGGGACTAACATGTGAGACAGATTTATGAGACAAGTAATGTTGTATCATGTTTTTTTTTCCGTCAGCATGACATGAATTTAGCGTTCAAATCACCATACAGTGGAAAATATTATCTTAGATACGTAGGGTTGCCTTAAACAGTCCCATCAACCATTCCCTTCCGAGTCCCACCTAACCCGCTTTGTGCTCCCGCAGTTTCAACGTCCGTGGTGTGCTGCACTCGTGCTAATGTGAAATCCCTTGCACCCACCCCCCCCCCCCCCCCCCCTCGAAGACCTGAAGGAAGACTAAGCCACTTCCTTTTTTCCCCCTCTTCCAGCCGGGGCCTGCATGCCTTGACATAAAGAGTACCTGGACTTCCATCCTCCACCCCCATTTAGGAGACTTGGAAGAAGAGGCTTTTGGTAGCACAGGCCAAAGGAAATACTTCATGGATGCAGACTTGAGCCTCTGCTTCCAATCTCCTCCCTTCCTTGAATGGCTCAAGCCACCGTCCTCCTCCTCCTCCTCCTCCTCCTCCTCCTCAGCCTCACCACTAGCACCAGAATGCTTGCCTCTTTTGAGTAGGCTTGAAGAGCCTAAGAAGACCATTGAGGAAGAAGATGTCATTATTGCAAAGGATATCAGTCAAGAAAAGATCACCGTGGCCTTGAACATTGGACTGCCAGGTGCTTCAGGAGAGCTTGATGAAGGGACCAAACCTTTGAACTGCAAGAAAGAAGAAGAAGAAGAGGAGGAGGAGGAGGAGATGGAGAGCTCGCAAGATTGGGATTCGGGCAGTGGAAAAAGGTTTTGGATCCCCACGCCAGCTCAGATCCTCGTAGGGCCAGTGCAGTTCTCTTGCACTGTGTGCAATAAGAGCTTCAGTAGGTACAACAATATGCAGGTTAGACTCTCACTTGCTCATGGGAAAATAATTGAACTTTTGATTTGCTTCCTTCTTCCTTTTATTTTCTAATGATGGTATCGGAGTGCATACAATTTTGCTCGTCCAAACATGAATATAAAGAAGATTAGTTATTCTTCTCCCAAAAAAAGAAGACTAATTATTCTATCTTCCAAATTGGGAACTCTAATTTTCGTATATTTTGATTTGTTTTTCTTACTTTACTCAATGATTTAGTATACTTCTTATATCAGTCTTTTGAGAATTAGGAAAGCACTGAAAAATTTTATTCCTCCTTCAAGCGACACAAAGCCTTTGTGATGCTAAGCATATCATCCAAAATTCTGGAGAATATTGAAGTGGAAAAGATATAGTTTTGATTACAGTCATGCATGATCACCAAATCATACACTTGAGATCGTTTCACTTGGTTTATGCTTTTAATCGCCTATGCAGATAATATCTTCAGACTGGTCTAAATTTTTTTTGTTTGTTTTTTCTTGTTTTCACGAGTGTCCTATAAGCATAATGAACTTAGTACAGAAGAAATATCTGACAGAAATTGCATATTATGCAGTTTTTTTAAAATTTTATCTATTTATTTGATCTTGTTTTAAATTCATATTTGTCCAGTGTCTGATCCTCGGTGTCCATACAAACACATAGCCAACGAATAAGATAGATCTAGCAATAGGATAATAATCATTGTTAGCAGACTATCCTACCTTTATTCCTCTTCATTTATCTCTATAGTTATTATTAGCTTATTATGTAACTGCCACTGTCTTACTTAATTGTAACTGGCTTGCGGTATTAATTGATATAGATGCATATGTGGGGGCATGGATCAGAGTATAGAAAGGGACCAGATTCACTTAAAGGCACACATCCGATGGCAGTGCTCAAGCTTCCTTGTTACTGTTGTGCTCATGGATGCAAGAACAACATTAATCACCCCCGAGCGAAGCCATTAAAGGACTTCAGAACTCTTCAGACTCACTACAAGAGAAAGCATGGATTGAAGACCTTCAAATGTAGGAAGTGCGGGAAGCCATTTGCTGTTAGAGGAGATTGGAGGACCCATGAGAAGAACTGTGGGAAGCTGTGGTTTTGTAACTGTGGGTCTGATTTCAAACACAAAAGATCGCTCAATGATCATATAAGATCATTTGGAAACGGTCACTCTCATTACCTTCCTCCAAAGATTCCTGAGGTAGAGAAGGAATGCATCATAAGGTTCGATGCTGAAGTGTTTGCAGGAAAACACCGTTCCACCGCACTAAACTAACATGAAAGTTCAAAGATATTAAGCTTTTCTAGTGCTCGGTAACAAAAAACTCTTGAGATGTCTTTTCATTAGAAGACACAAGGAGTGGTTTGTTGTTGAGCACTAGAATAGTGATGAGTGCTAGTATATTTACAAGTGGCTTGGTAAGTTTGTGGCAAATAAAAAAGAGATTACCTCTGGGGAGACTGTGAAGTAGCTGAATTTTCTTCTGTCTCAAGGTTATAGAGTGTCTTAAAACTTGGTCTTGGTAACCGAAGGACGATCATCTGTAATCTATGTATTGGGGAAAATTTCCCAACTTCACAGACTATTTGGGTAATTACAATGACAAACTTTTTTCATCATGTTGAATGTAAGAGCAATTTTGTATGCATTAATTGTTATACCTTTCTTTTTCATTTTATATTTCTACAATCATTTCCTGGCATATAGTGTCAACCATAAGTAAGATCTACGCAAGTATTGTAATGCATCAACTTAAAATATGAAAAATCATGTGTCATTAGATTCAAAGTAGATGTCCCTTATGCCTTGCCAGATTAAGTGCACAAAGAATAAAGAATGGTTGCAATCATTTAAAACCCATGTATCCTTCTTTCTTTTTATTGTCCAGGTAACATGAACTTTTCCCTAGTCCAACTTTGAGGCCCAAAGGCACCTAACCAATCCACCACTAGCCATTTTGCGTACACACACTCAGGAGGCGAGAGAGAGAGAGAGAGAGAGGAAGGGGTACATAAATCGAGGTGGTTTAATTACCTTGAAGGTACCATTGACTGCAGGCGTTCATGATCCTTGCCCAATGTTTTATGGAGCAATTCCAATGGCACTTGTGGATTGCGATATATTGACTAATTCGCTATGTGTGCTTCACGGATTCCACTGCATATGTTTTAGGGTCTAAATGGCGTGCGTCCCATGCCGTCTCACATATCTCTGACATTGTCATCAAAATAGAAACAAAAAGTGGACTACATATGACGTAGGTAGCATGATAGATGTGACACCCCTTGTAAATTCTGCTAAGTATATATTAGATTCAATTGGTGACATACATGTTTATTATCAAACTTTTCATAAAAACTAATTTAATAAAAGATATACGTTACAGTCATGAGACGTTTGATGTCAAAGTATAATACAAGGAGGTCAATTGGTGTCATTATGGTGCAATCTAGGTCGTATCTTGACCTCACCATGATAGGTACACACTAAGGAGTAGTAGCAAAGTGGGTGGGTAAAAGTGGGTGGGTAAATAAATTGATGCGCTTTACGATGGAGACATGAAGGTGCCTAAAATTACCCGTGGCTCGTAGAGCAAATCCACCTATCCAACGGCACTTATGAACCATGACATTTTGCTTTATAGGTATGGTATTATTCCCAGTAGATCTTCTCAAGAGTCCATGACGTGCATTGCATGGAATCTACTCTTACGGTCATTTGAAGTTTTCTACCTCAAAAAATGAATACCTATGAGAGAGAGAGGATGAATAAAGACTAAAGAGAGTGACTTAGAGTAGACGAATAAAGAGAGGTGGCTTGCTGCTGCTGAAGGTTTGGTTGCGTTTGACCAGGTGAAAAGGTGTGGGAAAACTGACAGCAATGTTTGAAATTTGGAAGTTAGGAGGATTCAAAAGTGAGGCCTGATTAGTAGAAAAAGGGTGGGTATGTGGGGTGATGAGACCCCCACTAGGCTTTGTCGGGGAAGACACGGAGGAAGAAGAGTCTACCTCATTCCCATTTGCAGTAATTAGCCAATTCTAGTTAAGCTCAGCCTTCTCAAGCCTCAAGACTCTTATTGGGCTTCTCTCACCTGGCCAGCTTAGTTGGAGAAGCTAACGCAAGCAAGTGGGGACAAGGTAGAAGGAGGAAATCTTGGTCCGGTGATGGTGGAAAAAGATGTCGAGGAAGAACGGGTGTACAAAGTTTGGTATTGTGAGCTAGGAGTTCAATGAACAAAGGAGTACGTTGATATCCTTCTAACTCATCTATGACCAAAATTGCTGTTGAGGAAGCATAATGCCACTCAAGGAATGTGGAACTCACTAGTTTTGCGACGTTTACGGGCCCAAACGAAAATATGGAAGGAGAAAATTCTGGCCTTTGGATAGATTTGTCAAAATGGACATTTAAGTCTTATTGACTTAACATTTTGTTTGTAGTCCTTGATTAATGATCATTTTTTTTTTTTAATTTCTAGTATGTGCACATTTGTTGACTATGTTAAATATAAATGTGTATAAAAAAATGCCAAACAATTAAAATTGATAGGGTCTTACCATAAAACAACAATAAACAAAGAATGGGAAATGGTATATAGCAAAATATATACTCACTACCAACAGTGGATCCTCTATGAACCAAATTACAGGAAATTCTTACAAAATAGTTATATATGAAGCATATCTCAGGCTGTAAGAGTTTTCTAGAGGAGTTGCACTCTCCATTCTACAATCTCTCCAAGGAATTGCAGCAATCCTTTATGGCCATGAACATAATGGTGCCACAATATTACTTCTTTCCGTTGAAAATACTTTGTCTCCACCAAAACTCTCCGAATTTGTTCAACTCATATTTTTTTCTGAAATGATAGAGACAAAGTTAGCATTTTGACCCCAATAAACCACCAATCCGTTGTGATTGTTACAAAAAAAATAAAAAAAAAAAAGTTTATACAATTACAAGAAGATTATCATGAGATAAATGTAGTAGCGTGCTTGCAATTTATTAGTATTGGATAACTTAGTTAAATTTATTTTGTGGAAAAATTTATTTAAGTTCATAACCAGATGAACATAGTGACATAATTTAGTTACCATTTCTGAATCTTAGCTAGTTGTTGCTTTATGGCATTGTTATTAAACCCAGACTGGCTCATCAGACCGGAAATTGGTGAACCAAACTCTTGGCCGGTCAGGTTTTCATAAGAAAACAGTGACCCAAGTGGGTTTAAACCAAGTGAACTTTAGTTCATGAAAACTAAAACAATATAGCTTTAACTGCGACTCAAACATGCGAAGTCTAGCATACTATAAATATTGTCTATCAACCACTGTGAGAACTGCTACAATTGTTTCACTGAGATTCTCTTTATACCTATTCTAAATCATTTGTTGAAGTTCTAAAAAGATATTTTATAATCAATCATTTCTATAAAAATATAATTATTTTTCTTTATGAGAAAATAATATATATATATATATATATATATATATATATATATATATATATATACTCCTTTTTTATTTTTTAATATTTCAAAACTTTACTACTTGTTTTTCAAACTGCCAAATTACCAGTCCAAATAAATTATACTTTTTAAAATAGTTATAAACGTGTCATTACAACAAGTTGTTTAATTTGTTGAAGGAGGGTAAAAATATCCAATCCATAAAATTTAGTGGGTAGGTTTAAGTAGAATAGTCGGTAAAGGTAAAATATCTTATTGGCAAATGGATAGCAGGCAAATCCATCGTCAACCTTCCGCATGTAGCTCTAACTCCTGTCACACCAGTCCTCTGATCACGGGACTTGGCAGAAAGAACTTTTCCTATGTAAAAAAAAAACATACTTATAAGTTATATATATAAAAAAAAAAATCCTTCATGATGTGCACAAAAAACCGACCGAACCATATCCAAATTATTCTTTCGGTTAGCTCAGGATCGGGTGTTTCCACAATTTATTTGGTTTTGGTTTGGAATTATCTCGGACCAAAAAGAATTATTTTAGATTTAATATTTAAGTAAAAAAAACTTAAATCAAACCAATACATATATGCATTATTTAATTTGGAACAAATGACCTAGTTCCAGTCGCACCCAATCAAGCCTTAGCTACCAACCTCAGCAATGGGTCTTGTGAAGATTTTTATTTGAAAAGGAGAAAGTATCATAAGAATTAATAGAGTATGCAACGGTGGTGGAAACACAAGAATAGGGAAGAGAAAATACTTTATATAAGATAATAGAGTAGTACAACTTTTCTTCAAGAAGGAATACAACTTTACTTACAAGCCCTCTCTATCTATCACTCCTTTCTTTTTTTTTTCCCTCAATACATTCTTCTTCACAATAGCCACATATTTATAGGCACTAGAAGTGATCTTTTAACTTCCCTAATAAATACATCATTATTGTAACCTTTTAGATTTTTCATATGACTCTTTGGATTCTTCATATGACCCTTTGGATTCTGAATATGATCTTTGAATTCTTCAGCATAATTAAGTTTATCAACTTCCAACAAGAATAACTGATATCGGACTAAATAGAACTAGGGCATTTAATTCCAACATTTGTGAGCCATCAGATCAAATATTAATGGAAAAAAATTAACTTCTACTTCTCTAATGGATCCCGCGTTTTTAAGCTTTAACCCTCGCTGCCACTCTTGCATCCCTTCCCCTCGATGATCGAAAAGGGGCTGGCTGGGATTTTAGCAAGAAGAATAGGATGGCAAGGTGGCAACTAGCAAGGAGATGGCTTCGATGGATTTGATGAGGGTGGCAATAGCCATGATTACGAAAGCCAAGGTAGAGGGCATGAAGCCGATGCTTTAGGTCTCAGACGTAAGGCTAGTGAAGAGAACCCAAAGCACGATGGAGAGGTATCGGATGGTGTTGTCGAACGAGATCCACTTCTCCGCAAATGTCTCCCTCCACTTCTATCGCAGCGCACTTTCTTCCTCCTCAGTTGTCTCTCTGTTGTCTTTGCCATGCACCCCTCCATCAAAGAAAGTGAAGAGGAAGCGAACATTGGAGCTGAGGGCGAGGTGGCGGTGAGGGGTGGAGTAAGGGATAGACTGAGGAAGCTCAAGTAGATTGGGGGTATTCTTGAAGAAAGCAAGGAGGTGAAAGGAATGCTCATCAAATACAAGGGTGGCCCTGAAAGGCTGGATGTCACTGCGATGCTGGTTCGGTTTCGGATCCAGGTTTGGCAAATCGATTTAGAACAGTTCCATTTTAGGAACCCTCTTAAACCAATTTGACCCAAGCCGTGCATATCGCTAAGAACTAATGATCACAAATTATTTGAAGTGGAGGCATTCAATAGGCAAAGGCAAAGTTTAGCCCACAAACATTTATCAACAGGTAACATGCGATTAGTGTCTATAAGATTTGGTCCATTATCTTATGTTGTCACCAAATCTGGAAGAAGGTAAATTTGTAAGAATAGAACACTACATTTCATATTGGCAAAATGGTAAAATCATTTTTAATCAGAAAATTCAGCAGGCCAGAATATCCATGGTTTTATTTGTTGCTTATATGGTAGGCTCTATTAGTTTTGTACCATTATTAATGAGTGCACATGTATAAGAAAAAATGGTGCCTCTTCCATACTTGCACCTATTTTCTTTATCAGAAGCCTGTAAAGAAATTATGCAATTGATTCAAGTACATAAAAATGTGTAAAGAAGTGAGCAGCATCGACATGGATCGCCCATGAATAATTTTTCCTCCTGAAATTAGAGGGGGTCATCCCTATCCAGTGTAAAGCAAACTCAGCTGCCGACCTCCAACAACTTTAATAACTTGATCAATTGAACTAGTTGACACCCACCATCATCCATGAGAGTTAATATCCATGGTTGCAATAAATAGGATCAATTTGCACAAGAAAATAATATGAACTTGTGCATAGCAAATAAAGGAATGCCTATTCTTTTTTCATTTAAACCACCACCAAGCTAGGCGACCTTCCTCACCTTGTAGACCACAAGGCCAAGCAACGAAAGAGGGTGGAGCCCAAAGAACAACCACCGCAGCCATGCAAAGCACAAGAACTACTCACGAACTTCTGGATCAAAGAGAGCAAGTTACCAAAGCCTAGATAGCCCAATACAAATACAGCCCAACCTACGAAGGCCCACACCTACGCAACAATGCCACTCACACGTATTTATAAAAAGAAGCAATGCTTAGGATCATCAATATAGAACATCCATTATCCAATGTAGATCTGATCGGATCTAAATGAAGATCTTGTCAAGTATAGCCAAGTTGAGCTCTATGTATGTATGTCTGAATGTATAATAAAAAGGAAGGCAATCCCACCTGACGTGTGAAAGGAAAGTAGTGCCACCCAATTCATTAAGCTAACAAAATAGATATTTACATGGGTGTTGAACAGGTGGAACCAAAGTGTGAGGACTCGTGCGAACGTGTATTTAGTCTCATATCGGTTATTCGCTGGATATA